>NC_052514.1:36752115-36790887 GCF_014356525.2 Nilaparvata lugens
AGAGACAGAAAGGAATAGAGAGAGAAAGAGAAAAGAGAGAGAGACAGGAAGAGAAAAGAGAGAGAGAGAATAACCGAATAATTCTGGATGAAACAGAACGAAATAAAGAGAATGATAACGGAGGCCGTAAAAAGTGAGATGCTCAAAACTTGACGAGAAATTGAGGTATGAGGAAGAGTGTAGAGCAGGATGTAGTGAGCGAGAGCGATAGTGATAGAGCAAGAGAAAGAAATACTGACAAGAGATTCGGGAAGGAAGAGACCGAAGTGACAGAGAGGATAGAAGAGCGTGTCAAGTTTGATGCTGAAATCTTCAAACTCTGATAAAGAGTCTAGAAGAGAGTCTAGTGAATACGTCTGGAAGAGAGAGAGAGTAATGGATACGAGACTAACACAAGTTTGACACGTTGGTGACAGAGAGAAGAAAGGGAGAGTAAGAGAAAAAAGGAGTGACTGATTGATCGATTGAGTACTTTATTTATGTAGATTACAATATATACTGGCGATAACTTATATACAATAGCTTACAATACAGCAACATTATAGATGGATTTACCAATATAGACTAAGAAAATAATTATTTAACTGATATTTATGAAAAATCAATTTGTAATATAATAACTATAGATATTTATTGTTATGCATATTCATAAATTGGCGGAGCTTTGGACATATCAATGTCCATTCTTCGGAAAGAATATTCGAAGTATCCTTCCCACTTACTCTCTACCAGAGAGAGAGAGAGAAATGGAGACGGGACTAACACAAGTTTGACAAGTTGGTGACAGAGAGAAGAAAGAGAGAGGAAAAAGGAGAGACTAATAGAGAGTGACAGAGGTAGAGTGAGAAACAGTGACAGAAAAGGAGAGACTAACAGAGAGTAGAGAAAGAGAGAGAGAGAGTTAGTGAGAAGCTGGGAAACGCTGAAATCTTGACTGCAGCCTGGTTAGCCTATATTCAGATTTAAATCCCCTCATTCCAGGATTTCTCAAGTAGCATTCACTTCAAACTGACAGCATTGTTTAGATATGAATCCATTCATGTTACTCATAAGAAATGCTGCCAGTGAATCTCTTCACACCCGCCGCAGCTACTGAATAAACATAGCACTTAGCCCGTGCCAGCTGTCTTGCAGACCCCGTACATTTGTCTGATGACGTCATTTGACATCATTATGACACGTTGGCTTGGACTGAGTGGGCTGGAACGGATTTGCCGGAACAAGGTTTATAGAATATTGAATGAAAAGAACTAAGAAATGGTCGAAAAACCACTGATTTCAGTAGTTTTTTGACAATTTCTTAGTCTTTTTCATTCAATATGAATAATTACCACAATATCAACTTCTCAACTACACAAAAAGTTTATAGAATAGGTTTTATACAATTCAGCTATGAGATAAATTAGCTTGAGAGCAAAAATGTTTTGTTTAAAAATAAAATAGATCAATGCAGGTTGAACATTGTTCTTATTTAATTTTACCTTGTGTTGGTAGTGCTGAAGGAAAATTAATTTGCTATAGTGCGGTCCACGTTATAATGACAGTATTTGATCATCTTCGACTTTGCTATCCTTGTCTATCATTCGACAAAGCCGGTGGTACTATCCTTTTGTAGGTCCACAACGATGACAATTATGTTTTTGACGTCTGAAAATTAGTGTTTACTCACAATGATACATTAGTAGTAAATCCACAACAGCTTTCAACCTCTTACTCCTCATCTTCTTCTTATTCTTCTTCTTCTTCTTTTTCTTCTTCTTCTTCTTCTTCTTTCTTTTTCTTCGTCTTTTCATCTCTTCTTTTTCTTTCTTCTTCTTCTTTTTCTTCTTCTTCTTCTTATTCTTCTTCTTCTTCTTCTTCTTCTTCTTCTTCTTCTTCTTCTTCTTCTTCTTCTTCTTCTTCTTCTTCTTCTTCTGCTTCTACCTTTTCCTTTGTTCATGTCCTTCATCCCATTACCAGATTTTGGAATTTACAAGGAAATCGGTCAGCTATGATTATTTAATCATGTTTTTGTCATACTTACTCAATTGCAGCTGTTTTCCATGCATTAAATCAAGCCGGTAAACAGCTGTTTGCAGAACAAGAAAACATGTGATTTTCATAACAGCATACTATACTTAAAGAGATCTTACATTCTCTTCACAGTTGAGTATGTTGGGACTCTACTGAGTCCTAATAACATCTGAGTGATTAATATACTAGCTCAAATAAATTAAAGAACTCATTTAAGAAGTTTCAAGTTATAAGAACTCATCTGAAATCTTATAATTTAGGCCTTTATTATTTTATTCGAGCTCGAAGGGTCTGTCTGTTATGAACTAGGCGCTACGGCTAGGTCATGTTTATAGAATGCAGTAGCTCGAGCAGCAGCAGGTAATGGTTTCGGTTTCTCAGCAATATTATTCTTTCTCAGATAAGTATGACAAAAAATATTGTACGTAACTTGTACGGTAACGTATATTTACCGCATTCGTATGATAATTCTGCCCTCAACTACGTTTCGGGCAGAAACAATCATACTTATGCGGTAAATTATCGTTACCGGACTTGTTACGTAAAGTACTATTATGATACATATTTTTTGAATTTTCAACTCTAAAAAATCTGATACATCGACTGAGAAGGGAATTTTCCAACCTTCCCAAAGTTTCACTTAGGGCCAAGCCACACGAAGCGTTTTCCCAGGCGTTCTCAAACGACTGGGAGAGAAGCTCTCCGATTGGGTGATTGGATTGGCGTTCGGTTATCGGCTAGTAAACAGCCATTTGGAGAGCTTCCTGTCCTGCCGAATCGTCTCAAAACGCCTGGAAAACGCTTCGTGTGGCTTGACCCCAATTGTGAGATCGAATTCTGGCCATACAGTTAACAAGACAACGAACAATAAGACAGATAATAAGAACGACAAAACAATTATTTTCACTGATCAACACCCTCTGGTTTTACTCTATGTTCTTTAGAGGTGAAAGTGTGTGTGTGCGTGTGTGTGTGTGTTGTGGTGGTGTGTGTGGTGGTGTGGTGTGTGGGTGTGTGTGTGTGTGTGGTGTGTGTGTGTGTGTGTGTGTGTGTTGTGTGTTGTGTGTGTGTGTGGTGTGTGTGTGTGTGGTGTGTGTGTGTGTGTGGTGTGTGTTGTGTGTGTGTGTGTGTGTGTGTGTGTGGTGTGTGTGTGTGTGTGTGTGTGGTGTGTGTGTGTGTGTGTGTGTGTGTGTGTGTGTGGTGTGTGTGTGTGTGTGGTGTGTGTGTGGTGTGTGTGTGTGTGTGTGTGTGTGTGTGGTGTGGTGGTGTGTGTGTGTGTGAGTGAGATATTCACTATTAAGGTTTCTTGCTTTTAGTTTCTCTTTTTTTCCTCTTAATTTATTCAATTTGTAGTGAATTGATTTAGTTGTTTCCTTATAATTTTTAATTATCATTTAATTTCAAATTGTAATGTATTATTATTTTCATGTAACTTATCATCGTGAGTTAAATGGAAGAGGGGGCTTCTATTGTCTCAATTCCGCCCACATCACTTTTATTGTAAAGTGTAAATAAAAGTCATTTATCTATCTATCTTCATTCTATCATAGAGAAACATTACCATATTTCAAGTAGATATCTCATGGTATAGGGCGTTTATGTCGCAACTTTTTCTTTTATCTCAAGCCCATAGTTCACGTAGTTCTTTCCCGTGAAGCTGTGTGACACTGGTAGTCTCTCTACCAGAGAGTGTTCATACACTCTTACCCCAACACAACAGTAAAAATCGACAATAATCGACAGTAATCGGCTTGAGATAACAGTAAAACTTGGGACATAAATTCCCTATTCATGGGATATCTAATAAGCTATTGTTTCTCTTTGATTCTATCTTGTCAAGTAAAATCTTGAAATTTGCAATAACACACTATTCTCTTCAAGTTTGTCTACACTGTACAACAGAAATCGCATACATTACTGAACGAACACTTGTCAATCCACAGCAAATTCTGCACCGGAAAGAAGATCCTAATCGAGTTGAAAGCAGGGCGACGAAATTCAAATGGCACTTAAGTGATTTTGCTTACACTCTATCAACATTCAACAATTAAGAGAGCAGAGTTTACCTAGCAATCGGAGGAGGAAGAGGAGGAGGAGGAGGAGAGGAAGTGGAGAAAGAGGAGGAGGAAGAAGATGAGGAGCAGTAAAAGGTTGAAGAGAAGGGGGAGGAGGAGGAGGAGGAGGAGGAGGAGGGATGGAGAAGGGAAGAGGAGAAGGAGGATGAAGTGGCGAGGGAGGTGGAGAAGGAGAAGGAAGATGAGGAGGAGAAGATGGAGGAGGAATTGTAGAAGGAGGAGGAGGATGAAGATGAGGAGCAGGAAAAGGATGAGGAGAAGAAGGTGGAGGGAGGGTGAGCGGGAGGAGAAGACAAAACAATCAAAAGCGAAACATTCCGAGCTCATCATGTGTTAAAAAGGGGGAGGGGAGGGGGTAATGCATGAAAAAAGAAGCACAAGGTGCGAGTAGGGGAAAGTAAAGTGCACAATGATTGAAAGGGTAAGTAGACAAAGTTGAAATGTCAACTCTGGTTGAAAGAATGAGAGACAACAGTGGAGGCGTCGCTAGTTGGAATTAAACGATGCTGGAAAAGGAAGTGGAAGAAGAAGAAGAAGGAGAAGGAGAAGAAGAGAGGAGGAAGAAGAAGAAGAAAAGAAGAAGAAGAAGAAGAAGAAGAAGAAGAAGAAGAAGAAGAAGAAGAGAAGAAGAAGGAGCGGAATAGGAGTGGAAGAAGAGAGTGGAAGAGAAGGAGAAAGTGAGAAAAGGAAAGAAAATAGTAGGTGAACATGCGTGCAGAAGACATCTCTCCCTCCCCCCACCTTTCGTAGATGAGGTCACTCACTGTTCCTGGATAAAACGACGCAGCCAACGTGGCTGATAAATGCAGCACGAATTAGAGCAAGTGGACCCATTCAGAGAAATCTGGGAAATGGGTTATGATGAGTTGAGATTCATTTCCAAATGTCAGCATCGGTGGAATGAGAATGCATTCAGTTTATACTTGTAGAATCATGGAAGATACAAAGTTATAACATGGTCCGTTATAACTTACAATCATGGAAGATACAAAAAAATTAATGTTCTTCTTTTGTTCCAATGCTTGAGTTATTCATGCTCGGACAGTTTGAAATAGATTTAAAACTGTCAGTATTGGCCGAGTGGGCCAATACTGACAGTTATTAAAATTATGAGAAATGTTAGTATTTGATTAATATTGGTGTTGCTATCCTTTTCTATCATTCAACAAAGCAAATAAAGCTATCCTTTACTAGATCCACAACGTTTCCACATACTTTGTTTCAAAATTATAAATCTCAATTGGTAGTATGTTTTCTTGGCACATGAAAGATACTTTTAGTCATAGTCATTCAATCTCAGCTGTTTTCCATGCATGGAATCAATCCGGTAAACAGCTCTTTGCAGAACAAATAAACATATGATTCTCATTACAGCATACTAGAGCTTAGACCAGTTATAGAATAGACACGCTGGGAAGTCTACCCTCTGAAGCCAACATCTAGTGCCATATCTCCAAATCGTGACGTCATCATTGGATAGATAACTTTCAGATTGTGTCTATTTCAGAAGGATGTAAATTATTATTCATTAAAATGGTAAACTCCAGCTGCGCTCCCGCTGAAATAGACACAATCTGCTATGGAAAACAATGTAATCAATCTCTACAGAAAAGTTTTCTATCTGATGCTGACGTCACGATTTGGATATATGGCAGTAGATGTTGGCTTCATCAACTTTCAGTATGACTATACAATATGCCGTGTCTATTCTATAACTGGTCTAAGCTTTAGTGTAACGAAACCTTAGACCTGGTTTAACACGGCCCATTGTATATTCATACTGAAAGTCGGAGAAGCCAACATCTACTACCATATATCCAAATCGTGACGTCAGCATCAGATAGAAAACTTTTCTGTAGAGTTTGTTTACATTGTTTTCCATAGCAGATTGTGTCTATTTCTGCAGGAGCGCAGCTGGAGCTTACCATTTTAATGAATAATAATTTACATCCTTCTAAAATAGACACAATCTGAAAGTTTTCTATCCGATGATGACGTCACGATTTGGTGATATGGCAGTAGATGTTGGCTTCAGAGGCTAGACTTCCCAGCGTTTCTATTCTATAACTGGTCTAAGAATGAAACCATATGTTTTCTTTACAGTCGAGTATGTTTCCTAGTTCCGAAATAGGAACAGCAAAACTGTTACAAAAAAAACAACTTCAGCGCTCCAGGTGGAAGTTTTGTCAACTTCCACAAAATTCCTGATTCGGAGTTCGTAAACTAGGCTATGTTTATAGAATGCATGTAGTAACTTCAGCACAAGCAGGTAATGTTTTCTATTTCTCAATTATTCTTCTTTATATTATTATGTTGAAAAATAGTGTACGTTACTTGGACGTGAATATCTTTTGCAGTGCTCGAATAAAATTCTTGTCTCGGCTAACGCCTCCCTCGACTGGAAACATCATTCTCGCCTGCAAAAGGCCCCTTCCCATCCTTGTGACGTAATATACTATTATTCTTTGAAACAAAACTGATCAGTTAATATTTTATCTGATATACCGATATCAGCTATCTTCTATGAAAGGCAGTGGGAAGGCGGAGAATCGGTAATGCTGTTCCTCTATTGTTTAGAGGAAATTTGTATAACTATCCATCTTTTTTCACTTTTGATTGAAAATTATATTTGTCTAGATCTCATCACACAAAAGTTTCTTGATGGGACCAATTAGTTGCTTGAGGTATCGACCAAAATGGAGTCCATAGAATGATGTAGTCCTTCAGCCAATGAGAGCGCGATGTGGGCGTAGACTTGAACTGAGACTACTCTCACGTGATTGGTCTAGGCTACGTGCCGACACTGCTCTGCCGGCTGACGTCGAAATGGATATCCACCAATAAGAATCGAGAGGGGAGTTTCGAGTGTTGCCTGCTTTTTCATTACATGGACCTGCTTTCTTTTATTAGACTTATCAACTATTAATTGATTAATTCTTAACTAATAATCTGGATGATGAATGTAATTTTCTTGGAATATTAACTATGTTTGGTTTTGAAGAATCTAAATTTAAAAATCGACTTTGTGAAAATAATTAAGGACTGAAAATTTTGTAAAGCGAACAACTAGAAGACTTGACCTATTTCAGACTATGTGTAACCTTATCTAAATTTGGGAGAGGAATAGCACAAGGTTACCTAATTTTTCTCTTCCTATCATATTGATGATGTACTTATTGTATCAATCAATAGGGAATTTGGCATTGGAATCAATTCATAATACGTATTAAATTGGTTAGGGCCCTGAGGCTCGTATGCAGAAACTCGGTTTAAAGGGTGAAACGTCAGCTGTTCGTTTAAAACCCCGTATGAAACACATTATGATAAATGCAATCATATCTACAAGTAAACGAGGTTTAGCGTTAAACATGGAGTTAGAATATGACACTAAATCTTAGGATTCAACTCCAAAGTCACCGAATAAAGAAAAAGACTCCAACTTACTGAAGAGAAAGCGTCTCATTTATTGTCTGTATGTGGTTTTGAACATTTATAATGTACTCTTGAAGCAACAACTAATGTGAAAGCAACAATTTCTTTATTATTTTTATACTTTATTGATTAATACAATAAGTACATCATCAAGATGATAGGGAGAGAAAAAATAAGGTGAACTTCTGCTATTCATCTCCCAAAATTAGATAAGGTTACACATAGTCCGAAATAGGTTAAGACTTGTAGTTGTTCACTTTAAATAATTTTCAGTCCTATATTTTGACAAAGTAAATTTTTAAATTTAGATGCTTCAAAACCAAACATATAAGAAATATTTCACATTATTATCACTAGAATAGGAAACAATCACATTATTGAAAAAATAAATTCGGAGGATCATAAAACAGACTTAATATTCTATAAACAATGGTGGCCAATCTCTGTAAATCCAGTAGGTAAAGTAATAATGTTTAAAAATGGTTTCATTTTGAGTCTGACCTGGACACGGAAACGAACGAATTGACTATGGAATACGTAAGTGATTTCAATGAAGAATATTGTATATTTGAGCTGTTAGGAGAATTATTTCTATGTTTGGATTTGAAGCATCTTGATTTAAGAATGTAGGCTACTCTGTGAAAATAATTAAGGACTGAAAATTTTGTAAAGCGAACAACTAGAAGACTTAACCTATTTCAGACTATGTGTAACATTATCTGAATTTGGGAGAGGAATAGCAAAAGGTTACCTTTTTTCTCCCTATAATTTTGATTATGTACTTATTGTATTATTTATTTATTTATTGGATGGAGTATCGTATGAATCAATAGAGAATACGTCTACTTCTACGTCGAAAAAATGATACGATAACTGAATATACGAAGATGAAATAATTCGAATATAGTTCTGAATTCAAACACAGAAATCAGAATGTAGATTAAATTAGATAACAATTATTGATAATAAATAGTGAAGTGGAGCAGGTGTTGAAAACAATGTGTTGCTCTAATTTGTGCTGTATTCAGATGAGTTCGAGCTGGCTGGGTTGATGACGGTCCAGCAGTGCACTGGTGCAAGAAAAGAGGAGGAGGAGGAGGAGGAGGAGAAGGAGGAGGAGGAGGAGGAGGAGGAGGAAGAGAAGAAGGAGGTGGATGGGGGAGGATGGAGGAGTATGATGACGCTGCGTCACTTGGTTTGTGCGGCAGATGAGAAGAAGAAAAAGAAGACACAGGTGGAGAAGAAGTGCAAAAAGGACAGAAGTTGAAGGGTTGATGACAATGTCTAAGGACAATTGAAAAGAGGAAGAAGAAGAAGAAGAAGAGGAAGAGGTTAAGATTGTGAAAGATACAGACAATTAACGAGAAGAATCAAATTAGATTGTAATTACAGAATAAATTAGAAAGAGAAGAGGCGAAGAAAAGAATATGGAGGTTCGAGACAAAATATAAAAAATTATAAATTTGAAGAGAAATAGCAGTGTGGTAAAAGATGAGGAGTTATGAAGATAAGTAGTAAAACATTAAGAAGAAGCAGAAAGGAGCACTAAAAAATAAATAAAAACTGAGATTGAAGAGTTAAGATTAATAGCCAATAATAAGAGTAGAGAAGAGAGAGGTGAAGAAGAGTGTAGGAGAGTGAATGAGGGATGGAATGTAGATGTAGAGGGAGAGACGAAGAAAACTATTTAAAACAGGAAAGAAGATAAACAAATTCACAGCTATAACATGAGGATAGAATGGGATTTTGAGAATTTTACAAATTGTTTATGAAGCATGAAATTGTAAGTGAAGAGATAAAACACAGTTAATTCATTCAATGAATTCCAACAAAACATAAATTGAAGATTTATGTATTGATTTGATGAGGAAATTCAATGTAAATTACAATAATTGTAATTTTAAATATTCAAAATAAAAATTGTCTAAATAAAACGACAGAGTTTCAACATAGCCTGTAGCAGAAGGTGAAGAAGAAGAAAAAGAAGAAGAAGAAGAAGAAGAAGAAGAAGAAGAAGAAGAAAGAGAAAAAGGAGAAGTAGAAAGATTAAGAAAAGTAAGAAAAAGGAGAAGTAGAAAGATTAAGAAGAATAGATAGATATTACAGAGAAGCAAATAGACAAACAAATGATAAATAAAAGATAATTGAGAAGATATGACAAAAACCCAGAACAAGGAAAGAAGCTAAATTGAGAGTGAAAAGAACTACTTTACAGTGAGATCCACTTGAAACTGTCAGAATTCCTAATAGTAAAACACCAACACTCCTCATCCGAACATTTCTGCAAGTTTGTAATGAATTTCACAAAAGATTCAGCAGCAATCTTATTGAGTAGCTTCCCACCACTTTCAATTCATCCAACACTGACAGGATGAAGTGAATCTGACGTCAGAGCAGTTGATTGGGTGGAATAGGACCCCAGTGATGCATACAGGGTGGGTGAAGTGAGGATGTTACGGTGGCAAAAGAGGGGGTAGAGCACCCCCTATTTCTGTGGGGGTAAAGCACCCCTAACTGGGATGGGGGTAAAGCACCCCCTATTTAGATGGGGGGTAAAGCACCCCTAACAGCTGTGGGGGAAGGGGCATTCCAGCAGCCAGGACTGGATCAGTGAGTCAGTACGATCGCGTCTGTCGTGCGTTACGGTCGCATGCGAAACGCGGCAACACTGTAACGTTACGCGCCGTTCTCTACACGGAAACACGTGGTGACGTCTCTAAGTGTAACACCAACTTAACATACACGAAAAATTCAATGAAACTAGTGAAAATAAAAGAATTGTCGATAAAACTACAATTAATAACTAAACACCAAATAAAATCATGAATAAAACTAAATAATTATTAGCATAAATCATAATCTAACTAAATCGTATAATCTAAACTATTTTTTATTTATTCATATGGCTTTTATCGGCAGAGAGATCCTTTCGGATGTTCTGCCTCGCCGTATTTAAAAAGAAATATATTCAGATTTAAGTATTTAAGAAATTTAATGAAACTAGTGAAAATAAAAGAATTGTCGATAAAACTACAAATAACTAAACACCAAATAAAATCCTAAATAAAACTAAATAATTATCAGCATAAATCATAATCTAACAAAATCGTATAATCTAAATTATTGTTTATTTATTCATATGGCTTTTATCGGCAGAGAGATCCTTTCGGATGTTCTGCCTTGCCGTATTACCCAATGTCATTTCCTATCAACACTCAAGTTTATAGGTTATGTCTTGGGTTCTTCATTTTTCTCACTAAAAATTTGCACTTTCACTTCCTGAGTTCCTATTTTATAAATTTTAAAATCAAGAAAACTATTTTCAAACACAAAATCACATTTAAAAAGCAAAATCTATAAAAATTTTGATGATAATATTGAACTGAAAATGTCACATTACAATTTTTTCCATGGCAACCAATCTAGATAAATTCATAATCTAAATGACATCTTAGCATAATATAAGAGGTAAAAACGAATCACCTTATAAATAGATTACGGAAATTCAAAATTATACAGAGAATTATTCTCATAAAATTAATGAGAGAGGTAAAAAACTGACGAAATTTATGGTTAAATGAAAATATTTATGGTGAATATATCACACTGAATAACTCGTAAGAACAGTAGGAACAAAACAATACATGCTTTTCACAATAGAATTTGATAACATTTTTGATATTTCGACTTATATTTTGATAAATCATAATCTAACTAAATCGTATAATCTAAATGACATCTTAGCATAATATAAGAGGTAAAAACGAATCACCTTATAAATAGATTACGGAGAATTCAACACTATACATAGAATTATTCTCATAAAATTAATGAGAGAGGTAAAAAACTGATGGAATTTATGGTTAAATGAAAATATTCATGGTGAATATATCACACTAAATATTTATTTATATTTTTTACAGAGAAGCACTGATTGGGAGAGAAAAACTAAGGATACTCCTTGTACTATTTCTCTCCTAAATTTAGATAACACTTTAAAAGTCCAGAATAGGGTTATGATTTCACTTTACTAAAATTTAGTCCATTTTCACTCAAAAAACAACGAAAACTAAGATTTAAATAACTCGTAAGAACAGTAGGAACAAAACAATAAATGCTTTTCACAATAGAATTTGATAAAATTTTTGATATTTCGACCCAAAAAAGACACCGGAAATGAAATAAAATAAAGTGAGTGGAGAGAGAGTCAGTTAAAAGAGTACTTCGGAGTAAGATAAGTAAAATTTACAAGTAAAATTCGAGTAGAAAGAATTGAGGACTGGGAAGCTTGAATTAGGGCAATGGAGATTTCAAACAATATTAATTTAAGAAAATTGTATAAAGAGTCAGACTGAATCTTAGAGGAGCAAGGGAGATAATTAGGAATGAGATAGGGGGAATTGAAATTTCAGATTTTATAAATAATATAGAGCTCCAACGATATATTGACTCCAAAATGTAGGTAATAAATAGGATCGTAATCTTGAATTATCTCGGATAAATTAAAGCTTCTTTTGTTAATCGGGTACAGATATTTTTTTTTGAACATACATCAGAATTTCTTTCTTCCTAAAAAAACAGAAATTCAAAGATAATGAGAAACAAAAATTCGAAGATAATAAGAAACAATAAAATTGATACTAAATGAATGATACTAAACATTGACGCAAAATACTGAAGATTATCTTCATGACTAAAAAACATAATAGAGACTCATACATAAAACACCTAGGCATCATACACTAAAAATTGGAAAAAAGCTTTGTAAATAAATAGAAGTTAAACACCATATTATGATGAGAGTCGTTATTTGGTTTGAATTTCCTCACAGTATAATGTTTGTCGCTTAAATGAAACTTTGCATATAACTTAAACTTTAGGTTGAATATTTCAGTTATTTCACGGAATGATATTGTTAATATTCGAACAACACAACAAATAACTTTTGAATAAGACATTAAAAATATAAGGTTATAAAACCTATTGTCTATTATGAGTAAACCAAACTACAAATATAAATTTACATACGTAGCACACAAAATTAATGTAGGTTATTGCAAATCATTGGAAATGTTCAAGAGAATGATAAAATATAGATTGTCACAGACAAGTTGATTAATAATCCAAAATCAACCTACTAAACAACAAAATTAAGTATTCCAAATAAATAATAATAGAAATAAAAATTAAGGGTTCAAACCCCGGAAGAGATCTTAAAAAACATTTGAAAAAATATTTAATTCATAGAGTATTTTATAGAGTACAAGAGTTCCTTTCAAACCAAGACTAGGCTACATTTACTTAGTATTGAATTATGTAAACTCAGTGTTAATTATGTATTATGTAAATTTATTGACTGACTTACTCCATAACTGGAGTCCTTGGGACGTAATCTTTAAAAAAATAGAATAAAAAACAATACGATAAAAGTCAAAATACGAGAGTCAATAACACATTATTCCAATACCCGAATCGTTATATTTAAAGTTCAATTATATATTCCATAAATCACTAAAAATTAAGATACACAAGTAGCAATATCACTTTGTATTTGAAAACTTTAGGAACAGGCCAGCTTGATCAAATACCATATCAGGTAACCGTCTCAGTGACATGACAAAATGCAGTGAAGTGATTACAACAAGTGACAAAGATAGTGATTTGAGTGAAATTCAACAAATCTTGAAGTGAAGTACCTAAAAGTTACTATTTTACTAATAGATCCTCGTGAAATCGAACCGGTAGTATAACAGTCATCTACACAATTATCAAACTTGATGCAGAATAACAAGTATAATGTACTGCACACTATCATTTGTCTAGGCTTCGACTCCATAATAATTAACAAGTTTAATATAAACTTGATAAAAGTAAAAATACTATAAAATGTACTCGATATTCCGATAATTACAATTATTCTTGAGAAGCTCGTGTAATTTATAAAGAAAACTATTATCTATTACTAAAGTTGAAGTAAATTATTCGAAAATGAAGCAGTTGACCGAGAATATCAACGAAAACATCAGAAATTTAGGAGATGAATTTCTTGAAAAGAATTCCAAAAACAATACCCACCCTGTGAAACTTCCAACACACTACTGACTACACAACTACTACGAATTGGGTTTATATACTCATAGTGACGTCATCGTAGTCTACTAGGACGATCAACAAAACTAGCAAAATGGCTGCAGGTGAGATTTAACAAATTTTGAATAGAAATAGAAATAAAAAATGGTTTTACAATGATATTTTGGAATCCTGAATCCTAGAATTTTCCAATAGTGTTTTAAAGAGTTAGTAGTATACGGTGTCATGTAATTTGATGGACATCAAAACCCATTCAATTTTTGAAATATTATTTTGTGATTGGAAATTTGGTCGCGGATTCAATTATTAAATGTAGTTGATAAAGCGAGAAGATCTCCAATGTACAAAGATGAAACGTGTGTTTTATCACGTTTCGTGAAGGCAATATTATGGTTTTTAGCTCCATGCTATACAAACAAGAGTGAGTTGACTTTTGGTCTGTGAATCAAGGCTGCATGTTTTTTCACATAAATAGATTTTGAATTTTTCTTTCGAGGCCCGTATTCTTTGAACCGTTTGTGAAGTTAGTTGTTGAGTTAAAACATTGGTTAACTGAAAAATTCTGTCTTGAGAATTCAATTATTATAGGCTGTCACAGTTCGGTCAGTTTAAACCAACATAATTGTATTTTCAGGATTTGAGTCTTGTAGGGAAAGCTGATGTTTTTGATTCATCAGCTGGCATATGTATTTTTTTTATTTAAAGTCGGGAGTGGTTTAACCAGACCTTGAGGAGCAGGCCAAGGGACAATTTTTAAGGTAAAGTAAGATAATAGTTAATTATTGTAATTTTTTTTATTTTTCAGACCCATAATTCTAAATAGTTATCTTGGTTTTTTATTATAAAAAAAAAAAAAACTGGACGACCACAGATCAGCTAAGCGAGTAGCCCTTAAATTATTATCTGATTATTATAATCAGAAATTTTCATTGTTGATTATAGTAGTAATCTTTCCTTTATCTCAATTGCATTTGTTTTCCGTTTCGCACCGTTTCATATTGGAATATTCGTATAAAAGAGATAAAGTTAGTAATAGACTAGAGCCGATTGTGAATTGAATTAAATGTTTTTTTTTAGTCCACTGTACCACTCAACCTCAACTAGTAGTTCTGTGAACAGTAGACCTCGCGGTCAGTAAGTTACATTGACCTGTTGTTATGTTTTCTCAAAAATTAATAAATAATTTATCAATTTAAAATGTCTATAAAAAATCCTAAATAAATATAGAGCTTTCTGTCCTATCGTACCGTGACGTGTCGTCCCGGAATGTGAGTGTGAGCGCTGTTATCAGGTCTGGCTGCAACTGTCTACAACGTTGATGGAAAGATACAATTTTCAATATGTTCGATGTTATTGAACGGGTAGTATTATAGTCAAATGTCTACTAACGTTGATGGAAAGATAATTTTCAAGATGTTCGATGTTTTTGAACGGGTAGTATTATAGTCCTCTAGACAGCTGATTTATTATGAATTATTCTATAGTCTGATTTTTACGGTAATATTGGCTTATGAAGGAGGCTTCTTTTTCCTTTTATATTATCCTTGAAATGCAAAATTTCCAAAAACCTTGTATATAAGCGCAATTTAAGAAGGAACATACCTGTCAAATTTCATGGAAATCTATTACCGCGTTTCGCCGTAAATGCGCAACATAAAAACATTTATAAACATTTAAACATTAAGAGAAATGCCAAACCGGCGACTTAAATCTTAGACCTCACTTCACTCGGTCAATAAATATCTTAGTGCTACTCGGGTGCTTTTCATTATTGGACAGGGAAGAAGAAGATTATTGGAAACAGAAGAAGAGAAGGAAGAAGAAGGAGAAGAAGAAGAGGAAGAAGAAAAAGAAGACAGTAGAAGAAGAAGAAGACAGCAAAAGAAGAAAAACTAGGAGTAGAGAAGAAGGAGAAGACAGCAGAGGAAGAAAAGGAAGGAGATAACTAGGAGAGGTTCCATATTTTGACACCTACTAGGACACGCCTCCAAACTCCCTCAACTCTCTCCTGATTGGTTGACACTTCCAAGTGACTTGTTTTCCGATTCGGCCACTAGATAGCAGCAGGAGCTGGGTCATTAATAAATTATTTCTCTCTGTTATGGAAGCATGTTATTTAAAAATGATATCGATGAAAGGAAATGCTAGGTTTAAACTTGCAGATTTCTAAGAACTCTAAAAAGAAGAATTTTCATGTAAATATTCACGTTATTTCCCATTACGAAGATATTATATAGATGGAAATTAATATCATAAAATAAATAAATTGTATGAGATTTGAATCCATACTCACAAAGAAAACGTAGAGGTAGAAACAGTGGAAGGTGTGGATCAACATACCTGAAAAACAAGATGTTGTAAAATCTTTGACACTATTCATATGTACTTGTACATTATTTAATGAATGAAGACTCAAAAAAAAAAAAAAAAAAAAAAAAATGGTGTAAATCAAAAATACATCAAAATAGCTAACATTACCCAGCTTAGTATTAATCTTATGATACAATATTCTTAACTGAATTATATTGAATTGCATTCTCAACTATTTCTTATTGCTAACGTATCGTCATTGGAGGATAAATCGGAGATGATCTATTTTATACACTTTTTTATGTATTTGAACACGACATGCAGTCGATTATTAAGTAAATATTAAAAACTTTTACTAACTGACTGAAGTACTTTCAATCGTCTAGCGATCATTTTCAACAGTGTGAAAATCTTCAACACTGTTGAAAATGATCGCTAGACGGATTGAAAGTACTTCAGTCAGTTAGTAAAAGTTTTTAATATTTACTTAATAATCGACTGCATGTCGTGTTCAAATACATAATAAAGTGTGATTAGTTTATACAAAGCAGCTCGGAATGGATCAAGAAACCATCATCTATTTTATTTTGTTAAATATTACCAGAAGAAGGGAGAAAAGGAAGTAGAAGAAGAAGGAAGAAGAAGAAGAAGAAGAAGAAGAAGAAGAAGAAGAAGAAGAAGAAGAATGGAGAAGAAGAAGAAGAAGAAGAAGAAGAAGAAGAAGAAGAAGAAGAAGAAGAAGAAGAAGAAGAAGAAGAAGAAGAGCAAGAAAAAGAACAAGAAGAAGAACAAGAAAAAGAACAAGAACAAGAACAAGAACAAGAAGAGGAAGAAGAGGGAAAAAAGAAATTCAATATTGGAATGCGTTTGTGACTGTGAAGCGTGTTCTGCCCATAGAGCATAGGGGACGAAACGGCAGTCATTATTGTTATTAAAATTGCACCCTTTATTTCAGACGCATCTGCCTGTGAGGCAAAATTTTTGCAATAACGAATGTACACGGAAAACCCAAAATCGTCGAGATATGCGAGTGAGGGAGATAGAAGAAGAATAATGAATGTGTATGAGTGTGTGTGTGAGAGAGAGAGAGATTGAGAGATGAGAACAATGTATGAGGAACTCTTACCCTTCATACCTTGTTCTCATGAGCGCGATGAGGAGAGATAGAAAATATGAGAGAGTATGAAAGATATGAAGAAGAAAAGGTTTATATTGTTTTAGACCTTTATTAACTTGAAACCTTCTTAGGGCCGGTTTCCGAGCTCGGGACTTAGCTAAGTCCTAGACTTACAGCTGGAGTCAGAAAATTGGCTTTCCACAACGGGGCGTAGTCGTAGTCATTGTCATAGTCACGTTTGAATTAAATTTCGGAAAACTAGAAAATTGAACACAACATATAAAGAGAAAATAGTGTGAAGTTTCAGCTATTTTGAATAATTTAGGAATGTCTAATTTCGTGGAGGAAAATCGTTTCCAATTATAAAAATGAGAATAAAAACTACGACTACTGTTATAAAAGCTGCGACTACGCCCCGTTTTGGAAAGCCAATTTTCTGACTCCAGCTGTTTAAAGTCTAGGACTTAGCTAAATCCCGAGCTCGGAAACCGGCCATTATTGTTCTATGAAGGTGTTTCAAGGTTACAATCATAGTCATCATATTCACTCCAGGGATTAGGTTTATTAATTTTCCTACAGTTACCTTGAAAAGTGGGCATTCCTGCACTGATTACAGAACGCAAAGAATCACTTTTCCGCTCTAGTGCGGGAAAATTTTTTTTGTGCACTCCAGATTTGCAACATAGCAACACAAAGTAGATTGTGGGTTATATGGAGGATTAGTGCACGAAAACAAAAATCAAGTTGGTAACAATGACTGTGGATAGATTTTGATAAGAATCATTTCAATGGCTACCCTACATTTATGATAAAATCCCAATCTAGAAATCCAAAACAAGAATAATGTTCATCTAAATCATAATTAAATAATCATCGTTTACGAATTCTCATCATTAACTAATAAATAATAGTTCTTTTCTATTGATAATTATTATTTCAACTGCAAGCAATGAGAAAAGTAGCAAATATACATTATAAAATTCGAATTTTGAGGTTAAATGATTACCGTTCGATATCCATATAAATAAAGAAACATAGGACTACTACAATAAATATTCTGTGTTGTCTATGTTATTTTTATAAATATTTTTCAGTTTACTTTGAGCATTTTTATCGGTAATTTGAGCTAAAGTCTAAATTTCTGTTTCTGAAGTTTTTAGCTGGATGGATGAAACAAACTTAGGTTCGATTCTTCCCGCTAGGACGCGTGCTTGTCGGTTCAGCCATCTTGCTGACCGTTTTGCCAACCAAGCCAAGCCGTTGGCGTGTATTTTGAATGTGAATTTTTTGTTCTAACTGTATTTTTTCTGATTCTTGAATGAATGAAAATGAGAACTTTGGCTGAGAATTTTCAACTTTAATTGGATTATCAATTTTTAAATGAATTAAGGTTGTTATTGATAACAGCATCACACACACAAACATTTGATGGATTTCAGCCATCATTTTACCCATAATTACCCACTTTCCATATTCAATGGTAACTGTAGGAAAAATTTAATGTGAAATACGTGCGCAAAGTTCCTCGGCTGCTCTCAAGAAGCCATTCCGCCCTCGCCTACGGCTCGGGCGTAAACGTTTCTTTCGGTGCAGAAAACTGTCAGTTTGCGCACTAGTTGCACAAAGAACTATAACCTGTTCCGGTACCCATCTCTTTCTTGGTCTCCCTACATCTCTTTTCCCATTAGGTCTATAGTTTTGGACTTCAAGGGGCATTCTTCCAGGTGGCATGCTGGGCCATAGGTTATATTGATAACGATAAAAAAACAAGCTGATGAGGGAGTTTGAAATGAAGAAAGTGAAGAGAGATTAATCTTCTAGGATGTTTGTTTGTCTAGAATGTTTGAATGTCTGTTTAATCTTCTAGAATTTATAAGGACGGAAAAATATCGTACAAACAAAGATCGATGTGTGTGTGCGGGGCTTAACTCATCAAAGAAACACATCGATTTTTGTTCGTACCATATTTTTCCGTCCTTATAAATTCTAGAAGATTAAACGGATGATTTTAAACAGATGATGTTTGTCAAGTTCCATTTAACCTAATAGAATTTATAAGGACGACAAAAATCGTACGTCCAATAATTATAGATGTGTATGTAGCTAGCCCAAAGGCTAGCATGGTCATCATGAAAGGAGAGAATATGACGGGAAAATACAGCAGTGAAAATCCAAGAGTATTGGAAGTGAGAATAAATAAAGGGCGAGATTAAGAGAAAATGATTATTGATCGATCAAGAGAGGATGAAGAAAACAAGATATACAAATAGAATAAAATAAAGGTATTGATGGGAGACAGATGGAGAGTGAGCATGAAAGAGAAATAGAGAGAAAGACAGAAAGAGAGAGAGTGGTAGGGCAGGATTAAAGGATGCGAGTTTGAGTAAGCTAAGCCCGGAGCATCTGGTACTCTGCAAACTTCGCTTATTAATAAAGCCGACTTGCAATTTCTATCCGATACCACTTCAGAGACTACATAGTCCATAAAACCAGGAATGGATTGCTTCTATCGTATTGACTGCTATCGGATTGAAATAATATTTCCCAGAGTTTATTAATGCTAGGTACCCAGAAAGCTTTCTAATTAGTGCGTTTTATTGGTTAGAATCGATGGATGAAGCAGTTGATAGTTGACCGAGCGAATTGAGGTGTAAGATTCAAGTCGACGGTTTGGCATTTCTCTTAATGTTTAAATGTTTTCGCCCCACTTGGATGTGATGAGCTGGTTTTCGTGCGTCATATGGAGGCCGAAAATGATTGTTTTTCGACCAGGCCGGTAAACGTTTTACGGCCCTAGAGCTGTAAAATAACATTGAAGTCAGCTGATTCTGTTTTGATGTGAACGTGTTTACAAAATGGTTTATGAAACGGAATCATTTTATGCTTCTAGAATTGAATAAGTATTCTGCAATAAGATAATATTATTTTATTTGGATGAATAAAATACAGATAAGATTTTCAAATTCGATTTTCAGAGTAGGATAGAACTTCTAACCTAAACTTCCGAAGTCAACGACAACAAGCATTGTTGACGTTGATATTCAGATTGGCCAAATTTCAATTGTACTAACACAGCTGATCAAAAAACGTTTTATTATTTGTGTTTATTATTCAAGAATCAAAACATTTATAAAAATATCATCTTATTGTCATTTGGAAGAATAAAATGTATAAACTCAACCTCTTACATAATTGAACATAATCTTTTAGGTTATTTAGACAAATCAGAATAAAAAAAAAAAAAATACTTGGACAATTTCCTGATATTCAGATTACCTCAGATTTGCTAGAGCTATGACCTTCCTGTTTTGCTTTCGGAAGTGCCTAATAAACAATTATTCTCAAATTTATATTGTTTATTTTTCTGTGTGGCGAAAAATAACGTTCTCACCATGGACAAAAATGTTTTTCCGGCTCTCAATCTTTCCTAGTCCTCGGCCTACGGCCTCGGACTTGAAAACCGATTTCGAGCCGGAAAAGTCTCATTTTCGGCCCTAGGTGCGAAATATACTATTATATGTTGCGCATTTACAGCGAAACGCGGTAATAGATTTTCATTGAATTTTACAGGTATGTTCCTTTTTTGATTGCGCGTCGACATATATACATGGTTTTTGGAAATTTTGTATATATAAAGGATACAGAGGATAATATTGAAGGAAAAAGGAGCCTCCTCCATACGCCAATATTAGAGTAAAAACCAGACTATAGAATTATTCATCATAAATCAGCTGTTTAGTGGACTACTAGTAGTTCTGTGAACAGTAGACCTCACGCAGTATTCTCATCCACAAGTACCTGATTGAAACTATAGACCTTATGGAAATACAGCAATAGACTGGCTTCTCCACACATCTGTGTAATCACTTGTCAGCTGATTTATGATGGATAATTCTATAGTCTGATTTTTACTCTAATATTGGCGTATGAAGGAGGCTCCTTTTCTTTATATTATCCTTGAAATGCAAAATTTCCAAAAACCTTGTATATACGTCGACGCGCAATTAAAAAAGGAACATACCTGTCAAATTTCATGATAATCTATTACCGCGTTTCGCCGTGAATGCGCATCATAAAAACGTATAAACATTTAAACATTAAGAGAAATGCCAAAACATCGACTTGAATCTTAGACCTCACTTCGCTCGGTCAATAATACTACCCGTTCAAAGACATCGTACATCTTGAAAATGTATCTTTCAAACAACGTTAGTAGACAGTTGACTATAATACTACCCGTTCAAAAACATCGAACATCTTGAAAATGTATCTTTCCATCAACGTTGTAGACAGTTTCAGCCAGACCTGATAACAGCGCTCACACTCACATTCCGGGACGACACGTCACGGTACGATAGGACAGAAAGCTCCATGTTTATTCAGTATTTTTTCCAGACATTTTTAATTGATAAATTATTTATTAATTTTTGAGAAACAATAACAACAGGTCAAATGTCACTTACTGAGCGCGAGGTCTACTGTTCACAGAACTACTATTTTAAGTTAGATTGTAGAACGTTTTTCAGATTCTATAGTGAAATTCACTTGGATTTTTCAACTTGACAGTTTTCCATATGCATAACATTAATACTTCTCATTTACTCAATGCAATGTTTGTCAGACAGATAATAGGATGATAAAATTATTCCCAATATAACTCTAATCTAGTCACTAAACGATATTGCAACTATCTCATTGGTTAAAATTATTCCTGCCTAAAAAGCAGTCGTTAGTTCATGTCAGAGGCCCTGAAATTGATCAGTTGCGACCTGAAAACTCTGACACCAGACCTCAGCCGGCCAGGTCACTCGATATTATATTTATTATTATTATTCCTGAATATTAATGCTTCCCATTTCCTCAATGCAATGTTTGTCAGACAGATAGTATGATGAAACATTATTCCTAATCTAACTCTAATCTATTCACTAAACTCACATAGGCTATATCGCCTTGATAACGATACTGCAACTTTATTGTTCATTGAATTCTGTTCATTTGATTCTCAAAAACTGTCGTCAGAACAACATTACTATTCTCTCATTGGTTAGCTTGTCATTGGCTGGATTCTCTGTTAATCAACTGCGATTGGCTGATGCCGTGACAACGAAAATGCTACTCTCTAATTGGCTATCTCGTGATTAGCTGTCTCACTCGCTCTGCTCTGATTGGATGCCACACAACTAAATCGCTGCTTTCTCACAAGTATTCTTGTGATTGGTATATCTTTCTCAGATTTCTTTTTGACGTGTAAAGGTGCGTACAGATATACGCACCGCGAACATGAGCAATTCACTTATAATCAGCTGATACCAAGCTTTTTATATCTGTACCTTACCGTTTCTGTAAAAATACAGATATAGTCAGCTGATTAAAAGTGAATTGCTCATGTTCGCGGCGCGTATATCTGTACGCACCTTGATATTGTTATATTAGTTCCTCCCAGATTTTCTAAACAGTATAATAGTAAATATAACATATATATATTCCAGAAGATAAAGAATAAATTTCATTTCTTGAATTCATATCCCATTTCCAGTCATGTTTATCGTTTAATAATGAAATATCATCCAATCATTTTGGGAATATCAAAATCATTTCTACAAGACTAGCCGCATATAAAGACTTGACTCGACGTAATCCATCATAATCGATTCCATAATCATGAAGTCGACGTAAAATATGATCATACTAGTAGTTCTGTGAACAGTAGACCTCGCGCTCAGTAAGTGACCTGTTGCTATGTTTTCTCAAAAATTAATAAATAATTTATCTATTTAAAATGTCTAGAAAAAATCCTGAATAAACATAGAGCTTTCTGTCCTATCGTACCGTGACGTGTCGTCCCGGAATGTGAGTGTGAGCGCTGTTATCAGGTCTGGCTGCAACTGTCTACAACGTTGATGGAAAGATACATTTTCAAAATGTTCGATGTTTTTGAACGGGTAGTATTATAGTCAACTGTCTACTAACGTTAATGAAAAGATACATTTTCAAGATGTTCGATGTTTTTGAACGGGTAGTATTATAGTCTACTAGACAGCTGATATAATGATGAATTATTCTAAAGTCTGATTTTTACGGTAATATTGGCGTTCAAAGAAGACTCATTTTCCTTTTGTATTATCCTTAAAATGGAAAATTTCCATAAACCTTGTATATACGTCGACGCGCAATTAAAAAAGGAACATAACTGTCAAATTTCATGAAAATCTATTACCGCGTTTCGCCGTAAATGCGCAACTTATAAACATATAGACATTAAGAGAAATGACAAACCGTCGACTTGAACCTTAGACCTCACTTCACATTGAGACAAAGCTGGTCATGTAGTCATGATAATACAGGGTGCGGCAGCTACGATTAAGCATTTTTTAGGAGTAATAAAAAGTGACTCAGGATATATAATGGAAACATGTTTTTATTTTCTGAAGCGGTTCAATATACCATTTTATATTACTTAGTTTTTGAAAATTATGTCCTGAAGATGGCGACCGTTAGCATCAATACATTGTTGAAGGCGATCTCTGAAGTTTTCAGCAGCTCTTGCACACATATCGCGGGGAATGGCATTCACTTCGTCAATAATCCGCTGTTTCAACATTGCTAGAGTGTGAGGGCGGCCTTTGAAAACCCTTTCCTTCAGATATCCCCAAAGAAAAAAGTCGCAAATGCTCAGATCTGGTGACCGCGCAGGCCACCCAACATCACTCTCAAAGAGACTAGGCGTCCCGGAAACATCTCTCTCAAAACGTCTAGTGAAATTCGAGCTGTGTGAGCAGTAGCTCCATCTTGTTGGAACCACAAATCCGCCAGCCCGTGTTCTTCAACCATCTCTTCTAATTTGGGTTGCAGAAAGTTTCTCAACATCGAAACATAACGTTGGGAATTCACTGTCACGGTCACTTCTTCCTCCTCAAAAAAGTAGGGGCCAACCACGCCAAATTGTGATATGGCACACCACACCGTCACTTTAGGAGAATGTTGAGGTCTTTCATGAATAATTCGAGGGTTTTCTTCAGCCCAGTAGCGAAAATTTTGCTTATTCACGCACCACTAAGATGAAAATGGGCCTCGTCACTACTAAAAAAAGCTGCATGTGGAGGGATTTGAGCAAGCATTTGCTCACACAATTTTGTCGGTGGCGTAGTCTACTGGGCGTAATTCTTGAGCAATCATTATTTTAAAAGGATGAAACTTTAAATCGAAATGTAAAATCCTTCTTAAACTGCGGTCTGAAATCCCCAATGCAAGAGAATGTCGTCGAGCAGAGCGTTCCGGTGATTATTCGAATGCTGTTCTTACCCTCTGCACATTTTCTGGCGTTCTAATGGACTTGCGACGACAATGTGTATTTGTTTTCAGTGTACTACCAGTTTCCTCCATCTGCCGAATCCATGACCGAATTGTGTTTGCATTCGGAACGGCGTTGTTGCGTGGAATGTTGAACTGTCGTCGAAAAGCTCGTTGTGTAGCGATCACAGATTTATTGTTCTCATAATAAGCGCGAACGGCAAAACCACGATGAGCACCGGTCCAAATCATGTTGGCTACTGAAATGGGGTTAACTAAGAAACAAAAACAGACCATGTGGAAATTTGTAACTTTATCACAGCTGATTTGACAATGGAAACAAACTGCTTAATCGTTCCTGCCGCACCTTGTATGATCAGATCATAATATAGTATTAAATCATGTAACAGACTGGCGTCGCGTTGCGTCTCAATTTGCACAAGCCTAGGAAAAGAGAGTTTGAAAACCATGGGAGTACGTACATTATTTTGTAGAACTTTAAAAAAATACTGCAGAGCTACGAATGAACGTTTGCGATATTGTATCAAAGCTATTAGCCGATTGAAATGTCTGGAGAGTGGAGGGGGGAAACAAAGATGGAGAAGGACTGAAAGCGTGGATGATGGTATGCGTGAGAGAAAAAGATGAAGAAGAAGAAGAAGAAGAAGAGTGTGTGTGTGAGAGAAAAGAGGAAGAGAGAGAGAAAAGGTAAAAATAAGTTGAAAGGTAAGTAGGGTCACGAGTGGAACTTTGAGCGTAATGTATGTGCTAGTGAATATTTGATAGGAGTACAGCACTACTCACTTGTTGTGTATATGGCCAAAGCAATGCTTACGAATTACCACACACGCTAACACATTCTCTACTTTCTTCATCTTCTTCTTCTTTTTCTTCTTCTTCTTCTTCTTCTTTTTCTTCTTCTTCTTTCTTCTTCTTCTTCTTCTCCATCTTCATCCTCTACTTCTACTACTTCTTTTAGGTAAAGAACTTCACTTTCCCAAAACTCGAATGACGGTGGTTTTCAAAATAGCAGCAACCAAACAGGTCACAAACTAAACCAACTTTATCAATGCTCTCTCACATCCCTCCTCCTACTCCTCCATCTACTCCTCCATGTTCTTCTCCTCCTCCTCCTCCTCCTTCACCACCTCCTCATCATCATCCTCTTCCTCCACCTCCTCCACCCCCACCACATCCACATCCCCCTACACCTCATCCACCACCTCCCCATCCTCCTTCATCTCCTCCTCCTCCTTTAACAGCTCCTCTTCCTCCTCATCCTCCTGCTCCTGTTTTCCTCTGTCTCTTTTTTTTTCTTTATGACTCATTGCCTTTTTCTTCGTTGAATCCTTCATCTCCTTGCTTCTACTTTCTTCTCTTTTTTCTTTTTCTTCTTCACCTACTATTTTCATTCTTTTTTCCTATTCTCCTCTCATTTCTTGCTCTTGTTTTCCTGTATCTTCTTTTTTTTCTTCTTCTTCTGTCTTCTGTTTTCTTGCTCTTCTTCTGCTTCCTCTTCTCCCTCTTCTCCTCCTACTATCTTCTTCCACCTCTCTTGTCTTCTTGCTCTTCTTTTCCGGTATCCTCTTCTTCATCTTCATCATCATCATCATCATCATCATCATCTTCTTCTCCTTCTTCTTCATCTTCGCAACCTCTCGTCCTCATCTTCGTCTTCTTTTTCTCTTCTTCTTCTTCAACTTCCTCTTCTTCTACTTCTTCTTCGTCTTCTTCTTCATCATATTCTTCTTCTTCCTCTTCAACTTCTTCTTCTTTTTCTTCATTATCATCTTCTTCTTCTTCTTCTTCTTCTTCTTCTTCTTTTTCTTCTTCTTCCTCTTCTTCATCATCATAATCATCATCTTCTCCTTCTTCTTCTTCATCATCATCATCATCATCATCTTCTCCTTCTTCTTCTTCACCACCTCTCATCCTTATCTTCGTCTTCTTCTTCAACTTCCTCTTCTTCTTCATCTCTTTCTTATTTTTTTCTTCTTCTTCTTCTCCTTCTCCTCCCCAATCACCTGACTTCTTCTTTTTCTCTTTCTTCTTCTCCTCCTTCTCCTCCTCCTTCCATATTCACTGTTTTCCCATATTCACTTAGACAAACCAGGTCTACAACTCCAGCTAGAGTTTTAGTTTTCCACTGAGTTTTCCGGCTAGAATAAGTTTTCCACGGAATGTACGTCACCGATACACCAGCCCTCAACTCTAACTTCTTGTTTGCAACTCAGTGCCCTCTCTCTCACTCCTCCTAATTTATTACTCTCCCACACTTCCCTCTTTCTCTTCTTCTTCTTCAACTTGCTTCCTTCCTCCCACCCCCTCGCCAACAATCCATTACCTCTTTCTCCATTTCACGAAAGTAACTTTGAAAGCGAAACGCGAAACTTCTGCTACAAAATTCGTCGACTGAAAACTCGACTCGTCTGCCATGACGATTCGTAATCAGTGTTGGTATGTCGGGTGTTTCGAGTACAGTGAGTTACAGTACTTCATTACAAATTATCGATTTTTTGAATCTATCTTGAAACGTTGGATGAGCTTTGGAAAAAGTTTGAATCTTTTTTAAGAACCACTTTTACTCCAAATTTTAATGGAAATTGTTGGAATGGACGTTTAAAGTTACGTAACTGATATTCATTTAATCGATTCCACAAATATTGGGCCATATAAATAAAGTTGAGCATTTGCTTATACTTATAAAATATGGAGCATTTGCTTCATTTTCTATGAATAAATGTGAGCAAAACCTTTTGATCATGCTCATCAAAAAAATAGTTTGAGCATTTGCTCAAAAGTAAAAGCTTATACTCGAAATTGTATGAATAAACTAGAACATTTGCTCAACTTTTGAAGCAAATGCTTCAAAAAAGGTGAGTCTAGTCTAGAGCAGCTTATCACCTTTTGCTCATAGTAAAATGGCTCAACTAATTCGTATGAGGAAGAGGAAACTATACCAGATACGATCACAACCAATAGTTGAGAGCTATAAAACTCTTTTTAGATTCAACCATGATATATTATATCACCATTACAAAATAGGAAATAGGCATTTAAGAAGATGTGAGTGTAGACGATTATAAGGAGGCTATTGATATTATAAGAATATGCTGAAGATTATTATAGAGATGACATTCTCTCACGCTATTATTTCAAAATTCTAAAATCAACTAACCTAAAACTCTATTCATAAATAGAAAACAGAGCAGACGACGCAAACACAAGCGGTGCACCCTACTTGCATATTTAGCGCTTCCGTTAGCTATAAAAACAAAGTAAGGCTACAAAAGCGAATCAGCTGATGATAAATCTTTAAAATACGTGAGCATTTGCTCCAGAGTTCAGGAGCATAAGGTAAGAGTATAAGGTAAGGTTATTCATATAAAAATGAGCAAATGCTTTTGCTTCTACCTTTTGCTCATAAGCAATAGTTATTTGTATATCTACAGTAAGTATCAATGTAAGTTTCAAAATAGAGATGCTCCCCATGTTATTTAAATGGAGTCACTTTTACTCCGTAGGGAGTTTTTCTGTTTTTTACTACCGAGAGCGAAAAAGTGACACTTTAGTATTAGGTTTCAGGGAGTAAAGTAAGTACTTTAGACAGTAGGTGGAGGAAAATTCTTATGCTCCATGCTCTTGCTCATGAGCATTTGCTCTGGTTTTATTCATATGGGCCACTGTGTAGCTAAGGAACTGTGAATATAATACATTTCTTATACAGTTTTTAATACCATGAATGACCAAAAAATCTGAAGCTGGTTCTCCCAAAAATGAGCGAAAATGTCCGTTACAGTCGAGTGAGGATATAATTATCACTCTAAAGCCTAGTTCATACGATGACAATTGGCGAGACAGTGTTGTATTTAGACAACTGGCATCACGTGGTTGCGGATTGTCGGAGGCCAGGCCAGTTAAACGAGAAGATGTTCATACGCGGCCAACTATTGATAAGTCAGTTGACAGCTAAACATGTCCGAGTTCCCATCATCTGTTGTGACTAAACAGCTGAACTGGCAAAACCAAGACAGCGCTACTGGACTACACCGTTCACACGGCGCCAATTGTCGCGACAAATGAGATTCCGGGTGGTGGGGGGCTCGCTTAGCCCAATTGACTGCCCTCAGTCTACTCCCGGAGACGGTTGAATTTCGGGACAGTTGACAAGACAGCTGTTTACCGGATTCATTTCATGCATGGAAAACAGCTGAAATTAAATGACTATGACAAAAAAAATGTAAAACCGATGAAAGATGAAAGAAAATGAGCCAATTCACTATTAAAACATGCATTCTATAAACATAACCTAGTTTACAAATTCCGAATCAGGATTATTGTGGAAGTTGACAAAACTTCCACCTGGAGCGCTGAAGGTGGTTTCCATGTAGCAGTTTTGCTGTTTCTATTACGGAACTGGGAAACATACTCGACTGTAAAGAAAACATATGGTTTCATTACAATAGAATATGCTGTAATAAGAATCATATCTTTATTTGTCCTGCAAACAACTGTTTACCGGATTCATTTCATGCATGGAAAACAGCTGAAATTGAATGACAAAAAAAATGTGTAAAACCGATGAACGATGGAAGAAAATGAGCCAATTCACTAGTAAAAATGGAGACACAAGAGGATGATGATGATGACTGAGAAAGGAAAAAGATAAAGAAGAAGAAGAAAAAGAAGAAGAAAAAGAAGGAGAGAGAGAATAAGAAGCAGTACCAAGATGGAAAGAGTAGAGAAGTAAGAAGACAAGATATATTGGGCACTTCCTCGAAGCGTACAAACTTTTATTATAATGGAATACGGTAATTATCAAGTTGTACTTCAGCTAAGTTTAAAGCGCGTCGCCGACTTTGTTCCAAGAGGAGGAGAAGGGAAAGCAGAAGAAGGAGAAGGAGGAGAAAGAGGAAGAGAGGAGGTGGGGAGGAAGGAGGAGGATGAGGAGGAGGAAGAGGAGGAAGAAGAAGAGGAGGAACAGAAGAAGTAAGACAAGGGTGTGGAAAAGTTTGAAGATGTAGTGGTAGAAGGAGGAATTTTGAGGAGGAGAAAGAGGAAGAGGAGGAAGAGGGGAGTAAGGAAGAAGATGACGTAAAGAACCAACTTGCATAATTAAGATAACGCATGTACGTGTGTTTCCCCAGTTCATATATTATGAAGGTACACAGGCTGATGTGAGATAGGAGATTATTTTCAGAAGGAACACCTGTTACAACATTACAGCATATCTTACCAAACAGACTTGGATAGTAGTTCGTTAATTGAAAGATTCCGAGGCACTTCAAACGGCTCCTGTTGAGATTCGAACATAATTCATACCTTATACCAATAAAAACATTTCACTTATATGAGCTACTTTTGTACAAATCAATAAAAACAAAATATAGTATCAACTTGTTTATTTATTTTCTACATTCAAACTTTAAAATGACCTATGGTCGAAACTAGTCGTTAATAGTATCTTATGTCACGAGGACGGGAAGGGCCCTTTTGCAGGCGAGAATGATGTTTCTAGTCGAGGCGTTAGCCGAGACTAGAGTTTCATTTTAGCACTGCAAAGGACATTCACGTCCAAGTAACGTACACTATTTTTTGTCATTATAATCTAGAAAAGAATAATTGAGAAACAGAAAACATTACCTGCTTGTTCTGACATTACTACATGCATTCTATGAACATAACCTAGTTTACAAGTTTCGAATCAGGAATTTCTTGATTGTAGTTGACAAAACTTCCACCTGGAGCGCTAAAAGACGGTTTTTGTACCAGTTTTGCTGTTCCAAATTCGGAACTATAGTGAGGTCCACGTTATAATGGCAGTGGATAAAGATAGAAAAATAGCGATGCCGATTATCTGAAATTGATTAATTATATTTCTACACAGCCAAAAACATAATTGGCATCGAGGTGGACCTAGAAAACGATAGTACCACCGGCTTTGTCGAATGATAGACAAGGATAGCAAAACCAAAATTGATCAAATACTGTCATTATAACGTGGACCTCACTATAGGAAACATACTTGACTGTGAAGGAAACATTATGATTTTATTACAGTATAGTATGCTGTAATGAGAATCATATGTTTATTTGTTCTACAATCAGCATTTTACCGGCTTGATTTCATGGATGTAAAACATCTGAAATTGAATGACTGTGACAAAATAGTTATTTGTGCAACTAGTGCGCAAAGTGAGAGTTTGCTGCACCGAAAGAAACGTTTACACACGAGCCGTAGGCGAGTGCGGAACTGAATGCGGAATCAAATGTTTTTCTGTGTAATTTTATTATTAATAAAAACCTTAATTTATTCAAAATTGAATAATAATAATTGAATTATAATGATTAGTAATTCAATTGAAAATTTATCTGACTGCTTGAAGGGGGTTTATGTTATGTGAGCATTGAAATGACTATAATCAAGGCACATAATGGCAAGGCAACGCTGTTCTCCACTGCCATTATAACGTGGGGCTCATTATGAGTGCAGTTACCAACTTAATTTTGATTTACCTGCACTGGTGCTCCATATAACCTACCAACTATTTTGCGTTGTCATGCTGCAAATCTGGAGTATGCAATGTACTCACTTTGCGCACTAGTGCGGAAAAGTGATTCTTTGCGGCCTGCAATCAGTGCAGAAATGGTCACTTTTAAAGGTATCTGCAGGAAAAATATTTTAAAGTTTCAAATCATAAAGGGTACTACAAGATTTTATAATATTGTTTTTATCAACTTACACCAATATTTTACGTTACTATGTACTGTACCCAGTTTTTATTCTATAAATTTTTGGAAAGAGAACATATTTTTTGGAAAATGAAATTACTGTACTCAAGACTTACTTAAGTATGACACTACTACGTCTTCTTCTTCTTCTTCTTCTTCTTCTTCTCCTGACTTCTTCTTCTTCTTCTTCTTACGTCTTCTTTTTCTTCTTATACGAAACTTGACTGTTTCTTCTTCTAAGAAGTTTGACATTCTCCTCTTCTGTCTCGTCTCGATTAATCTTCATATTTTTTCTCCCCACTTATCGTTTTGTCTCACTCTTTTCCTTCTTCTTCATCCACTACTACTGATTTCCCTTCTCTTTCTTTGAATTCTTCTCATTTTTCCCCTTCTTCTATTTCTTTTTTTTCTTCTCCCTTGTCTTTGTCCAGTGTATGTGATCTGTCTAAGAGGCGAATCTCTCGCCACAAGATAAGCATCTTGGCGAGAGAGAGAGAGAGAGAGAGAGTGAGAGAGAGAGAGAGAGATAAAAAAAAAGCTAGTTGAGCTGCTCTATGTGAAAACAAGATGAATGACCCTTGCAACCAACGATCAATATTGACGGCTAGTGATCCGCTTTTTCCTTACTTCATTGTATTTTCCTTCTTCTTATTCCTCTTCTTCTTCTTTTTCTTCTTCTTCTTCAGCATCATCATCATCATCTTCTCCTCCTCATCCTCCTCCTCTTCTCCTTTAAGTTGTGTTCATCATCCTCCTCTTCCTTCTCTCCATCATGTTTATCTCGGAGATTCCTCTCTATGAGCTTATCGTTGATCGCACATCATTTATTATAAATAAACCACTCTACAAAATCCCTATTATCTCTGAGTTGTCCATAGCTGGAGTGGATTGAGGAAAAAAATGATATTGTTCAGAGATTCTATCAGTTTCTTTACTGGTTACTAAGAACTACAAGGATCTAGATCAGAAACTATGAGAGAATCTAGATTGGGAATTATGAAAATCAAGATCGATAACTACAATGGTTCAAAATCAGGACTACTGGGTGTATGAAAGGGTATTTCAAAAGATCAGGAAGAAACTAGTAGTTCTGTGAACAGTAGACCTCACGCAGTTTTCTCATCCACAAGTATCTGATGTCACCGGCTTGAAATGTTAACAAACTCAGTTCACGATGGAATTCAAAGCGCTTGCAAAGCGTTAAAACAGTCCTTTTTATTACTTTCCTTGCCCTACTACCATAGGTAAGGAAAGTATTGCTTTCCAAAAAAAATTAATGTACCCCAATTTCAAGTTTTCTATACGTTTCAAGGTCCCCTGAGTCCATTAACATGATTTTTGGGTATTGGTCTGTGTGTGTGTGTATGTGTATATATGTGTGTGTGTGTGTGTGGTGTGTGTGTTGTGTGGTGTGTGTGTGTGTGTGTGTGTGTGTGTGTGTGTGTGTGTGTGTGTGTGTGTGTGTATATAGTATGTGTGTATGTGTGTGTGTGTATGTGTATGTGTATGTGTATGTGTATGTGTATGTGTATGTGTGTGTGTGTGGTGTGTGTGTGTGTGTGTGTGTGTGTGTGTGTGGTGTGTGGTGTGTGTGTGTGTGTGTGTGTGTGTGTGTGTGTGTGTGTGTGTGTGTGTGTGTGTGTGTGTGTGTGTGTGTGTGTGTGTGTGTGTTGTGTGTGTGTGTGTGTGTGTGTGTGTGTGTGTGTGTGTGTGTGTGTGTTGTGTGTGTGTGTGTGGTGTGTGTGTGTGTGTGTGTGTGTGTGTGTATGTTTGTGAACACGATAACTCCATTCCTAATTAACCGATTGACTTGAAATTTTAAACTTAAGGTCCTTATACCCTGAGGACCCGACAATAAGAAATTCAATAAAATTCAATTCAAGATGGCGGAAAAAATGGCGGATAATTACTAAAAAACCATGTTTTTCACGTTTTTCTCGAAAATGGCTCTAACGATTTTATTCAAATTTATACCATGGATAGCTATTTATAATCCCTATCAACTGGCATTGTCTCATTTCAGGGAAAATTTCAGGAGATCCGTAATATTCTTGAGAAAAATGGCGGATAATGACTAAAAAGCCATGTTTTTCACGTTTTTCTCGAAAACGGCTCCAACGATTTTCTTCAAATTTATACCATGGATAGCTATCCATAAGCCCTATCAACTGGCATGAGTCTCATTTCTTGGAAAATTTCAGGAGCTCCGTAATATTCTTGAGAAAAATGGCGGATAATGACTAAAAAGCCATGTTTTTCACGGTTTAAAACAATATACACATATTTTCTTCAAATTTATACCATGGATAGCTATTTATAAGCCCTATCAACTGACATGAGTCTTATTTATGAGAAAATTGCAGGAGCTCCGTAATATTCTTGAGAAAAATGACAGTTACTAAAAAGCCATTTTTTCACGATTTTCTCAAAAACGGCTCTAACGAATTTCTTGAAATCCATACCCTGTATAGTAATTCATTAGCTCTATCAACTGACATGAGTATTTTTCCTGGGGTACTAATGAGGGGTCCACCCAATCCTTGAGAAATGGACTTTGTAACCTCCTTCTCGTGCATGAGGTAGGTTGGTACACGGTTTTTACTTTTTCTTCTTCCATATACCGTGGGTAGGTAGAGCAGTTTATAAAAAGAACACAGTCATAGTCAAGATATTTCATCTGTAGAACAGCTGTTTTGACGAATTTCAAAAAAAAAATCATCGAATTTCACAATTATTTACATAAAGGAAAAAGCTGAGAAAAACGTTGGGAAAACGCTGATTTTGGGCGTATCTTTGATGAAATATAAAAGTCACCTCATCAAAAAATTTTTGGAACCTCTGTACTAAATTTGAAGAATTTCTGTTCATTTATTCTAGATAAATCTGAGAAAAAACAAAAAAACGCTAATTTTGGGGCGTATCTTTGACTTTATTGAAAATTCCTTCTAACACAACATTATTACACTCTAGCTGAGCTTCTGTACTAAATTTGAACGATTTTTGTTCATTTGTTCTCGATAAAGCTGAGAAAACGCTGGAAAAACGGAGATTTTGGGCGTATCTTTGGAAATTTTTCCAAACCCGTTCTTAGTGCGCCTCCAAAAGGCCAACTGAACAAACCTACCAAATTTGAACGTTTTTGATCCAGTAGATTTTTAGTTCTGCGAGTGAATGAGTGAGTCAGTCAGTCAGAGAGTGAGTGCCATTTGGCTTTTATATATATAAATATCAGAGTATGGAGGAATTTCTTTTCTTTTCATATTATCCTTAAAATGCTAAATTTCAGAAAACCTTGGGTATACATCGACGCACAGTTGAAAAATGAATATTCCTGCCAAATCCCATTGAATTTTATCAACGCGTTTGGCCGTAATCGCGTTACATACAGACAGACAAAAGCAAATCAAGATGAAACATAGACCTCACTACGTTCGGTCAATAAGGCGAATCTAGAAAGAAAACTAGAAAACGAGAAACCCCGGAAAAACTAGACCCCTGAGCTCCTGTACTAGTGTGCTATCTGAACTATTCAGGAAATGGGTAGGCAACCCGCATAACACAAACCTATTGGCGGAGATCCAGCATTACAAAAAAAACAAAGCTGCAAAACAAAAATACAATACATTGGATCACCGCAAAAAGGTTTTGTGTAGTGCGGGTTGCCTACCCAGTTCATGAATTGTTCTAGTTCTTCCGGGTTTTTTAGTTATCCTTCTAGATTTGCCTTATTTCCTCCTGATCTTTTGAAGTACTCTTTTTTACACTCAGTAGTCCCGATTTTGTACCATTGTAGTTATCGTAGTTGATTTTGTAGTTATCGATCTTGAATTTATATTTTCTAATCTTGATTCTTTCATAGTTTCAAATCTTGATACTTGTAGTTCTTCATTTACATTCCGTTACATATATAATATTGATAAGCAGCCGAAGTAGAGGGTAGCGGAAAAGGTGGCTTGAGTGTAGAAATGTAATGAATGTAAGAAAATTCAACAGAAAAAATGTATACCATTTAATATAGAAACAAGGCGATACCCTCTCATGGATGAGAGATAGATGAGGAATAAAGTGAACGCGATTAAAAATTTCGAAAACATTAACAAATCTGTATTCACAAACCAGTTGATCCATGGAATAACTAAGAATTGCAGATCGGGTGGGTGACAAATGGATGGAGAATTAAATAAATGAACAGATAGATAAATACATAAATGAATTAATTAATCAATAAATTAGGAAAAAAACTTTACAGAGTGGTGAGTAATGAAGGACGAGACGTAGAGGGGGAAATAGACGAGATAACAACAAAAATGAAGAAAACTGGAGAAATGGATAGATCGTAAGTAAAAAAAGATGATACTTAAGAAGGGAGACGAGGAATAAAAAAGGACGAGAAGAAGATCGATTGATTGATTGATTCACTGCCTTAACTGAAAACATAGGAGTGCGAAGTTAGGGCGCAGCCGGCTCTCTCCTACACTCAACCCTCGGTTAATCGAGTTGGGATTAATAAGAGAAGAAGAAAGAGAGGTGGAATAGTACGAGAGAACAAAACGGAAAAGCGAAGAATGAAAGAAAGTTACGAAAAAATGTAGAGAAAAAAGTGAAAATTAGATATCTAGGAGTCAGATTAGACGTGACGTGAAGAGTGAACTTGAAGAAAAACCGTGGAAAATGGAAGAAAGAGAAAAACTAGAATAAAGTAGGAGGAAAACTACCTACCATTCATGAATAGCAAAACATTCCAGACGAATGAATAGAGAGAGATATATGCAAATAAGCGACGTGACAATAATTTGAATACGAATATAGTGAAAGGCGACGAATACTGGTTTGAGAGAGCACTATGAAAAAAATTCAGAAAATATTCCTTGGAATTCAAAAGACGAAGGCAATTATTATCGGAGGTAGTCAAGAAAGTGGATTTTTTTGGCTAACAAATTATCCAATTATTGTATGATCAATGTATTATTATTTATAGCAGGTAACCTGTGCTCCGCAAGGGTCTATTTTTAAACTTGAGAAACGGAAAACTTGAAGAATTGCAAATAGGCCTATAACCATCCTCGGTTAATTGAGAATCTATAAGCAAAATTTCAAGTTAATCAGTCCATTAGTTCAGAAGAGATGATTAACTTGCAATTTAAAAATTTTAGCAATCTAAAAATGCGTCAAACATAATTGTCCTATCCCGGTTTCCCGTCTATGAGCCAGTTATTTCTATTATTATAGTATAGATGGATGATTTATCATTAATAGTATAGATGGATTATTATTAATTCTATTATTATTATTAATAATTAATATTTTAGTTAATATTTTATTAAATATCATTAATTATGGATTATTATTATTTATAGTATAGATGGATGATTTATCTTTGAATGAGAAAAACTTTTAAACGGTTTGAGAAATTGATGGTTTCCACCATTCATTTCCTCTTGAAATTCTGTATCGAAATCATCTATATATATAAAAGCGAAATGGCACTCACTCACTCACTGACTTACTGACTCACTCACTCACTCACTCACTCACTCAATCGCATAACTAAGAATCTACCGGACCAAAAACGTTCAAATTTGGTAGGTATGTTCAGTTGGCCCTTCAGAGGCGCACTAAGAAATCTTTTGGCAATATTTTAACTCTAAGGGTTGTTTTTAAGGGTTTAAAGTTCATCTTTTAGCATGTATATTCTTCTTCTCCCAATCTCTTAATTATAATTGAAATTTCCATATCATATATGTTACTATAGAACTATAATCTAGATAGAGTACTTCTTCGAAACAGTTGTTAACTGGCAACTAAATTGATAATTTTGTCAGGTTGGCATTAAGTTGAGTTGACTTTGTTAGGTTGGCACCAAGTTGAAGATTTAAATGCATTTATCGCGGAAAAATTGATTGGGCACTGCTACTTCAATCCTGGGAATATTTTATAACAAGCCGTCAGGCTCGCTTCGCTCGCCATATCCGTTTAGCCAGACGTTTAGTCTGCACCCCCGACTGGATTGTCCTAACATATGATAAAATGCTCAAATGAAAAATGCAGGCGAGCGAAGCGAGCCTGCTGATCTCATTCTTGGACGATCCAGTCGGGGATCCAGGGGGCGGAGCCCCCTGGCTAGACGGATATGGCGAGCGAAGCGAGCCTGACGACTAGTGTATCATATGACTAATATGAGGCTAATATTAACTGTTCATTCTCGTTAAAAGTAATCAATTATATTTTATTAAGCAAGAAATTATATTTTTCAATAATGAATTTTCATAATTGAGATGAATTATTTTGTTAATTGATTAATTATTCTACATTGTTAAAAGACGATCTGACAACAGAGCAAAGCGAGAAAGAGATCTTGCTATCAGCTTTGTTGAATGATAGACAAGGATAGCAATACCATTGGACCTCGTAACTTGGACCTCACTATAGAAGGAGAATCATTTAATAAAATTAATGAGTCAAATGAATGTGATGCGAATTAAATTTTATAAATTTTTTGAATACTGTATAGATTTTATGAATGAATTCAACGAATAAGATGCATGTACTGTATCAATATGACACAAGAAACTGAATGAATAAATTGAAATCCATGAACTGAATGAAATGAATGGTTTTAGACTTCAACAACACAAGTTGAACAGGCTATCAGACACAATCATGATTGGCTGATTATTACTGGAGCTAATTTCAGTATTATCACTGCGATCAGAGCGACTCCGACCATTGCAGTTCTGATTGCAGGACAGAAATTCAATTTACCGTCTGATTGCAACCATTCTCTGTGATATTATTCGATTTGCACTGTTTGTTAGCTGGCAAATGAAGGAATAATACGGTGATGATTTATCATTGATGACTTTTCTTCATTAATCAACGTATTGCATGTCGTTTAATTGATTAAATTTCTATTGCATGTTGAAATGTCGAATACTACATTTCGAACCTTTTGTTCCAAATATTACCCTGGAGATTTTCACGGTTTCCAAACTCAGATAATTGGGAAAAGTACTTGAATTATTCCTGAAGAATATATATATTGTCGATATTATTGGTTTAAATTAGAGCAACTGAGATTCCAAATAATATTAGAAGAACTTGTATCAACTCAATTATGGGATGGTTTAATTAATATTAGTAATTTAAGTAAGTCTGGGACATACCAAGTCCCATAATTAATACCTGTCAAATTTCATGAAAATCTATTACCGCGTTTCGCCGTAAATGCGCAACATAAAAACATTTAAACATTTAGAGAAATGCCAAACCTGAATGATAGTTGAATGATAATTGAATCCATACTCACAAAAGTAGAGATAGAGACTGTAGATCAACATACCTGGAAAACAAAAAAGGTATAAATCAGAAATAAATCAAAAAAGCTTTCATGTAACTACGTATTGATTTCATGATACGTTATTCTGCACTACAGTATATTATATTGGGTGCAATATATTTTCAACTAATTTCTGTTGCTAACTTATCGTCATCGGAAAATGAATCAGAGATGATCTATTGTATTTTGTATTCAGTATTAATAGAAGAAGGGGAAAGCAATAAGAGAGAAGAGAAGAAGGAGAAGAAGAAGAAGAAGAAGAAGAAGAAGAAGAAGAAGAAGAAGAAGAAGAAGAAGAAGAAGAAGAAAATGATGAGGAAGAAAAAGAAGAAAATGATGAGGGAGAAGAAGAATGAAGAAGCAGGAGAAGAAGA
>NC_052514.1:36790987-36862432 GCF_014356525.2 Nilaparvata lugens
AAAAGAGAGAGATGATGATGAGAGACATGAACATCGAGATAAAGAGTGAGTGTGTGTAGAAGAGGAAGAGTGGTGAAAGAGAGAGAAAGGAACAGTGTATGTGAGAGATTCAGATTCAGATTCAGATTCCTTTATTCATGTGTTTAACAAAACATTATTCAACGTACGTTCTAGCGTTAAAAATAAATACCAGTAGTGGTAAAATGACAAGGTGAATCATATTAAACTGATGAGTTCTACAATAACATTGAGCAAGAATAATGATGAAAAATGCAAAAGTTAAGGTACTACTGTAATGTTTTCACATGAAACGGTGAAGTTGGACCTAAGAAGTCCATTCTCAGAGAGGGTATCAAGGATACCCTCCCCTCCAGCACTTAATCGTGGAAAAAGAAAGTTGAAAATTCAAAGAAAATATTATGTCTAAACGAAAAAAATATCAATAAGAAAAAACCAAATCATTTAGTTAAATCAATAAACAGAAAAGAGTAAATAATAATGAGGAAAAAATAAAGAAAAAGTTAATTCCCAATAATTAGAAAATCTATATGATATAATAATTGGAATAATGAGGGAGTGAAATTTATTATTAGAAAAAAGATTTGTAGAGAGAGAGAGAGAGAGAGAGAGAAGAGAGAGAGAGAGAGAGCGTGTGAAAAATATGATGAATTGATAAAGAGAGAATTGAATTGAATAAAAAATTCTCTATTAAAGGCGGAGTTGGGACTCGAGAGCCTCTCCAACATACACCCCAGGGTGCAAAAATGGAAGGGAGCGAATATTGAAATAAACAGGTGAAAATGACAGTGAATATTGAGGAGAAGACAAAAGAAGTGATTGATTGAGTACTTTATTTATGTTGATTACATTATATACATGCTTATACATTTATATACAATAGCTTACAAAAAACAAAATTATAGATGAATTTACATAATATAGACTAAGAAAATAATTATTGAACTGTATATGATATGAAAAAAGCAATTTGGAATAACTATAGATAATAATTATATTGTTATGCATCTACATGAATTGGCGGAGCTATGGACATATCAATGTCCATTCTTCGGAAAGAATATTCAAAGTATCCTCCCCACTAACTCTCTACCAAAACAGAGAGACTTCACCAAAACTTCCTCCCAAAGAGAGAGAGAGAGAGAGAGAGTGAGAGCGTGTGTGAAAGAGATGATGGATTGATAGGAGAGAATTGAATTGAAAAAAAACAATTTCTCTATTGAGGGCGGAGTTAGGACTCAAGAGCCTCTCCAACACACACCCCAGGATGCGAAAATGGAAGAGAGCGATTATTAGTAGTTCTGTGAACAGTAGCCCTCACGCAGTATTCTCATCCACAAGTACCTGATTGAAACTAAAGAACTTATGGAAATACAGCAATAGACAGGCTTCTCACACATCTGTGTAATCATTTGTCAGCTGATTTATGATGAATAATTGTATGGTCATATTTTTACTCTAATATTGGCGTATGAAGGAGGCTCCTTTTCCTTTATATTATCCTTGAAATGCAAATTCCAAAACCTTGTATATACGTCGACGCGCAAATAAAAAAAGAACATACCTGTCAAATTTCATGAAAATCTATTACCGCGTTTCGCCGTAAATGCACAACATATAAACATTTAAACATTAAGAGAAATGCCAAACCGACGACTTGAATCTTAGACCTCACTTCGCTCGGTCAATAAATTGGCGGAGCTTTGGACATATCAATGTCCATTCTTCGGAAAGAATATTGAAAGTATCCTCACCACTAACTCTCTACCAAAACTTTCTATCAAAGAGAGAGAGAGAGAGCGTGTGAAAAAGATGATGAATTGATAGAGAGAGAATTGAATTGAAAAGAAAAACAATTTCTCTATTGAGGGCGGAGTTAGGACTCAAGAGCCTCTCCACCGCACACCCGTGCGAAAATGGAAGAGAGCGATTATTAAAAAAAAACAGGTGGAAATGACAGAGAATGAAGAAGTGAGAGGGAGTAATAGTGAGATGTAGATGATTGGGAAGACTCAGTAGTAACAGTCGGATCAAAAATATTGGAAAGTGAGAGAAGAGAATAAACACAGAGTTATGAAAAGCTTGGAAAAGAGAAGGATGTTCCATTTATACAAATCTCCAGCGAGCATTCACTTGATTCAGATATGACATGACACCTCCAAGATCATGACAATTTGCAACTCTAAAAACGCCAACCAACACAGACGATTCTCAATGGGTTACATTGTGAAAGCAGGCGCCGTAAAAAAATCATATAAAAGCTTACAATATGTGAGAAGAATGTAAGAGCGAAAGGGAGATGGAAAACAGGAGAGTAGAGAAAGAAAAATAAATGAAAGAGTGTGAGAGATAAAGATGGAGAAGAAGAGAACAGGAAGAAGAAGACGACGACAGAAGAAGAAGAGGAAGAAGAAGAAGAAGAAGAATAGCTTAGAATATGTGAGAGGGATGTGGGAGCGAAAGAGAGATGGAAAACAGGAGAGTAGAGAAAGAGAAATTAATGAAAAAGAGTAAGAGATGAAGATGAAGAAGAAGAAGAAGTGAGAGAAGAAGAAGAAGAAGAGGAATAAGAAGAAGAAGAAGAAGAAGAAGAAGAAGAAGAGGAAAGAGTAGAAGTGTGAGTAGAAGAAGAAGAAGAAAGAGTAGAAGTGTGAGTAGAAGAAGAAGAGAAAAAAGAAGAAGACAGGAAAAGAAGAAGAAGAAGTAGAAGAACAAGAGGAAGAAGAAAAGGAGGAAGAAGAAGAAGAAGGAGAAGAAGAAGAAGTAGAAGTGAGAGAAGAAGAAGAAAGAGTAGAAGTGGGATTGGAAGAAGAAGAAGAAAGAGAAATAGGAGTGGGAGAAGAAGAAGAAAGAGTAGAAGAAGAGGAAGAAAAAGGAGAAGAAGACAGCAGAAGAAGAAGAGGAGGAAGAAGAAAAATAATAGCTTAGAATATGTGACAAGGATGTGGGAGCGAAAGAGAGATGGAAAACAGGAGAGTAGAGAAAGAAAAATAAATGAAAAAGAGTAAGAGATGAAGATGAAGAAGAAGAAGAAGAAGAAGAAGAAGAAGAAGAAGAAGAAGAAGAAGAAGAAGATGAAGAAGAGAAGAAGAAGAAGAAGAAGAAGAAGAAGAAGAAGAAGGAGAAGAAGAAGAAGAAGAAGAAGAAGAAGAAGAAGGAGAAGAAGAAGAAGAGTGAGAACTGACAGAAAAGAAGGTCACTGTCAACTCCAACTGGAATCGTTTAGTATGACAAGCGCCAAATCCCGACTGACAAGCTAAGAAATGACCGCGAAAAACCACTCGTTTCACATTCAAATTGTCAGTGAAATGTTTGGTCATTCATATTTTTGAACTGACAGATGTACATTTTCTAAAAGCCGAGAACTTGGGATACAGAGAATACCATCTCAACTAGAGTATTTGAGATGGTTCTTGTGAAATGGTTCCATTTTCAGTTGCTAATGGCCTCAAAGACAGTATTATTCTGAGTAAAACTTCGATCTAGTTCAGTTGTAACTGGATAAATACTTGATATCAACTAAATATCAATCAGCTTTAGTGTTTACAAGTTTGTGTTTCTTGAATGGTTCCAAATTTTCGTAAATAACTCAATATTATTCGTTACAAGTGGCGATTAAGTGGAATATTTCTAATTAATTTATAATTCAAGCCATCTAAATTCAAATGTATAGTTTTAATTTAATGTTTATTTTGGACTAAAATTTTATAAAAATTGTACACGTGAAATTCTAACCTTATCTTGGACTTTGTCACTTATAAATTTGGAAGAAAATTAGCACAAGGACTACCTTATTATTTCATCTTTAAATGTTATTACATTAGTGTCATTTGCATTGTAAATGAATAAATAAATAAATGAAAATGAATAAATAGCTACAAAGTACATAATTATATAAGACGAAAATCCCAATTAAATGCTGTAAATTACCCCGAAGAATTCTGCTACTGCAAATATTGACAACAGGGTAAACAGGTAGATGGAAATTCGATGAGCGCTACTATACAAAAATTATGTTTCAGAGTAAGTTTCAATTTCCTTCCATCTGTACAAAGTACATCAAGGCAAGGTCTATAGATAGAGGTTTAGACACCAATGTTATTTATGGAGCAGCCATATTGAAGCTATTTTGGCAGCAAATTAAATTATTTGGTTGCGCACTCACACAACTTTCCTTGCCGTTATGAAAATTGATCACCTGACGCTAGTGTGCACGCACATCTCAAGTCTACTTATAAACAAAGATCTGAGCCAGCTGGTGACAGGACAATAACGCTGGAGACATACGAGGTCTGCTATCTCTTCCTAGTGAATGATTTAATAGAATCAACAGTTGCCAACAGTTTGCAATTATTGGATAATCACATTTTCTCGAATTTTGAGCTTATTTTCAATTTTAGGTGAAAATGTTATTGTACATTAATTGTAGAGATTCTCATGTTCAATCTTCCCCACTCGAAATTTTTCGTTTAAATTGTATCTGAAGCCTGATAATTGGGAATCTGGAATCAAACTTTGCATAGATGGGGTGGAGCTCCTGAAATTTCTACAGATATGGGACCAGTGGCAGTTGATAGAGCTTATTAATGATTATTCTAGGTATAAATTTAATGAAAATCGTTGGAGCCGTTTTTGAGAAAACCACGAAAACCCCTGTTTTTGACAACATTTTCTCCATTTCAGCCGCCATCTTGAATTGCATTTGATCGAAATTGTTCGTGTCGGATCCTTATATTGTGAGGACCTTAAGTTCCGAGTTTCAAGTCATTCCGTTAATTGGGAGATGAGATATCGTGTACACAGGCGCACATACACTCATACACACACACACACACACACACCAATACCCAAAAACCCCTTTTTTGGACTCAGGGGACCTTGAAACGTATAGAAATTTAGAAATTGGGGTACCTTAAATTTTCCGGAAAGCAATACTTTCCTTACCTAGGTAATAGGGCAAGGAAAGTAAAAATGAGTTTTTGTGAATGAGATATATCTTTAGCTACAGGAAAAGCTGATGGCACAGTAAACTGTGCGAAGCCTATGAATCGAGATGGAATTTGTAGATTGCTGCAAATCAAGATGGCGGTTAGTGGTGGGTGGGAGTGAGAGAGAGATGATGTAAGAGAGAGAGGATAAGACATCAATGGTAGCATTTCCACATCATGGGCAACCTGCTTCCACATTAATTGCATGGCTCTGAACCACCGGAATCCAATCTACATGGTGCGGTTTGTAACGGTGAAGAAGTAGGAGAGAGTAAAGATGATGATGAAGAAGAAGAAGAAGAAGACGAAGAAGTAGAAGAAGTAGTAGTAGTAGTAGAAGAAGGAGAAGAAGAAGAATAAGAGCAAGAACACAAGACGAATATGTGAAGGAGGACTGGGTAAAGTCTTTATAGGTTGAAGGTCTATCAATCATATACATCTAGATATTCTGCTGCGCAATGTTCAACCTCTTCCTTCTCTAGATATTGGTGTTGAAACCCAGGGATATTTCTGAGTTTTCTCAAGAAATCTCACAATATTCAAAGTCGCTTTCATGGGAATGATCAAATGATCATTGAAGAACATATTTTTTACGATTAAATTATAATTGATTATTTCAACCAGGAAGGAACAATTATTCCAGTAATAACCAAATTCAAACAGTGTTATTCCGGTAAATAATCAGCTATTCCGGTATGAATTATCCGCTACGGAAGACTGTAGCAAGGCAGAGAATCGGCAACGCTATTCTTGTATCTTTCTCCAAAGTCATTATTGAGGTGCGTACAGACTTTCGCTCTGCTCCGCAACCGAACGTCACTCCAGCAGAGCGATTGATGATCGACCGGGGAGCAAGTGTGGTTCGACCGGGGAACGCGAGAAGATCTAACATCTTCCGTAACGTTCATGATGGGTGCGGGGGCGGAGCGACTGTGGTTCGATGGAGGAACGAGGGCGGTACGAGGGCGGGGCGTGCTCGGTGCGGGTTGGAAGCGCGTATATGTGTTCGCAGCTTAACGTGGTCCTCACACTTTTGACTACTGTTCTTTGTTGGATTAATAGATTATCATAAATCGTATTCTGTCTCAGAGTCATTTCGTAGTATTGTAACTTGATAAATACAGTTTCCGGTGTCTCGGAAAGCGTAATTCATTCTGCCACATGGCTATTTCGTAGTAAACTTGGGTAGTGAAGTTTCAGTTCGGTTTCCGGTCCCCCGGAAAGCGTAACTTGAGGAATGAGTGAGTTAAAGTTGATTGTACTACATGGATATCTCGAAATATTTTAACTTGAAGAATGAAGTTTCGGTTGAGTTTCCAGTGCCTTGGAGAGCGTAACTTGGGATTACAAGAATAAGTGAATCAAAGTTGATCGTACCACATCAACGAGAATACGAGAATATCTCGTACTATTCTAACTTGAAGAATGGAGTTTCGGTTGAGTTTCCGGTGATCGGGAAAGCGTAACTCGGCTTAAAAAGAGTGAGTGAGTCAAAGTTGATTGAAATTCGTGGCAACTTCTCTCGACCGAGGTTGAGGTTGCCTGCACCTCAGACCTCATACTTCGAGTAGCCTCAGCAAAACTACTCATCACAAATTCCTCAGCTGCCTCGGCCAATAGAAAAGTTTCCCGCGCATTTCAGGCTAGCACAATAATTATGACGTCACGTTGAAGAAATAGAGTGCTCTGTCTGTTCCATATAAATTGTCGTCATCTCTCTCTAGTTTGGTACTTCTATGATTGTTTTTCTCTCTCTAGTTTGGTACTTCTCAAATTTGGTCTCTCTCTAGTCTGGTAGTCTGTGAAACGGGTCAAGGTATTTTCGAATTAAGTTGCTTGCCGGAGATGAATTTGTTTCTAATATTTTTCCACAGTTGAATGAAAAAGACTAAGAAATTGTCAAAAAACCACTGATTTATTTATAATTAGAAAGACCGGCTTCGATTATTACACCGTTACAATCAGATTGTTTATCAGAGATTGACAATGGTGTAATAACCGAAGCCGGTCTTTCTAATTATAAATAAATCAGTGGTTTTTTGACAATTTCTTAGTCTTTTTCATTCAATATGAATAATTACCACAATATCAACTTCTCAACTACACAAAAAGTTTTTCCACAGTTTCCTGAAGTTTTTTCTTTCATAAGTATTAAAGTATCAGAATTTTTTGATGGACAAGAAGTCTATTGTCATTCAACGTTACCCCCACCCCTCTACCACTATCTCATAACAATATAATAATTTTTGTTCCTCCCAAAAATCACAATTCACTTCCACCCCAACCCTTCTCCCTATACCTTATCGCAGTACCACATATTTTTGAGGTCAAATATTATTAATTCTCACAGAAAGTAGTGCGTATGACATGGGTTCGGGGTTGGGGCAGATTTTGGCTGGTGTGCCTTATCGCGACTATGGTTTGGTAGTTTGCCAGAATCAGCCACTACTGACCACAGTAGTATGGCAGTTTGTGTTCTATAGTGAGGTCCACGTTATAATGGCAGTGTTTGATTAGCAATGGTATTGCTATCCTTGTCTATCATTCGACAAAGATCGGCCAGATCGTCTTTTAAAAATGTAGAATTAATAATTAATTAGAAAAACATTCCATATTAATCATGAGAATTCATTATTAAATTAATGAAAAATATAATTTCTTGCTTAATAAGATGAAAAATTCATTATTTTAAACGAGAATGAAAAGTTAATATTAAATCAATAAAGCTCTATCTACTACCGTCTATAGAAGGCATTGATAAGACAGAGGTTCGGCAACGCTTACCTCACTATAGGTAAACGTTACGGTCAACGTTATGAGGGCAGTGGAGAAAGATGGGGGAACAAAGTTGCCGATCACCTGTCTTATCAATACCTAGCTGGAACAGGTTTATTGATGTAATATTGGTTGTTTATTCTCGTTTCAGATTATCAATTTCATTTTACTGGTAGTTCTGTGAACAGTAGACCTCGCGCTCAGTAAGTTACATTGACCTGTTACGTTTTCTCAAAAATTCTAAATAAACATAGAGCTTTCTGTCCCACTCCTATCGTACCGTGACGTGTCGTCCCGGAATGTGAGTGTGAGCGCTGTTATCAGGTCTGGCTGCAACTGTCTACAACGTTGATGGGAAGATAAATTTTCAAGATGTTCTATGTTTTTGAACGGATAGTATTATAGTCAACTGTCTACTAACGTTGATGGAGAGATACATTTGCAAGATGTTCGATGTTTTTGAACGGGTAGTATTATAGTCCACTAGACAGCTGATTTATGATGAATATTCTATTGTCTGATTTTTACTCTAATATTGGCGTATGAAAGAGGCTCCTTTTTCCTTTTATATTATCCTTTAAATGCAAAATTTCCAAAAACCTTGTATATACGTCGACGCGCAATTTAAAAAGGAACATACCTGTCAAATTTCATGAAAATCTATTTCCGCGTTTCGCCGTAAATGCGCAACATATAAACATTTAAACATTTAGGGAAATGCCAAACCGTCGACTTGAATCTTAGACCTTACTTCGCTCAGTCAATTAAGCAAGAACTTATATTTTTCAATAATTTCATAATGAATTTTCATAATCAAGACGAGATATTTTGTAAATTGATTATTAATTCTACATTGTTAAAAGATGATCTGGCAACAGAGCAAAGCTAGAAAGAGATAGCGCTATCCGCTTTGTTGAATGATAGACAAGGATAGCAATACCATTGCAAATCAAACACTGCCATTATAACGTGGACCTCACTTTAGTGTGTAACACTTTGTGTGTCCCAGTATGTGTGACATTACGTGTGTCCCAGTGTGTAACCCATATATGGGTCACACATACACGAGCTCGCAATGAACATGTCTCACCTCTAACGACCCTCTAGCCCACTATTTATGATGGGGACGATTCTAAGGCCAGCTTTACACCGTACAGTGCACACTGTACAGTTCTAATGGCTTATGATGACCAGTGTGTGCCAGCCTATCACATTGTCATATTGCTATAGTGAGGTCCACGTTATAATGGTAGTGAAGAAAGATAGTAGAAAAACGTTGCCAAGTCTCTCCATTTTGCCACTGAGTGTACACAGTTGTTACTCAATTCATCCCATTAAATTTGATCTAATATTAATTAGGTACCATTTCCTAAATAAAATGATCAATTTTATGTCAAATTAATCAAGATAATATATTTTTTCATAATTTGATTCAAAAATTTGCTTCCATAACTGACATCAGATTTTTATATTTATACAAACCTGAAATGGCGGCTAATATAAAAAGCTGTGATACAACAATCTGAATTTCAAAACAACAGATATTGAGTTATTTGGTAGGTATTCAATTCCAATTTCCTTTTAAAATAATAGAAAAATATAAATCCTATTAAAAAATAAGTAATTCCAATGGATTAATTATTCTGAAATAACTTTTCAATATGATTTATACCAGAACGAGTAGGTCTAACCTATACGAGTAGGCTAACTTAATAAGCATGGATGAAGTCTAGGATGATTAGTTATCAACTTTTAAAATGTCAATTTAGGTATTTTAATTTGTGTTTCTCATACAGTAATTTCTAAAAATTATTCAATTGTTTCAAACATACGTTTTAAATCAATTATACGACTTGTGTACTCAAGTATTTTGATAGAATGAAGAAAAACAATGGCGGCTGAGAATATAGTTTGTTCAATTTTGTACGGTCACTGTCAAAAGTAAATATAAAATATTCTGGCAAATAGACAACATTGCAAAGCGAGAGAGAGATAGTGCTATCTGTTTTGTTGTATGATAGAAAAGGACAGCAACAGTATTGTCGATCGTACACTGATATTATAATGTGGACCTCACTATAGCAATTGGTCTGTTCTTTGGATCTTTCGAGTCACTTCTTTGATTCTTGAAACTGCAGAAATATGATTACCAACAAAATGTTCAATATCAATAATGAAAATCTATCATTAAAAATATGTTCTTGTAGAATAAAATATCATTCATCATTTTTAACAATCATGACCAGTTAATATTACATGAGATATACCGTTATCAGTTATTTCATTAATTTCTACATTGATAGATACAACATCATTCTCAGCTATGAATGATTGGGAAAGAAACAACAGGCTTAAAGCCCAAAACAGTTGATTTCCCAAATTTGGATAGTTATCCACTATAGAAGGCAGTAGCAAGGTGGAGAAACGGCAAAGCTGTTCTCCCATCTTTTTCCACTGCCATTACAACGTGGATCTCACTATACTCAAACTATAATGAACATAAATTGCACGAAACTCATCAATTTTGAATAGTCAGAATATTAAATTTGCTACTTGGTCCTGCAAAATTATATCTTTAATATGTGAATATTTCCTATTTTAGTGATGATAATGCGAAATATAATTTGGTTTTGAAGCATCTGAATTTGAAAATCTACAATGTGTAAATAATTGAGGATTGAAAACTTTGTGAAGTGAACAACTACAAGACTTAACCTATTTCTGACTAAATGTAACCAAAGAGAAACAATAGAATAAGTAGATATCCCATGGTATAGGGCGTTTATGTCGCAACTTTCACTGTTATCTCAAACCGATAGTCCACGTAGTTCTTTCCCTTGAAGCTGTGTGACGCTCGTAGTCTCTCATACTGTGCCGTTCAGACACTCTCACCCCAACAAAACAGTAAAAATCGACAATAATCGGCTTGAGATAACAGTAAAAGTTGCAACATAAACGCCCTATACCATGGGATATCTACTTACGCTATGTAATATTTTATGAGAGGAAATTATAGTAGTTTCGTTTGAGATTTTTTTTTAGATTACGTTTTAAGGACTCCAGTTATGGAACTCCATATCATGGAAAATAATTGGATAAGGTACAGTATTTTATGAAGGGTGTGCTTTTGATATGACACTATCATCTATATCTTCTAAAATATAATAAAGGAAAGAATTGGTTTATACACGAACGGGATAGGAAATTCACATCATTTGTGTATCAATACGTACACCAGAATGCACAAGACATGATCTTTTTATCTCTAATGACAAAGCTGTTAAAACAGTTGAATACTACCATAGAGAAACAATAGCGTAAGTAGATATCTCATGGTATAGGGCTTATAGATTTGTTACAAACAACTCACTTACGTATCAAATCCCTCACCAAACTCTTTACAAACAACTCCCTTCCGTATCAAATCCACCATCAAACTTGATACAAACAGATCAATTAAATATTAATTTTGATACAAAACGTATCGTTCGTTCGTTCGTGCCTGTCTAGTGATTTATATGCCAATAATAGAGTAGTATCATAGAGAAACAATAGCGTAAGTAGATATCCCATGGTATAGGGCGTTTATGTCGCAACTTTTACTGTTATCTCAAGCTGATAGTCCACGTAGTTCTTTCCTGTGAAGCTTTATGACGCTGAAAGTCTCTCATATTGTGCCGTTCATAAACTCTTACCCGGTCAAAACAGAAAAAATCGACAATAATCGACAGTAATCAGCTTAACATAACAGTAATAGTTGCGACATAAACGTCCTATACCATGGGATATCTACTTACGCTATTGTTTCTCTATGGTACTACTGTAAGAGAGAGATTGATTGATTGATTGATTATATGCTTTTATTAGGGCGGAGTTAGGACTCCTGGTCCTCTCTGCCACACAACCCTCAACCCTTAGAGTTATCTCAAACCTTATCATACCTTACATGGGATATCTACTTACGCTATTATTTCTCTATGGTGTAACCTTATCTATATTTGGGAGAGGAATAACACAAGGTTACCTTGAAATAATTGAGGACTGAAAATTTTCTGATGTGAACAACTACAAGATCTAACCTATTCCAGACAATGTGTAACCTTATCTAAATTTGGGAGAGGAATAGCACAAGGTTACCTTAAAGTAATGAAGGACTAAAACTTTTGTGATGTGAACAACTACAAGACTTAATCTATTTCGTACTATGTGTAACGTTATCTAAATTTCGGAGAGGAATAGCACAAGGTTACCTTATTTTTTCTCTCCCTATCATTTTGATGATGTACTTATTGTATGAATCAAAAAACTCACTGTTCCACTGCTTGAAAACTGAATTCCCAGCCCTGACTACACAACCAAAAACAATAAATCCTTGTCACAAATTTGCATTAGCAATTAAAATTAATCCGCAAAGTCTGCTTCCCGAAAAAGTTCGAGTCCGCAGTTGGCGTTCATAATATGCAAATTACTGTTATTGAAGACGGGATTCTATCGTCAGATTCAATCTAAAATGTCAGAATAGGTTTAATGGGAAGCTTTAGTGTAATTTATAAGGAATTCTGACAGTATCTAGTGGATCTCAGAAGAGTGAGATTTACTTTCAACTGTCAGTAAAGGTTAAATGGAAAACCTGCATGTTATTCATAACGAATACTGACAGTATCAAGTGAATTTTACTAAAGTAAGATTCACTTTAAACTGTCAGGATTGATTGAATGGGGAAACCTGTATGTTGTTAATAAGGAACACTGACGGATCAAAGTGAAACTCACCAAAGTAGATTCTAGAATATTCCGAACGCTAGAGACAAAATTTATCGGTCTGGTCATTTTGTTTTAGAGAGATTTCGCCCTGATTTCCCATTCAGAAAGTCTGAATGGAATTCTGATCAGTTTAGGAAGCGATTGAATACTTTCTTCTATGTAAATCAGGCTGGAATTTCGATATTCTGATTGAGAAATAAATTCTGGACCATTTTCCGCACATAATGTAGAAGTTGAGATCTATAACTAGGGAGAAGAACTGAGTTTCGAATGGAGTTATGAATACTTCAAAGATTTGTCTTAAACATATTGGAATAATGTTATATTAGTAATTAATTATTCAAATAATTTTCAAAAGAGAATGCTTAGTTACAGATTCGATACTTTCTTCTATGTATATCAGGCTGGAATTTCGATATTCTGACTGAGAAATGAATAATTCTGGACCATTTTCCGCACATTGGTAATGTATAAGTTACGACCTATAACTAAAAAGATGAACTGAGTTTTGAATGGATTTCAGATTGAAGTTATGAATACTTCCAAGATTTGTCTTATTTATATTGAAATAATGCTATAATTTTCAAAAACAAATGCTTATATTTAGAGTGGATATAGGTTCGCCTCAACTACAGGAAATGTGATGATTAATATTATAGAAAAAATACTAGTAGTCTACCCTTATTATATTTTCATATGAAACACGACTAGTGACTCATATTAACTAAACAAGGACCTGACAATCAAACTGGTATTTTATAAACACGACTAGTTTTATATAAAAATATAATAGGGCTACTAGTAAGTTATCTATAATAATTAAACATTTACGTGTCCCTATTAAAACACTTTATTATGAAATTTAAGTACTGGAAATTAATATCAAATTGATGAAATAAATCAACAAAACCTGAAAGTTGAGACATTATAACTCGGGGAAAAACTGAAACAAAACTAGAGACACAAAAGTGTTTGGGGCTGTGCCTGTTGTTACTTTTGCAATATATTCTATTATCTGTGTATTAATAAGTTAAAATTATTGAGAGAGCAATTATTATGGGATATCATATCCCTCGTTCTCTCAAATGTATTTTCATGTAATGAATAATACATAAATGAATAAGAGCCTCAGCTTAAAAATATATTACAGCTTTGAAACAGTCTAACATGATTACAAAGTAAGAATTTATCAAATTCCACACAACAATCAGACATTTATGAAGTTCAACAGGAATTATTTTGCAAGCAAGAAAAATCTCAAAACTTTATATTTATCCAATAAATTATTGTCCAGAAAATTTAATAAATTCATCCAGGAATTATTCAGTTCAGTTTATTTAGTTCAGTTTACTTCCAAAAAAAAAACATAATACACGAATAAGAAATACAATATACAACATATTTTGGAATCCCCCTACTAGACTATCCATCTGTGTGTAGGGGGGGGGGGTTCCACTTTGTGCATAATAAGCTTAATCTGCCAAGCTTATTTTCCAAGCAAGTAAAAAAAATTCATCAATTTCCAAAACAAAGTTTGAACCGAAAACCACAGCAGGTTTTTTCACTTGACAATACACATTTCCTTTAAGTTCACTCATGGAAAGAGAAAAATAAAAATTCATCAATTTGCAAAACAAAGATTGAACCGAAAACCACGACAGGTTTTGTCACTGGACAATACACATTTCCTTCAAGTTCACTTAACAATTTAAAGATACTAGGCACTTCAGAAAGGTTAATTTGGCACTATATCATAACGTATAAATACGAAGAAAAAGAAGGAAGAAAAAAATTCCCGGATGTTTTTCTCTGAAAGAGAAGGCAGGGAAATATGGAATTTTCAATTGTTTGCGTGAGAAAAAGAGCAGAAATATGGAAAGAGAGGATAAGCAGGGGTTGTGGAGAAGAAATTGCGAAAAGAGTAGAATAGAGTTTCGCGTTTAGTCAATGAAAAAGAATTGATGACTGCACTCTATGCAGTGACAATGATAAGTTAGTGCGTGTTATTCTCATGTATTCCGCAAAAATACTCGCATTTTTCTTACCCATTGCGGTTTGTAGTCTAAATGTTATCCAGGAAATAAAAGAACTGCAACAAAAGTATTCTCGTTTTCACTGGATTCAAATTGGTATATTCTTCCATTCGTCCTCGTATTTATTACTAGCAGGTAACACGTGCTTCGCTAGGGTCTAATTTATAAGCTTGACAAACTAAAAACTTGACGTACTGGAATCTTGAACCATTCAAAATAGGCCTATAACCATCCTCGGTGAATTGAGAATCTATAAGCAAAATTTCAAGTTAATCAGTCCAGAAGTTCAGACGTGTTGATGCGTCATAAGTGAATTCCTATCCTGTAACCTGTATAAGCCAATTCTTCCCTTTAGTATATTAAAGACTATCAGGTAACCCGTGCTCCGCAAAGGTCTATTTCTAACTTGACAAACTAAAAGCTTGGCGTACTGGAATCTTGAACCATTTAAAATAGGCCTATAACCATCCTCGGTGAATTAAGAATCCATAAGCAAAATTTCAAGTAAATCAGTTGAGTAGTTGAGACGTGATGATGCGTCATTCGTGAATTTCCTATTCTGTACCAAATATCCTGGATTTCCTAAAAGCCAATTCTTTCCTTTAGTATATTATAGACTAGCAGGTAACCCGAGCTCCGCAAAGGTCTATTTTAAACTTGACCAACTGAAAACTAGACAAAATGAAATTTTAAACAATTGAAAATAGGTCATCTCCATCATTGGTAAATTGAACGTCTATATGCAGAATTTCAAGTTAATCAGTTGAGTAGTTCAGACGTGATGATGCGTCATTCATTAATTTCCTATCTCGTAAGTGTATACGCCAATTCTCTCCTCTAGTATATTATAGATCATTAATTTTATTGGATGAAGCAAAGAAATACAATATTCAGAAAAGAAATACCAATCTATTTATTTGGTTTTGTTGCTAAGTTACTATTCACTGGTTGTTGTTCAAAGATTCTCTTGACCATTTTTGGAATAGTTAGGCGTGTCTAGTCTGGGCCAATGACAGTAGAGCTCGACCTTCATTGGTCGACAGCTAATGGCCAATCGTAGGGCTTCTCACTCACTCTATTTATACTCTGTCCCTCAATGCTTGAGCTTTCAGTTAACTTGATATTGATGATGGAGTAACAACCAAGACTATAGTATGTCAAACCGTTCTAAAAATAAGTGGTTATGAGAGATCGAGTCGTTTTTATTCGTATATGGATATAAAATACATCAAATCCGCCGTAACTTGTCAAGTGAACCCGAATGTGTATCATCTTTCTTCAAGTTTTCAACTTAGAAAGAACTTATTTAAGGAAATAAATTGATTCATTCTATTTATATTGATTTTTGTTAACTGGATAATAGAATTTAAAGATTGAAAGGCACATTATTATTATTATTAATGATTCTATTGAATCTTAAATAATGTCAGTGAAGAAATTGAAGATTGATGAGTTACACTTTATAATAAGTACATGTGATTCTTCAATAATATGAACAAATAATATTGTAAAATGAAAGGTAATTGAAATGGACTCAATGAAATTTGAAAACAATAAATTCAAGCGAGAAAGAGTTGCGAAAATTAGAATTTTTTTCTTGTCTCTAACCTAATAATAGGTGTGCTCTTCTTCTTCTTCTTCTTCTTCTTCTTCGTAGTCTTTTTTCCCTCTCCTATTCTCTCACCTCACAAGAATAATGAAGTCAATCACCGTCATTAATCACCCGCCATCAATCGTCAATCACCGCTGTGATTGTAATTTCGACGATAAGGGAGAAGAAGAGGAAGATAAAGACCGTGAAAGGTAACGTGTGAGGTAAATGACCTGTAAGCCTCTCCCGCCAGTCGCTAATAAAGAAAAGAGACCAACCGCCAAGACGATTAAGTGAGACACTTTGTTTCCAGCTGAGGCATGTGAGTGAGGATGAGGCACTCTGAAGTGAGGATGGTGCAATCTCGGGACAGGGAGTTGAGTATGAGGCAGGTGAGGAAGTAGCAAGTGAGGGGAAGGCAAGTGAGTAAGAGGCACACTGAGGTTGAGATGAAATTGCGGAAGAGGCACTGATATGAGGATGGGATTTTGAATGATGTGAGGATAGGTTTGAGGTTGAGTCATTTGAGTTAATATCGGATTGAGGGTGATGAACTGAGGTGAGGATCAAGTGAGAAGTGAGTCAATTAGATGAGGATAGGATGAGACAAGAAATAATTCCTGAAACAAGATTCCATTGAGCGATCCTTTACCATAGAAAAAGAATAGAGAAAAGAGAAAATTACCCATAGTATTATATGCTAATATTCACTATTTAAAATTATGATCTTGGTATTATTTATGCTAACTTTTTATTTGATTATTTTATACTTTTGATTATATAATTATGTATTTACTTTCATTTGTTTTGAATATGTATTTATTGTATGGCAAATAAATGATTTGATTTGATAAATGATTTGGTTCTTATTTTGTACTAGAAGTAAATTTTATTATCATGGCGATTCTGTTGCTTAAGCCGCCATTTTGTCACACCGTTGAGGGGGAGGAGACTGTCTAGCTAGGCCAATGGCAGGCGTTCATGCCCTCGACCAATAGCAGTACTCGCCTACTAGTATAAATTCTGCTGCTCTTGTATTTAGTTTTTGTTTATCAGAGATTGACAATGGTGTAATAACCGAAACCGGTCTTTCTAATTATCAATAAATCAGTGGTTTTTTGACAATTTCTTAGTTTTTTTCATTCAATATGAATAATTACCACAATATCAACTTCTCAACTACACAAAAAGTGAGGTTAGTTTCTTAGGCATATTTCTGATACAATTTTATTCCAAAATGAACTTGCAAACTATAAATTATGAATTTAGATGGACTAATCCAAATAATTTAGGTATTCCATGATATCTATTTGGCTTTTTATCTACTCCAAAACAATAACTGAATTGTGTTTGCTCAGTTAAGTGTAGAACTTGAATTTGAACCCTACCCCAGTCGAGGGTTTAAAATCACGCTGTTCTAAGTCCTGGAATTAACGATTTTTGATAAATCCTTGACTCAGAAAGAGGCGAGAATATGATTGAAGTCCTGGACTTATAAGCCCTTCACTCAGAAAGCGAAATTATAAACTCCAGGGTCTAACATGATCTCTAAACTCCAGTGTCTATTCAAGTCCTCAACTACGTTAACGCTCTGACTCCAGAGTTTAAAGCCAGTTAAAGTCTAGGACTTAGCTAAATCCCGAGCTCGGAAACCGGTCCTAAATGTCATAAAAAACAAGTTGCCACGAAAAATCCGATAATTATACAATTTTAATTTCATTCAAGTTGAAAGGTCTCTCTCTTAAGTGGTACTCGTAACTAGAGTCGCACGATTTGAGCTCTCGGAACTGTGATTAGTGCTTTACCATGAAGTAGTCCCTGACTAATAATCAAAACTATTAATAGAGTCATCGAATTTCAACAAAGTAACAACCATAAGATCTAACACATAACACGCTCAAATCTTGAAGGGAACCACCAAGCTATAAATTTAGGAGGAGGAGGAGAATAAGAAGATGAAGAAGAAGAAGAAGACTAAGAAGAAATTCCACCCTAACTTGCACTAGTTCAATCATAAACTCCAAAACAACAGTATTAATAGTGTGGTGAGTAAGTTTTAATAGGGCAGCATAACTGCATGAACAATACGGACCGTACTGAACTAATTTCATATTCTAGAACTAGTAAGAGATACTTGGTAGCCAATAAGTGAGCTGTCACAAATGGAAATTAACTCAAACTATATCGCCCGAGGAAACTGAATTATGGGTTATGACTTACGAGCAATCTTTGATACTGTTGGTTATAGTTTATGTTAGTAGTTACAGTTCGAACCATCCCCATTTGGTTATAAAGTATCTGCTATAACAATCACATTTCAAATTATAGTAATTAATAATACTAAGGTCCAGATGCACAAAGACCAATTAAACTTTAATCGAACGAGCGTTAGCGAGTTGTCACTTTTGACTTACTGAAGGCCAAAGTCGTTGTCCGTCTGTTTGTATGTTCCACAATAACTCAAGAAAGAATTGATCAATCAGCTTCAAATTTTGAACACGTATTCTTTGAACCTTTTCACAGGTACATTTCGTTGGACAACAAAATTGACTCACTCCTTCGTCCTTTTTCAGGATATAAAAATAACATTGAAACTGCATAAGAAAAAATTGCGATTTATCATTAAGGCTCAACTCGACTCAAATCGTACCTCGACTCAAATGGTACGACTCCAGTCTCTCGACCTTACGACTTTCTTGCTTATTGTCGCTACTTCAGTTCCATGCTACTCCAATTCTAACCAGACATTATTGAAAATATGAGATCCGATTCGTCACTTCTGCGCATGTAACAAGTTTTATATTAATTACTAGCCGTCAGGCTCGCTTCGCTCGCCGTATCCGTCTAGCAAGGGGGCTCAGCCCCCTTGACCCCCGACAGGATCGTACAAGAATGAGATCAGCAGGCTCGCTTCGCTCGCCTGCATTTTTCCATTTGAGCATTTTTATCATAACCAACGATCCAGTCGGGGGTCCAGACTGAACGTCTGGCTAAACGGATATGGCGAGCGAAGCGAGCCTGACGGCTAGTAATATAATATTCCCAGGAATAGCTCCGATTGAAGTAGCAGTGCCCAATCAATTATCCGCGATAAGTGCATTTCAATCTTCAACTTGGTGCCAACCTAACAAAGTCAACTCAACTTAATGCCAACCTGACAAAATTATTAATTTAGTTACCAGTTAACAACTGTTTCGAAGAGGTACTCTCTCTAGATTATAGGTCTATATCAACATAAATGGTATGGCCTTTTTTCAAATATAATTAAGAGAATAAGAAGAATATACATGCTAAAAAGACGAATTTTAAACCCTTAAAAACTACCCTTAGAGTTAAAATATTGCCAGAAGATTTCTTAGTGCGCCTCTAAAGGGCCAACTGAACATACCTACCAAATTTGAACGTTTTTGGTCCGGTAGATTTTTAGTTTTGCGAGTGAGTGAGTGAATGAGTCAGTCAGTCAGTGAGTGAGTGCCATTTCGCTTTTATATATATAGATTATGAATATATTGTCTCATCTAATTCCAGTTATTGTATTATCTAAAATGATAGAGCATCACTTTCATAAAACATAACATCATGTTACTACGCAACTCAAGACCAGGCTCGACCAACATGTCGATTCGGCGCTCGACTCAGTTTCACAGTCGTGAGCTCGCGGAGACTAGAGTCGACTGGTCACCATTCGAAAACACATGCTGCGTCGAGAAGAGACTAGAGTCGCAGTCTCTTCTCGACTTGAGTCGCGTAAGTGTAAGTTGAGCCTTAGTCAGCTGAAGAATTCATTCCATGCAATTACAACAGAATCGCTAACCGCTAATCGCTAAACATGTCCAGTTTTCATAATTTTACAGGAGAGACAAAAAACTTAATGAAACCTAATCCTAAACCTGCAGTGAACTATATATTCAAAACGTCGCCATTACAATGCTTTCAGTTGGACATGTTACCTTTCTACAGTAAACGATGTATCTTACATTAAATAGTTGATTTATTGAAAAAAAATTTTTTTTGAAAAGTTGGACGTGTTCCTTTCTGCGGTTAGTGAAACTGTTACAGTTTTCTCATCCATTCATTCATAACATCAGCTGAGGCTATTTGGGAGCTATCACACAGACAGTCCTTCATGCACTGACACATGATTTCAGCTGGTTAATAATATACAACATAATTCACAACTTAAACATCATCTCAAGAAGAATGAGAAGAAAATAAGGGAGAAATGAGAAGAAAATGATAGTAAGAAACCGCTGTAGATATCTGAAAATAGAAACCAAATATGGGTAGGTGATGTAAGGGAGGCTAAACATAGAAATTGAGAAGGGAGGGAACGAGAGAGGTGAAGAGAAACAGATACAGAGTAAGAAAAGGAGAGGGAGGGAGGGCGAGAGAGAATGTGTGAAATAGAGAGTAGAGAGAGAGATACAGATAAAGAGTGAGGGAGAGTGATAAAGTGGAAGATATAGAGAGTTAGAAAGAAAGAGAGCGAGAGATAGTGTAAGTGAGAGTAAAAGAGTGAGGGAGAGAGTAAAAGCGAGAGTGAGAAAAGAGAGAGAAAGTGATAGAGATAGAGCGTTGGAGAATGAGGATGATTGATTGGATGCCTTCATTAGGGTGGAGTTAGGACTCCAGGCCCTCTCTGCCACAGAACCCTAGAGAGGGATCTAGAGAGAAAGAGAGAATGAGAGGGTATGTGAAAGAGTGTGTGTTTAAGAGAGACAGAAATAGTGTTGGATCTACTGTATATTATAATCTTGTAACGGAGGCTGGAAGAAGTGTATGTATATAGTGAGGTCCACGTTATAATGGCAGTGGAGAAAGATAGGAGAACAACGTTGCCGATCCTCTGTCTTGTCAATGCCTTCTATGGACGTTAGCTGAAACAGGTTTATTGACGTGATATTAAGGGTTCATTCTCGTTTAAAATAATCAATTACATTTTATTAAACAAGAAATTATATTTTTCAATATTTCATAATTAAGATGTAATATTTTGTTAATTAATTATTAATTCTACATTGATAAAAGACGATCTGGAATCAGAGCGAAGCGAGAAAGAGATAGCACTATCTTGTTTGTTGAATGATAGGCAAGGAGAGCAATACCATTGCCAATCTTAAGGTGTGTACAGATTTAAGCGCCGCGAACATGAGCAATTCACTTCTAGCATCAGCTGATGCCAAGCTTTTTATATCTGTATCTTACCGTTTCTTTAAAAATGCAGATAAAGTCAGCTGATTAAACGTGAATTCTTATACCTATACTGCCATTATCAAGGTGCGTACAGATATACGCGCCGCGAACATGAGCAATTCACTTTTAACATCAGCTGATGCCAGGCTTTTTATATCTATATCTTATACCGTTTCTGTAAAAATACAGATATAGTCAGCTGATTAAAAGTGAATTGCTCATGTTCGCGGCGCGTATATCTGTACGCACCTTAACGTAGACCTCACTATAGGAGTGACTGTGAGAGAGAGGAAGATAATTGGAGTAGGAGAAAGAGAGGTAGTTAGAGAGATAGAGAGAAGAGAGAGGGAAATAAAGGAAGAGAGAGAGAGGGAGGGATAGAGAGTCAGAGAGATACTATGAGAGATAATAGAGAGAGGGCGTGGAAGAGTCAGAGTTTTAGAGAAAGAGAGAGTGAGGGAGTGCGAGAGTATGAGAAAATGAGAAAGGAAAAGTGAAAGAGTGTGAATGAGAGAGAGTGAGAGAGAGTGAGAGAGACTGATAGTGTTGGGTCTTCTTCTACTGTATATAATCTTGTATCGGAGGCTGAAAGGAACACTTCAAATCTGATAAATTATTGGCTACTTACAGTCAGATACCAGATGTGACGCAGCCATCTCATGAATGCCAATACTCACATAGAAAAGAGAAAAAGGATGAGGGAGGAATATGAGAAGAGAAAAGAAGGGAGCATATTGTGTGAAGCAACTCAGTTTATGAAGAAATGAGATGAAATTTGGAAAGAATGTTGAAAGAATCTTCTTTCTTAGAAACAAGAAATTGAAATTTGGGGCATTATTACATAACGCTCAAGTGTGGTCTAGATGTCTTTCTATAAGGAAAATAGGGAGATAGACAGATGTTATAGTGTATGGTGTAGCCTATTATAACCATTTAGAATGCTTACATCATCAAAACCTGATCATTATTGGTTAAAGACCTGATCCACCAAACAAGGTTTCTTCCTCCAATTACACAGACAATTACAGCTACAGAAACCCATGGTTAAAATGGTTTTGATGAAAAAGTTATTTGTATATCTAGAGTGAGAAGTACTGTTTTTTCTCCCCAAGGGCAACAATTTTCCTGAGGGAGAAAATAGTTATTTGTATATCTAGAGTGAAAAGTACGACTTTTTCTCCCCGTGGGAAAAAGTTTGAAGCCCGAGGCGAAGCCGGAAAAAAGTAATTTTCGCTCGTGATGTACACAACATTTTTCCTCCATCTACATGTTTTTATAGAAACTGCAAATAAAATCATTTTAATAACTTACGAATTGGTGACAATGTTTCCTAACAACATAACCTAAAATCAAAAACCTAAAAACCGGTCGGCTGATGGGCACTGCCGATTGCGCTATCTATCGGCAAAAGTTGTAACAATTATATCAGCTGAGCGGCTACCAAAAATGGCTGAATCACGCGTTTCAGATTTAAATTGCAGATCAAAAATATTTGTTGGCTGGTATTTTGAATAGAATAAAATATTTAAAAAATTGTATAAATTTTCATTGTCTACTAATATTAAGAATATAATATCATACAAACATATATTTCATGAGTTGATCAAATTTCTTGTTGTGATATTGAGTTCAGTTGACTCAATGACAGACACCTCTATTACGCTTTCTCATATTAGCTTAGACCTTCTAACCTATTACAATGTGAGTTTTTGAAATAGAGATGCTTCCCATGTTATTTAAATGGAATCACTTTTCCTCCCTAGGGAGTTTTTCTGTTTTTTACTATTGAGAGCGAAAAAGTGACACTTTAGTATTATCTTTGAGGGAGCAAAGTAAGTACTTTAGACAGTAGGTGGAGGAAAAAAACATTTTTCACTTTTTTTTTCATTTTTTACACATAATTTTTCCTTCACCTACATTTTCATAAAAACTGCAAATAAAATAGTTTTTGAAAACTTACGTGACCATTAAAATGTGTTAGAACATTAGCTAAAACAGCTGGCTTGAAATCACACATGTCATCTGTCGGCAAAAGTTGTAACAACAATGGCCGTCTCGACTACAACTATGATGAAGTTCCCGTTTCAAATTTGATTAGTTAATGAGGAATATTCGTTGACTGGTATTTTGAATAACATGGATTTAAAAAAAATATTTATACATTATTATAGTATACTGATATGAAGTTTGTAATAATTTCAGCATGAAACATATATTTCATAATATATTGATCTGGTTGATATATATTGATCATAAATATATCTTTAAAATATAAATTGGTTATATATACTGGTTAAATATATATTGATCAAATATTGGTCTGGTTGAGGTATTGAATTTAGTTCGTTTAATAACTACTCTATATGCTTCCTCATCTGAGCTTAGATCTTCTAACCTATTTCAAATGTAAGTTTTTGAAATAGAGATGCTTCCCATGTTATTTAAATGGAGTTACTTTTACGTTCTAGGGGGTTTTTCTGTTTTCTCCTCATGAGAGCGAGAAAGTGACACTTTAGTATTATGTTCAAGGGAGTAAAGTAGGCTCTTTAGACACTAGGTGGAGGAAAAAGTACATACTCTATTTTGGAAAGCTCCAAAAATTGATTCTCTCCAAAAAATTCCATATTATGAACAGAGAGTTTAGAATTACATTCTATACGAAGGTTTAAGGTGAACATAGCTTCAGAATAAACGGATCATCAACGGAGGTTCAAGGTAAACGTAGCTTCCAAAAAAAACAACCAACGAATTTTTATGCGAAAAAAATTAATATTCTGATAAAAAATCTGTTAGAATGAACTTTGATTGCACAGCAGGGGAACGCTACAAAAACCCTGAATTTTATCACAGTCATGGGATATTTCCAACAAAAATTGTGTATTGACAAAAAGTATTTGCATACCTTTTCAAACAAAATTCATCAACATTGTAAGCAATCACATGTGATTTATGTTTGCTTGTTTTTACAAGTACCGGTAACACAAGACGAGTTGGGTTTAGCTTGTCAATAACAGAAAAATTCTACTTTCAATTGATTGAGTTTTTTGTAAACAAATATTCCTGGAATTGCAACGACACTCAGACTTGCTCTATATAGTGAGCTTTACGCAGAGGAGAAAGATAGGAGAGCAGCATTGCCGATTCTCTGCCTTGCCATTGCCTCCTATAGCGGATAGCTGATACCTGTATATCTGATGTAATATAAGCTATCAATTCTTGTTAAAAATAGTCAATCATATTTAATTTGACATGAAATTTTTTCTCAATAATGAAATAATACATTTTCATAATTGATATAGAATATTTTGTCATTTACTGTTCTACATTGTTAAAAAACAATCTGGAAACGTTGCGGAGCAAGAAAAGGATAACAATGCAACTTGCATCTTACACCTGGCAACTTGCAGCTAGCAGCTTGCAACTAACACCTTGAAACTTTCAACTAATACCTTGCAGCTTGCATCTTACAATTTGCAGCTTGCAGCTAGCGACTTGCAACTAACACCTTGCAACTTTCAACTAATACCTTGCAACTTGCATGTTACACCTTGCAACTTGCAACTAACATCTTGCAACTTTCAACTGATACCTTGCACCTTTCAACTTGCAACTCACACCTTGCAACGAGCAGCTTCCTCAGATTTAGGACATCCCTGAGCCCTTAGGGGCGAAGGATGAAAGGGCACGAACTATTTTATTAGTTGAATAGGGCCCGGCAAGCAGTGATAAGGGCCTCCGGTCCACTCACATCATAAACTGTTCCTTAGTAAGTACTCTACGTTCCCTCCATAAATTCCCTCCTTCAGGATATTATATTTGTCACACCAGTAAGGATATAGATATGTGTATGTGTATGTTACATCAAACTTCACACATATATATCACACACGTGTTTGTGTTACATATATTACATGAGAGGCTTTCAAATGTTTGATTTTCGTATGAGAACGCACATATATAGGAAATTTCTAGCAGGCTACCAACATCCATAGATAAAATATAGCACAAGATAATATATCTGCTCTACACTGCATCGTATCTAAAGGTGCGTACCGATATACGCGCCGCGAACATGAGCAATTCACTATTAATCAGCTGATTATGACTGAATCGCTAATTGCAGAAAGGGAACATGTCAAGTTTTCATAATTTTATAGGAGAGACAAAAAACTTATTTAAACCTGAACCTAAATCTGTAGTAAACGATGTATTCAAAACGTCGTCATTACAATGCTTTCAGTTGGACATTAAATAGTTGATTTTTTGAAAAAAAAACAATTTTTGAAAAAGTTGGACATGTCCCCTTTCTGCAGCAATTAGCGATTCAACTGTATTTTTACAGAAACGGTAATATACAGATATAAAAAGCTTGGCATCAGCTGATTGAAAATGAATTGCTCATATTCGCGGCGCGTAAATCTGTACGCACCTTAAAGGTATTAATTCAGGTATAGTGGGGTCCACGTTATAATGGCAGTTTTGATTAGCAACGTATTGCTATCCTTGTCTAACATTCAATAAAGCGGATACTGCTATATTTCTCTCTCGCTTTGCTCTGTTGCCAGATCGGCTTTCAACAATGTAGCATAAATAATAATTAAGTAACAAAATATTTCATCTTAGCTATGAAAATTCATTATGAAATTATTGAAAAATATTATCTTGCTTAATAAAATATAATTGATTGTTTTAAACGAGAATGAACCGTTAATATTACATTAATCAGCTACCCGTCAAGAAGGCATTGACAACAGTGAGGATCGGCAACGTTGTTCTGCTATCTTTCTCCACTGCCATTATAACGTGGACCTCACTATAGTATAGGCATATCTGTTGTGGAATTACCTTTTTTTGTAGTGCCTACTCTTAATTGGCAAGAAATAAAAATCTGGTGTGGCGCACTGACACAACTTTCCTTGCCGTTATAAAAATTGATCACCTGACGCTAGTGTTCCCGCGCATCTCAAGTCTACTATTCAAAGATTTGAGCCAGCTGCCAGGGGGTGACAGGGCAATAACGCTGGAGACACACGAGGTATGCTATCTCTTCATAGTGGATCATTTAATAGTATCAACAGTTGCCAACAGTTTGCAATAATTGGATAATCACATTTTCTCGAATTTCGAGCTTATTTTCAATTTTAGGTGAAAATGTTACTGAACATTAATTGTTGAGATTCTCATGCTCAATCTTTTCTCGTTTAAATTGTATATGAAGCCTGATAATTGTGAATGATTCGATAGAATCAACAGTTCCAACAGTTTGCAATAATTGGATAATCACATTTTCTCGAATTTCGAGCTTACTTTTAATTTTATGTGAAAATGTTACTGAACATTAATTGTAGAGATTCTCATGCTCAATCTTTTCCACTTGAAATTTCTCGTTTAAATTGTATCTGAAGCCTGATAATTGGGAATCTAGAATCACACTTTGCATTGTTGGGGCGGAGCTCCTGAAATTTTTACAGATATGGAACTTGTGGCAGTTGATAGAGCTCATTAATGACTATTTTAGGTATAAATTTGATCGAAATAATTGAAGCCGTTTTCGAGAAAATCGCGACAACGAAAACAACAGGGTTTGTTGACAACATTTTCGCCAATTTAGCCGCCATCTTGAATTGTATTTGATCGAAATTGTTCGTATCGGATCCTTATAAGGGAGGAACATTAAGTTCCAAATTTCAAGTCATTCCGTTGATTGGGAGATAAGATATCGTGTACACAGACGCACATTCACTCATACATACATACATACAGACACACACACACACACACACCACACACACACACACCACACACACACACACACACACACACACACACACACACACACACACACACACACACACACACATACAAATACCCAAAAACCACTTTTTTGGACTCAAAGGACCTTGAAACGTATAGAAATTTGGAAATGGAGTACCTTAATTTTTTTCGGAAAGCAATACTTTCCTTACCTATGGTAATATCAATCTATCTAAATTTGAAATTCGTTGTTTTATTCTGAATAATAGTTTCAGATTGAAGATTTGGTGTTGAAATTCAAGTGAACATAACCTACATAATATTTGGACGATTTGTGACAAAATCAGGAAATTGAAGCAGTTTTGGGCAATAGCCTGTTTTTTCTTTTCCGACTATTGTATTGTTCGCTCTATCTAATAAATAATTAAATAAATAATAGAGCAAGGAAAGTAAAAATAGAAATCCAAGTACTCTTTTCTTAAAGTTTCTCTCACAAAATGTTTCATATGATCAGAAACAAGAAGTCAGACGTAGTATTTATTTAATGTCAATCATTTATTTATTCACTCACATGAAAATGACATCCATGTTGAAATATGTTGTGAGTAGAATTTTTAAAAACAGGGAACTAAGATGTTTATTTTTATTTTCAAAAACAGGGAACTAAGAATTTTATTTTTATTTCTATTGTAGAATCTGAATAGTTATTTGTATATCTAGAGTGAAAAGTAAGACTTTTTCTCCCCGTGGGAAAAAGTTTGAAGCCCGAGGCGAAGCCGAGGGCAGCAATTTTCCTGAGGGAGAAATAGTTATTTGTATATCTAGAGTGAAAAGTACGACTTTTTCTCCCTGTGGGAAAGAGTTTGAAGCCCGAGGCAAAGCCGAGGGCAGCAATTTTCCTGAGGGAGAAATATTTATTTGTATATCTAGAGTGAAAAGTACGACTTTTTCTCCCCGTGGAAAAAAGTTTGAAGCCCGAGGCGAAGCCGAGGGCAACAATTTTCCTGAGGGAGAAAAAGTATTTTTCGCTCGTGATGTACACAACATTTTCCCTCCATCTTCATTTTTTTATAGAAACTGCAAATTAAATAATTTTAATAACTTACTTCCTAACAACATAACCTAAAATCTAAAACCTAAAAACCGGTTGGCTGATTGGCACTGCCGATTGCGCTATCTATCGGCAAAAGTTGTAACAATTATATCAGCTGGGTAGCTACCAAAAATGGCTGACTCCAGATCACGCGGTTCAGATTTGAATTGCAGATCAAGAATATTTGTTGGCTGGTATTTTGAATAGAATAAAATATTTTAAAAATTGTATAAACTTTTATCGTCTACTAATATTAAGAATATAATAATTATCATACAAACATATATTTCATGAGTTAATCAAATTTTTGGTTGTGGTATTGAATTCAGTTGACTCAATGACAGACACCTCTATTATGCTTTCTCATCTGAGCTTAGACCTTCTAACCTATTACAATGTAAGTTTCAAAATAGAGATGCTCCCCATGTTATTTAAATGGAGTCACTTTTACTCCCTAGGGAGTTTTTCTGTTTTTTACTACCGAGAGCGAAAAAGTGACACTTTAGTATTAGGTTTCAGGGAGTAAAGTAAGTACTTTAGACAGTAGGTGGAGGAATATATTATTTATAATGCCTATCGACATGATACAAGAATCAAAACCTATCAATTAACACCGATTTAAGAGCATGAGTAAAAAGGTATAAAATATTGGTAAAAAAAGACTTCAGTGATGCAGCTTCAGAATAATATCAAATATTTATTTTAAAGAGATGCAGCTTTCACCAATTCATCTGAGCCTCCACTTAAAATCAGAATACCTCAACAATATGCTAATAGCCTCATGGTAAGCTTTATTTTCAGCCTCGTAAATTGATTTGGAATTCTGTCAATTAGTATTCGCTCACATTACAATAAATTACAAGTCCAAAATGGAAAATTAATAATATTCAATCCGTTTTGAACAGAACTGGCACATTAAACGGAATGAATCCATATTCATATTATTGAAATTCTCTCCTATGAACTCATTACAATTCCAATATTTGAAGGTTTATTTTGGAAGTAGAAGAGAATATAATTATCAAATTATATTTAGTATTTATTATTAGTATAATATTATTTAGTAATTCAAAATTATAATCGGGAGGCATATTAATGAGCCTTTAAAGCAAAAGACCATATTATCCAAATAGGGAAACTCAGCTCACTTTATAAATTCAAATAATAATAATAATAATAACTTGTATAATATGAACTTTAATAATACATTAATATTGTCAATAGTCAACAAATTAGTCAACTGTAGGTATGTTATTGTTACATGTATAATACGAACTATATTCATCAGTCAAAAAACTCAATAGTAAAGTGCGCTTACTTGACTTGGATCCGTAAGCACTCTAAAGACCAACCATCTGGTTGTGAAGAAGCATACCAGCAGAATAATAATAATAATAATAATTCGTTTATTTCACTGCATTTTTACAATTTGTAAAACAAATACATACATTAAGCATAATGATTGAACATTACAATTGGTAACACAAATACATACCTTAAGCATAATGATTGAATGAATGAATAGTTTTGTAAACAACTTGTCCTCTATAACTTTATGATTTATCATAGATCTAAACGATAAGGTGAGGCGTTCAATCTACTAGCTATTCAATAAAAACATTATGAAGGATAGATAACACGGTAAGAGATAAGCAGGTCTCAGGGATCAAAGGGAATAACTGAAATAGGGATAAAATGAACGGTGTTTCAGGGCTTAGGCAGGGACTGTCAGTTACCAAGAGCTCAATGTTTATGAAGAACGCACAGAAGGGAAAGAGAGAGTGAGAGAGACAGAGAGTGTGAGAGAGAGAGTGAGAGAGTTCAATGTTTATGAAGAACGCACAGAAGGGAAAGAGAGAGTGAGTGAGAGAAAGACAGACAGAGAGAGAGAGGGTGGGAGAGAGATTGAGTGAGAGGACTCAATGTTTATGAAAATCGCACAGAAGGGAGAGACAAGAGTCAAAGAGAGAAAGACAGACAGAGAGAGAGAGGGTGGGAGAGAGATTGAGTGAGAGGACTCAATGTTTATGAAAATCGCACAGAAGGGAGAGACAAGAGTCAAAGAGAGAAAGACAGACAGAGAGAGAGAGAGTGAGTGAGAGGGCTGGCTCAATGTTTATCAAAAACGCACGGAAGAGAGATAGAAAGTCGAAGAAAGAGAGAGAGAGAGAGAGAGAATGATTGGAAGAGAGAGAAGGGAGGAGTGTGTGAAAGGGGAATAGACGGAGGACGAGGAAGAGAAACAGTAAGAGAGTCGGAGGGAGGAAGGTAGGCACAAAGAAGAATGTGAGGAAACAGAGGAAAGAAGGAGGAAGATTAGAGGAAGAGAAGAGGAAAAAGAAATAGAGAAGCACGACAAGAGGAAGAGAAAAAATACAAAATTTAGGAGAGAGGAAGAGAAATGAGGGAGAAATATGAGAAGAGAAGAAAAAAAGGAGAGAAAGAGATAGAGAAAAAGGAGAAAGAAGAAAAAGTGAAGAGAAAGATAGAAGAAAGAGAGGAAGAGGAAACAGACAATAGGGAGACAAGTGAGATACAAGAGGGAAAGAAGAAGAATAGAGTAAAACTGAAGGAAAAGAAAAGAGGATTATAAAAGAGAAGGAAGTGAAGAAAATGAGATGGGAAAGAGAAGAGAATGAAAAATGAAATGAAGATACAGACATAGAAATGAAAATAAGTGAAAATGAAAAAAGAGAGGAAGTAAACAGGAAGAGAGAAGGGAGAGGAGGAAAAGAAGACAACGAAAGAGGAGATAAATAGAAAAAGGAAGAAGAAAATTAGAATAAAACGGAAGAAAAAAGGAGAGGAAAATAAGAGAGAGAGAGAAAGAGAGAGAGAGAGAGAGAGAGATAGAGGGAAAATGGAAATTATTATTATTTAGCGTATGGCTTTCAAGACGTATCAATCAGTATCCATTCCATTTTCAGGATCATCATTGGAATAATCCCTTGTCATATATCCAGTCCGTTTAAGTAAGCTATTGACTCTGGAGTTGCCATCAAGAAATCTTCTTCTGTTCCTCCTCTGAAGGCTGTGATTGCACACTCTTTCACTATATGGTCAATTGTTTGTTTTTCCCCACATTCACAGGAGGGCGATGGTATTTTGCCCCATTTATACAACAAGTCACCACATCGACCGTGCTTGGTTCTAATTCTGTTTAGAGTCGACCAAGCTTTCCTTGGTAAGCCAAAACCTGGTGGCTTTTGGGAGAACCATGGGATTTGATCTCGCTGCTTCATAGTCCATTCCTGCTGCCATGCACTAAGCAAATTGGAGTTCTGTTCTGTAGCAGTATCGATTGCAGTTTTTGTTGGTGGCTTTCTTGATCGCAAGCGGGTTTTATTTGCATTTTCAATATCCTCATGTATTCTCAGGTCTGGGTTATTTGAAATTTTTTCAAATTCTCTGATGAGAGCATTTTTACGACGCAGGTTTGGTGGTGGTATGTGGCTTAGAACTGGAAGCCATTCAGTAGGTGTTGATTTGATGACTCCACTAATCATTCTCATTGTATTGTTGAGTTGGGCATCTATTCTGTGTGTGTGAGGACTGTTTAGCCACACAGGTGCACAATATTCAGCAGCAGAAAATACAAGACTCAGAGCTGTTGAGCGCAGGGTTGAAGCTGAAGCCCCCAGCTAGTTCCACAAAGCTTTTGAACAACATTATTCCTGGTCCTCAACTTTTCCGCTGTTTTTGTTAAGTGGGCTTTGAAGGAGAGAGTTCTATCGAGTGTTACGCCGAGGTATTTAGGAGTGCTGTTATGGAGGAGCAATGTGTTCTCAAATTGAATTTTGAGTTCTTTCTTGGCAAGTTTGTTGTTTAGGTGGAAGCATGAAACCTCTGTCTTGCTGGCGTTTGGCTTCAAGCGCCATTGTCGAAAATATCTTCCAAGTTTTTCCAGATCTTGAGTTAAGACTTCCTCTGCTTCTTCAAATGATTTAGACCCAGTTGCTAGTACCCAATCATCAGCATAGCCAAACTTTTTAGACTGAGTCTCTGGCAAGTCAGCAATGTAAAGACTGAAGAGCAAAGGTGCAAGGACTGAGCCTTGTGGCAGGCCATTTTTCAGTTTTCTTTGTGTACTCTTGTTGGCACCCATGATGACTTGGAATGTACGATCACTCAGCATGTTGTTTAGAAGACGAGCTGTCAGTTTACATGGGATTACCTGAAGAAACTTATATATCATACCCTCCCTCCAAACTGTGTCATAGGCTGCAGACAAGTCGATGAAAGCAGCGGAGGTTTTAAGCCTCTCCTGGAATCCTCTTTCAATGAATGTGGTAAGTGACAGAACTTGATCACAGGTGCTTCGCTTTGGTCTAAAACCAGCCTGTTCAATTGGTATTACATCAAAGATCTTCTGACAAATTCTGTTGTAGATTAGCCTTTCCAGTAATTTGAAGAGTACTGATAGTAATGCTATAGGCCTATAGCTTGCTGGCAAGTCTGCAGGTTTTCCAGGCTTCAAAATTGCTATTATTTTTGATTGCTTCAATTCCTTTGGTATGTTACCTGTCTGCATAATATCAGTGAAAAATCTTGCCAGCCATACTTTAGCATATTTTCCACAGTTGATAAGGAATTCTGGATTTATGTTATCAAATCCTGGTGCTTTACCAGGCTTTGGACATATCAATGTCCATTCTTCGGAAACAATATTAAAAATATCCACCCCACTAACTCTCTACCAAAAGAGAGAGAGAGAGAGAGAAAAAAAGCGTGAGTGAGCAAGAGTGAGAGAGAGAATGATTGAGATAGAGAGAAAGATAGAGAGAAGGATGATGTTGTTTTGGTAAAATAGGAGAGATAGAGAGAAAGATGATCCGCTGTTTTAGAATTTAGGATAGCAGCAAGTAAAAACATGGATGCATGATGCAAAACAAAAACATTTTGCAGTAGAGATCCCCTCTGTTATTATAAGCCATCAGCTTACCTATCCACTTCACACTCTCAGTATTCTTCAATAGATGGCATCGATGCTTGCCATTCAAGCAAGGCTGACGGTTTCAAGTGATTTTGACTGTATATAGGTAGGTAGCTATCGGTCGGTCTCTATAAAATAGAAGGGTTTACGGCCGCTTCAAATCATCGCTTACCAGTCGATTCAAGCTATAATCCACTTCTCCTGCTTTTCCCGTCAATCTCTTCTTCTTCTTCTTCTTCTTCTTCTTCTTCTTCTTCTTCTTCTTCTTCTTCTTCTTCTTCTTCTTCTTCTTCTTCTTCTTCTTCTTCTTCTTCTTCTTCTTCTTCTTCTTCTTCTTCTCATAACTCCTCCTCCTTCTTCTCCTCCTCATTCTCACTATAATCTACTTCTTCTCCTCCCTCTTCTTCTTCTCCTCCTCGCACTTCTTCTTCTTCTCCCTCTTCTTTTGGTAGAGAGTTATAGTGAAGTCCACGTTATAATGGCAGTGAAGAAAGATAGGAGAAAAACGTTGCCAAGTCTCTCCATTTTGCCACTAACTGTACACAGCTGTTACTCAATTCATCCATTAAATTAAATCTAATAATAATTATCATTTCCTTGATAAAATAATCAATTTAATGTCAAATTGATCGAGATAATATATTTTTTCATAATTTGATTCAAAAATTTGCTTTCATGACTGAGATCAGATTTTTATTTTTATACAAACCTGGAATGGCGGCTAATTTAAAAAGCTGTGATACAACAATCTGAATTTCAAAACAACAGAAACTGAGCTTTTTGGTAGGTATTCTGTTCCAATTTCCTTTCAAAATAAAAGAAAAATAGAAATCCTATTCAAAAATAGTAGTTACAATGGATTAATTCTAAAATAACTATTCAATATTATTTATACCGGTACGAGTAGGTCCTAACCTATACGGGTAGGCTAACCTGAGCATGGATAAAGTCTAGGATGGTTAGTTATCAACTTTTAAAATGTCATTTCCGGTATTTGAATTTGTGTTCCTCTTAAGGTAATGTTAGAAAATTATTGAATTGTTTCAAAAATACATTTCAAATTAATTATACGACTTGTGTACTCAAGTATTTTGATGGAATGAAGAAAAAAATGGCGGTTGAGAATATGGTTTGTTCAGTTTTGTACAGTCACTGTCAAAAGTAAATATAAAATATTCTGGCAAATAGACAACATTGCAAAGCGAGAGAGAGATAGTGCTATCTGTTTTGTTGTATGATAGAAAAGGACAGCAACAGTATTGTCAATCGTACACTGCCATTGTAATGTGGAACTCACTATAGTGGGAAGGATATTTTGAAAATTCTTTCCGAAGAATAGACATTGATATGTTCAAAGCTCCGCCAATTTATGTAGATGCATAACAATATTATCTTTAGTTATTACAGATTGCTTTTCTCGTATCGTATACAGTTCAATAATTATTTTCCTAGTCTATATTATGTAAATTCATCTATAATTTTGCTGTATTGTAAGCTATTTTATATAAGTGTATAAGCCAGTATAAAAAGTAAAAGTAAAAGTAAAGCCAGTATATATTGTAATCTACATAGAAAAGTACTCAATCAATTAATCAATCAATCAATCCTCTCAAAACTCCTTTTCCTCCTCAGCACATAACTCCTCCTCCTTCTTCTTTCCTCTTCAATCACCCTCTTCTTCTTCTTTTTCTTCTTCTTCTTTTTCTTCTTCTTCTTCTTCTTCTCCTTCTTCTTCTTCTTCTTCTTCTTCTTCTTCTTCTTCTTGCCCACGCACTTCATCGTAATCATCATTTTTCATGACACTCAATTTCTGACTGATGTCAAAGTTTTTCATTACAAGGCGACTGGGCTTCACTTTCTGACACTGGCAACTGTGTGATTGATAGCAGTTCACCACACTATAGTCAGGTCCACATTATAATGGCGGTATTTGATTAACATTGGTGTTGCTATCCATGTCTATAACTCCTCAAAGCACTACCCTTTCTAGCTCTGCGAGGTAGCCTGATATTATATTAACCATGTAGAAATATAGCTAATAAACAACATATTCAATCTCAATAATAATTATGAAACTCATCATCTAATCATCGAGAAATATATTTCTTTGCCATCTATATATATATATATATATATATATATATATATATATAAAAGCCAAATGGCACTCACTCACTCACTCGCAGATCTAAAAATCTACCGGACCAAAAACGTTCAAATTTGGTAGGTATGTTCAGTTGGCCCTTTAGAGGCGTACTAAGAAATCTTTTTGCAATATTTTAACTCTAAGGGTGGTTTTTAAGGGTGTAAAGTTCGTCTTTTAGCATGCATATTCTTCTTATTCCAATATCTTATAATTGAAATGTCCATACAATATATTTAAATATAGAACTATAATCTAGAGAGAGTACCTCTTCGAAACAGTTGTTCTGGTAACTAAATTAAAAATTTTGTCAGGTTGGCATTAAGTTGAGTTGACTTTGTTAGGTTGGCACCAAGTTGAAGATTGAAATGCATTTATCCAGGACCTCCTAAATACCAATTTATCCAGTACCTCCTAAATACCTATTTAGGAGGTCCTGATTTATCGCGGAAAAATTGATTGGGTACTGCTACTTCAATCAGAGCTATTCCTAGGAATATTATATTACTAGCCGTCAGGCTCGCTTCGCTCGCCATATCCGTTTAGCCAGACGTTTAGTCTGGACCCCCGACTGGATCGTCCTAACATATGATAAAAATATGACATAACATTTCAAATTCGGTAGGTGTGTTCAGTTGGCCCTTTATAGGCGCAATAAGAACGGATTTGGAAAAATTTCCAAAGATACGTCCAAAATCTGCGTTTTTTAGCGTTTTCTCAGCTTTATCGAGAACATATAAACAGAAAATGTTCAAATTTACTACAGAAGCTCAACTGGGGTGCAATAATGTTGTATTAGGAGGAATTTGAAATAACGCCAAAGATACGCCCAAAATTAGAGTTTTCTCAGCTTTCCTGCGTTTCCTCACCTTTTTCAATAATTGATGGAAATATATTTTTAAAAATTCAGTACACAGGTTAAGCTGAGGTGGAAGAATTATGTTCGCCAAAGATACGCCGATATAGTAACAGGTGTTTTTCGAGATCAAATTGACATAATACGTTCAAATTCGGTACAGAGGTTCCGCTGAGGTCTACATGCAGGCGAGCGAAGCGAGCCCGCTGATCTCATTTTTGGACGATCCAGTCGGGGGTCCAGGGGGCGGAGCCCCCTGGCTAGTCGGATATGGCGAGCGAAGCGAGCCTGACGGCTAGTAAAATATAATTTATAATTTCAAACGAGAATGAACCGTCAATATTACATCAATAAACCTGTATCAGCTACCGTCTATAGAAGGCATTGACAAGACAGAGGATCGGCAAAGTTGTTCTCCTATCTTTCTCCACTGCCATTATAACGTGGACCTCACTATAGTTAGATTCACTTTAAACTGTCAGCATTTCTCAACAGTAACATCATTGCTTCTCATTCAACCAATACTGACAAATCTCACTTCATCACGACGATAGTTTCGCAAAATAAATTCAAAATGTGACGAGCAAAAAAAAACTAAACATAGCTAGGTTATAATGATAATATATGAGACAGCATGGAACAATATAGAAATTTTGAAACCAGTAAATACGAAAATAAAAATCTGGTGTGGCGCACTCACACAACTTTCCTTGCCGTTATGAGAATTGATCACCTGTCGCTAGTGTTTTAGGTATAAATTTAATCAAAATTGTTTCGCGAGAAACCCTGTTTTTGACAACATTTTCTCCATTTTAGACGCCATCTTGAATTGCATTTGATCGAAAATGTTCGTGTAGGATCCTTATATTATAAGGACCTTAAGTTCCAAATTTCAAGTCATTCCGTTGATTAGGAGATGAGATATCGTGTACACAGACGCAAAACACTCATACACACAAACACACACACAAACACTCTTACACACACACACACACACACACACACACACACACACACACACACACACACACACACACACACATACACTCATACACACACATACATACCCAAAAACCACTTTTTTGGACTCAGGGGACCTTGAAACGTATGGAAATTGGGGTGCCTTAATTTTTTTCGGAAAGCAATACTTTCCTTACCTATGGTAATAGGACAAGGAAAGTAAAAAAACTACTACAAAGTCGTCTATAGTGAGTTACATTAGGTCAGCTTTATAGTTCAAAATTACGTAATTTATTCAGTAATAAAATACACAAATAACAACAAATAGACAAACTAATGGATAAAACCATAGTGAAAGTAGATATTCCATGGTATAGGTCGTTTATGTCGCAACTTTTAGTGTTATCTCAAGCCGATTACTGTCGATTATTGTCAATTTTTACTGTTTTGTTGGGGTGAGAGTGTATGAACGGCACAATATCAGAGACTACCAGCGTCATAAAGCTTCACAGGAAAGAACTACGTGGACAATCGACTTGAGATAACAGTAAAAGTTGCGACATAAACGCCCTATACCATGGGATATCTACCTATGCTATTGTTTCTCTATGATTAACGTACTTACTTATACCCTATAAGTATGATTTATACATTAGTTTGTTTATTTGTTTTTATTTGTGTATTTGATTACTGAATTTATTAAATGAACTGGGCCTGAAAAAAGCAAAAGCATATATAATATATACGTAATTGACCGAGCGAAGTGAGGTCTAAGATTCAAGACGACGTTTTGGCATTTCTCTTAATGTTAAAATGTTTATATGTTGCGCATTCACGGCGAAACGCGGTAATAGATTTTCATGAAATTTAACAGGTATGTTCCTTTTTCAATTGCGCGTCGACCTATATACAAGGTTTTTTGGAAATTTTGCATTTCAAGGATAATATAAAAATGAAAAAGGAGCCTCCTTCATACGCCAATATTAGAGTAAAAATCAGACTATAGAATTTTATTCATCAAAAATCAGCTGACAAGTGATTACACAGATTATGTGGAAAAGCCAGTCTATTGCTGTATTTTCATAAGGTCTATAGTTTCAATCAGGTACTTGTGGATGAGAATACTGCGTGAGGTCTAATGTTCACAGAACTACTAGTTTATGAATATTCCATCCCGTATTTAATTGAGAGACAGGATTAAATGGATAATTGTATTTCATCGCCGTTGGAACAGTCAAGAATTGATCTTTGATGGTAGCATCAACTTAGTAAGAGAACATCGCCTTTAATAGAGGTCAATGACCCAGCCTCGTAGGTCAGCTTTAAATTCCTGCAGCTACCCGTCTTTGTAAGGTTTGAGGTTATGATGACCCAATTTTCAAATTTCACCAATTTTTAACCAAAAACCCCATCTCATTCCCTCGCCATCTAACAGAATCTTATCAAAAAACGTATTTCATCAATTTATGAACATAGATAAAGGTCATACATTCGAGATAATTAGAATATCACGTTAAATTACTCACCTGAATTTCAAGATTCCGAAGTAAAACGTCAAATTCTGGCAACGAAGTTTTCGTAGTAAAATCACATTTCAAACGATTCTAACCACTGATTAAGGTCTATTATTGAATATTGTACGATAATCAACTATTTTTAGAACACAGAACATAATTAATAAGCGAATATAACCTATAATTACGAACCGCGTAACAGGTTGGTTATAAGCTCGCGACGTCGGCCGAACATCGGCCGTTGCTGATTGATACATCCCTTCGGAAAGGGGAGGGGAGCAGAAAACAGCTACTGTAATGAGTGAGGTCGACGTTACGATGGCAGTGGAAAAAGATAGAAGGAAAGCGTTGCCGAGACTCTGCCTTGCCACTGCCTTCAATAGAGGACAACTTCTTAATAGTCGTAAAATAATTAACATTCAGAAGAACCTATAAAACAATAGTACAGTACATTGAACACGAAGGAAAATTTGATAGCACAATCATTTGATATAGTGAGGTCCACGTTATAATGGCAGTGTTTGACTAGTAGTTCTGTGAACAGTGGACCTCGCGCAGTTATAAACCGCAGCCTCCTCTTATACTGTCCATCAGACATACTGTAAATCCTGTCTGTATCTCGTGTCGGCGAGATATCGGTGTGAAAACGGCTAATGGCTGTTGGGGTTGGTTATCAAAAAAGCTAATCTCCTTCAAGACATACTGGCAACAGGACAGCCCGAATTCAAAGCAGAGAAAGTTCGAGAGACAATACTATGTTATTTTAGTTATTAATTGCATGCGTTATTGCTCGCAATCAATAGTGCATAAAAATTGCATTCAATGAGGCATGCAATTAATAGTCTACACAGCTGCTGATTCTTTACCAAGTTACATTGAGATATTCAACAGCGGATAGCTATCTTTTCCTCGCTTTGTCAGTTGCCACATCGTCTTTCAACAATGTGGAATTGATAATTAATTTAAAAAATATTTCATCTTAATTATGAAAATTCATTATACAATTATCAAAAATACAATTTCTTGTTGAATAAAATATAATTGATCATTTTAAACGAGAATGAACCGTTATTACATTAATATTACATCAATGAACCTATATCAGCTACCGTCTATAGAAGGCATTGACAAGACAGAGGTTTGGCAACGTTTTACTCCTATCTTTCTCCACTGCCATTATAACGTGGACCTCACTTTTTTATATACTTATAATGGCAGTGGAAAAAGATATAAGGGAAGCGTTGCCGAAACTCTGCCTTGCCACTGCCTTCAATGGATAACTTTTTTATCATCATAAAGTAATTAAAATTCAGAAGCACATAATAAAACAATAATACAGTAATTATTATTAAACGAAAATCCCAATTAAATGCTGTAAATCACTCTGAATACTTCTGATACTGAAAATATGAAATAATTAAATTAACAGCATTTAATTGGGTTTTCGTTTAATAATAATTAGTCATAAATTGGCATTTGAACAAATGCAATTTCCATAAATAGTATAGTGCATTGAACATGAATGAAAATTTGATAGTACAATGTTTGAAACGGACTGAACAAGATATGAATGAACAGGCGTACGCTTCTATTTGAAGGTGATTCACAAATTCTGAATTGTAGAACTAACAATATGGTGAGAGCAGAACTAGGAGAGAGAAACATTACAGACAGAGATAAAAAAAGAGAAATTCCATCAGCCACAGTAAAAACAGCTCCTAAATCAATTACAGTCTTTGTTCGAGAATAATTGAATAAAAATTGAGTTGAACACATGACTGACGAGTTATGATTGTGCCATTCTCAGCTAGGGAACTAATTGAACAAATTCAAACATTTCCTTTCGCTCAAGTTCAGAAAAATGAAACAGGTCTTTGAGAAGAGTGGGTTTCCAAATTTACTGAGTTTTTCAACTGAGAAGCGTTCGTTTCATTTTGTTTCATACTCATGTGGGGAATGTTTTTTCATGGATCTTAATTATTCTCAATATTGTTCTCCCTCATGCCCTGCACACACACATCGATTTTTGTTCGTACGATATTTTGCCGTCCTTATAAGTTCTATTAGATTAAACAGATGATTTCAAACAGATTATGTTTGTCAAGTTCTGTTTAATCCAATAGAATTCATAAGGACAGCAAAATATCGTAGGAACAAAAATCGATGTGTAGTCTTAAACCATAGAGAAACAATAGCGTGAGTAGATATCCCATGATATAGGGCGTTTATGTCGCAACTTTTACTGTTATCTCAAGCGAATTACTGTCGATTATTGTCGATTTTTACTGTTTTGACCGGGTGAGAGTGTATGAACGGCACAATATGAGAGACTACCAGCGTCATAAAGCTTCACAGGAAAGAACTACGTGGACTATCAGCTTGAGATAACAGTAAAAGTTGCGACATAAACGCCCTATACCATGGCATATCTACTTATGCTATTGTTTCTCTATGCTTAAACCCTGCACAAACACATCGATTTATGTTCGTACGATATTTTGCCGTCCTTATAAATTCTATAAGATTGAACAGATGATGTTTGTCAAGTTCCGTTTTATCTTATAGGATTAATAAAGACAGCAAAATATCGTACAAACAAAAATCGATGTGTACGTAAGCTAGCCTTATTCTAACCTAAGATGATAATTATCAATCAAGAGTTGAATGACAATGATAATTCTGTTTGAATTCATTTTATTGCCATAAAGTTCCAATTTTCAACATGGAAGCAAGGAATGAAAGAGAAAGAGCCTGAACCACAATGAAACGAAGATACGTCCATTCCCGGATCACCAAGCTCCGTCAATATATTTGGTCATTAACATGGTCAGATCGCCAACGCTTTACAACCAGTGTATGAACATATGATTTATCTTTTTTAGTTAGGGATAATCTTCAATAGAGATAAGAAAGCTTGCACTAGAACTTATTAAATGACATATAATGTAATTTAATATACTGAGAATGAAATTGATTAAAATAAATAAATTAATTAAATTAAAAATTTAATTTATCACTGTTTACTGTTTTGTTGGGGTGAGAGTGTATGAATGGCACAATATGAGAGACTACCAGCGTCATAAAGCTTCACTGGAAAGAACTACGTGGACTATCAGCTTGGGATAACAGTAAAAGTTGCGACATAAACGCCTATATTAGGTGATATTTAGAATAACGAAATACATTCCATAGAATGTATTTCATACATTTTTAGGCCTAAATACGTCAACATATTATGTTCAGTGTATGAACATGATATGATTTGTCTTTTTTCGTTAGGAATACTCTTGAATAGAGATGAAAAAGCTTGCAATAGTATATAATATTTAACGTCATTTTATTCATTTTTTCAAATACTTGACAATGGCATCATGACCGAAACATGTCGTAAGTGGAATATTTAAAAAAAACGTATTTAGATTTTTATTTTTTATTTCTATACTATGATTTCTATGGCTATAATTGCAAATATATAAGTCGACGGTTTGACATTTCTCTTAATGTTTAAATGTTTGAATGTATAAATGTTTATATGTTGCGCATTTACGGCGAAACGCGGTTATAGATTTTCATGAAATTTGACAGGTATGTTCCTTTTGTGCGTCGACGTATATACAAGGTTTTTGGAAATTTTGCATTTCAAGGGTAATATAAAAGGAAAAAGGAGCCTCCTCCATATGCCAATATTAGAGTAAAAATCAGACTATAGGATTATTTATCATAAATCAGCTGACAAGTGATTACACAGATGTGTGGAGAAGCCAGTCTATTGCTGTATTTCCATAAGGTCTATAGTTTCAATCAGGTACTTGTGGATGAGAATACTGCGTGAGATCTACTGTTCACAGAACTACTAGTTATTAAATATTGTAATTATTAATTGCAAATATATAATAAGTTCTATATCGATAATTCCAGTGCACGCGTGTAAAGCATACCCGGTTTGACCGTGTACAAATATCATGACCGAGCTTAGTAAAACCGGACATCAGTATTATAAAATAATGGTTCTCGATTTGAAGTTATCACATAGCCGAAAGGAACGAACAAACTGGAAAAATGTTGCTGCAGTGTTGAGTTGCTTTACGATCTTCCAGTTTTAGTCTTCCCTAGAGGAGGATGGATTTATGGGACACCGATTTCTTTCCTAGATAGACTTGGTTCACCCCCAATAATCCTCCACATCCATTTCCACATACTTATGGTTTCCACACTGTGTATTTCACAAATTGAGAGTCCTTGAAATCGGATAATATAAAGATTGGACTGTAGGATGATTGAGATTTGAGAACTATCAAATTTTGTTACAGAAATATTGTCGACTGTAGAATGATTGTGATTTGAGAACTATCATATTTTGATACAGAAATATTGTCGACAGTAGAATGATTGTGATTTGAGAACTATCAAATTTGATAACGAAATATTGTCGACTGTAGAATGATTGTGATTTGAGAACTATCAAATTTGATAACGAAATATTGTTGACTGTAGAATGATTGTGATTTGAGAACTATCAAATTTGATAACGGAATATTGTCGACTGTAGAATGATTGTGATTTGAGAACTATCAAATTTGATAACGAAATATTGTCGACTGTAGAATGATTGTGATTTGAGAACTATCAAATTTTGATACAGAAATATTGTCGAGTGTTGCATGATTGTGATTTGATAACTATCAAATTTTGATAGAGAAATATTGTCGAGTGTTGTATGATTGTGATTTGAGAACTATCAAATTTTGATACAGAAATATAGTCGACTGTAGAATGATTGTGATTTGATAACTATCAAATTTTGATACAGAAATATTGTCGACTGTAGAATGATTGTGATTTGAGAACTATCATATTTTGATACAGAAATATTGTTCCAAGTTTTTTCATGACTGACTTCAATCCTGAATTTTTCAGATTTTTTCGACACATGCTCCAAGGAATCACAGAATGAACTGTTTTATCATAACCATACAAAACTCAAATTCAATCCGCTTCAAAATCAGATTCAATTTAAATTCAAATTTGGCGGTTCACGCTTTACTGCATAATATAAATACGATTAGCACGTGTTATACGTGTCTCACGTGCAGTGTTATTACGCAATTAGGCCACGTGTGGCGCACCGTAAAACGCCACTAACTGTCACCTTTATTGCTTCGGTGTGGTTCACTCCAAATTGTCAGCTAAGATTGACTGGGAAGCATTAACTCTAGTTATAAAGTACACTGACAGATGTAATGGAATCTCACTTTATGAAATCCACGTCCAGCTGTCAGCATTGTTTGAATGGGATGCCATTGATGTTATTCATGAGATATACTGACAGATTCAAGTGAATCTCACTTTCTTAAATTCACATCAAACTGTCAGCATTGGTTAAATACGGAAGCATTGGCGTTTAATATGAGAGAAGCTGACAGTACAAAGTGAATCTCACTTTATGAAATCTACATCAGACTGTCAGCATTGTTTCAATGCGATGTCATTGACGTTTAACATGAGAGAAGCTGACAGTATGAAGTGAATCTCACATTATTAAATCCACATCGTACTGTCAGCATTGGTTAAATAGGGAAGCATTGACGTTTAACACTAGAGAAGCTGACAGTTTAAAGTGAATCTCACTTTATAAAATCCACTTGGAGCTGTCAGCATCAGTTCAATGCTTCACATTGACGTTTAACATGAGGAAAGCTGACAGAATCACACTACTGCACCTATTACATTCGCCACCTTTATTTCCATTATTATTTGAACCACGCGCCATTACTGTAAAAAAGCTTCTTATCAGTGACACCTTTTATTGTCAGGCCAATTACTGGGGTAGGTCGTAGGATGCTATAACATTTTTATTGAGATGCTAAAATGATTGATGCCATCAATTGGTGGAGATATTTTATGAGAGGAAATTATAGTAGTTTCGTTTGAGATATTTTTAGATTACGTTCCAAGGACTTTAGTTATGGAGCTCCATATCATGGAAAATAATTGGATAAGGTACAGTATTTTATGAAGGGTATGCTTTTGATATGACACTATCATCTATATCTTCTAAAACATAATAAAGGAAAGAATTGGCTTATACACGTACGGGATAGCAAATTCACATCATGTGTGTACACCAGAATGCACAAGACATGATATTTTTATCTTTAATGACAAAGCTGTTAAAACAGTTGAATACTACTCTATTATTGGCATATAAATCACTACACCTTTTCCAATTTTATTCGAGAAAGTATCAAGTTAATTTGAGAAAGTATCAATTGTATTTGAGAACAGTCACTTGGAATTGAGAGAATGTCAGATGTAGATGAGAATAGTCAATTGTATTTGCGAAGTCATCACATGTCATTGAGAGTAGTTAATTGGATTTGAGAAATCGACAAATGTGAATGAGAAAATTTACCAATTTACATGTCGTGGCTCTTCTGTAGCCTACAACACAGGTTTGATTTGAGTAGGGAGGATATTAAACTATTATGTATTCCAATTACTACCGTAGGCTTTGCATGGGTGCAAATTAATATTTTCAATGGTGAAATTATTTCCTATGTATGTATCGGCAACACGACTTTTGTCTCCAAAAATTTTGTGAAACATTGCACTTAATGAAGATCAAATTCTCTATGTTCAAGACGCAATTATTGAACCTTATCATCAATCAATTTAATCTCTTGATCAAGCAATTCGGCAATTGGATTTTGGGACTTGAAAATAATTTTTTATTCGAAAACTAAACGTTTTATTGGAATATTGAATATATTATCATATTATTTTTCATGAGTACAGTTATGAGAAATATAACTACTGGAAGCACTGGTTTTTTTAAAATAATTTCCCAATTACAACTGACCACTTCTCGATTTTAAATCGTATGTCCTCAAATTGAAATGATACTTTCTCAAATAAAATTCACTATTCTCAACTACAAGTGATGACTTCTCAAATACAATTGACTATTCTCATTTACATCTGATTTTTTCTCAAATACAAATGACTATTCTCAATTGCAATTGATACTTTCTCGAATACAGTTGGAAAAGGTGTAGACAGGCACGAACGAACGAACGATACGGTTTGTATCAAATTTAATTAATCTGTTCAAGTTTGATGGTGGATTTGATACGGAAGGGAGTTGTTTGTTACAAATCTATAATATAATGAAGGAATTGGCTTATACACGTACGAGATAGGAAATTCACGAATGACGCATCATCACGTCTGAACTACTTGACTTGAAATTTTTACTTACCTCGCCCTATTACCATACGTAAGGAAAGTAATGCTTTCCAAAAATTTAAGGTACCCTAATTTCATGTTTTCTATACGTTTCAAGGTCCCCTGAGTGCTATAACATTTTTATTGAGATGCTAAAATGATTGATGCCATCAATTGGTGGAGATATTTTATGAGAGGAAATTATAGTAGTTTCGTTTGAGATATTTTTAGATTACGTTCCAAGGACTTTAGTTATGGAGCTCCATATCATGGAAAATAATTGGATAAGGTACAGTATTTTATGAAGGGTATGCTTTTGATATGACACTATCATCTATATCTTCTAAAACATAATAAAGGAAAGAATTGGCTTATACACGTACGGGATAGCAAATTCACATCATGTGTGTACACCAGAATGCACAAGACATGATATTTTTATCTTTAATGACAAAGCTGTTAAAACAGTTGAATACTACTCTATTATTGGCATATAAATCACTACACCTTTTCCAATTTTATTCGAGAAAGTATCAAGTTAATTTGAGAAAGTATCAATTGTATTTGAGAACAGTCACTTGGAATTGAGAGAATGTCAGATGTAGATGAGAATAGTCAATTGTATTTGCGAAGTCATCACATGTCATTGAGAGTAGTTAATTGGATTTGAGAAATCGACAAATGTGAATGAGAAAATTTACCAATTTACATGTCGTGGCTCTTCTGTAGCCTACAACACAGGTTTGATTTGAGTAGGGAGGATATTAAACTATTATGTATTCCAATTACTACCGTAGGCTTTGCATGGGTGCAAATTAATATTTTCAATGGTGAAATTATTTCCTATGTATGTATCGGCAACACGACTTTTGTCTCCAAAAATTTTGTGAAACATTGCACTTAATGAAGATCAAATTCTCTATGTTCAAGACGCAATTATTGAACCTTATCATCAATCAATTTAATCTCTTGATCAAGCAATTCGGCAATTGGATTTTGGGACTTGAAAATAATTTTTTATTCGAAAACTAAACGTTTTATTGGAATATTGAATATATTATCATATTATTTTTCATGAGTACAGTTATGAGAAATATAACTACTGGAAGCACTGGTTTTTTTAAAATAATTTCCCAATTACAACTGACCACTTCTCGATTTTAAATCGTATGTCCTCAAATTGAAATGATACTTTCTCAAATAAAATTCACTATTCTCAACTACAAGTGATGACTTCTCAAATACAATTGACTATTCTCATTTACATCTGATTTTTTCTCAAATACAAATGACTATTCTCAATTGCAATTGATACTTTCTCGAATACAGTTGGAAAAGGTGTAGACAGGCACAAACGAACGAACGATACGGTTTGTATCAAAATTAATATTTAATTGATCTGTTCGTATCAAGTTTGATGGGGGATTTGATACGGAAGGGAGTTGTTTGTTACAAGTTTCGTGGGGGATTTGATACGGAAGTGAGTTGTTTGTTACAAATATATAATATAATGAAGGAATTGGCTTATACACGTACGAGATAGGAAATTAACGAATGACGCATCATCAAGTCTGAACTACTTGACTGATTACCTTGAAATTTTTCATATTGATTCTGAATTTATCGAGGATGGTAATAGGCCTTTTATTGATTCTTCAATATTTCAGTAGGTCAAGTTTTCAGTTTGTCAATTTTTCAATTAGACCCTTGCAGAGCATGGGTTTCCTGCTAGTAATTATTAATTCAAAACACTCCTGATATCAGCAAAAGATGAATAATGAAGATAGAAGATAGTTTGAGAAAAGTCCAGCATATCAACAAGATATATTGCCAAAAAATTGATTAAATAATCATATAGTGAGGTCCACGTTATAATGGCAGTGTTTGATTAGCAATGGTATTGCTATCCTTGTCTATCATTCAACAAAGCGGATAGCGCTATCTCTTTTTCGCTTTACTCTATTGCCAGATCGTCTTTTAACAATGTAGAATTAATAATTATGGATTAAGAAATATTCAATTTGAAAAATCATTGAAAAATATAGGGCCGATTTTCGAGCTCGGGATTCAGCTAAGTTCTAGACTTTAAACAGCTCGAGTCAGAAAATTGGCTTTCCAAAACGGGGCGTAGTCGCAGTTTTTATTTTGAAAAAATGAAATGATATGAAATGAAATGAAAATGAAATGAAAAAATTCTTTATTAGGCGGAGTTGGGACTTGTTTTCTCATTTCTAAAAGTGGAAAGTTTTTCATTGACCGAATTAAACATTCCCAAGTAATTCAAAATATCTGAAACTTTACACTATTTTTTCTTTATTTTATTTTGTGTTCAATTTTCTAGTTTTTCGAAATTTAATTCAAACGTGACTATGACAACAATGACTACGACTACGCCCCGTTTCGGAAAACCAATTTTCTGACTCCAACTGTTTAAAGTCTAGAACTTGGCTAAATCCCGAGCTCAGAAACCGGCCCATAGATTTCTTGCTTGGTAAAATATAATTGATTATTTAAAACGAGAATGAACAGTTAATATTACATCAATAAAACTGTATCAGCTACCGTCTATAGAAGGCATTGACAAGACAGAGGATCGGCAACGTTTTTCTACTATCTTTCTCCACTGACATTATGACGTGGACATTACAATAGTCATTATGATTTTAAACACTCATGATATCAGCAAAGATAACGAATGATAAAGAAAATTATTTGAGAGAACTCCAGCAAATTATCTACAAAACATATTGGCAAAAATCTGGTGTGGCGCACTCACACAACTTTCCTTGCCGTTATGAAAATTGACCACCCGACGCTAGTGTTCCCGTGCATCTCAAGTCTACTATTCAAAGATCTGAGCCAGCTGGTGACAGGACAATAGCGCTGCAGACACACGAAGTCTGCTGTCTTTTCATAGTGAATGATATAATAGAATCAACAGTATTGCCAACAGTATGCAATTGAATAATCTTATTTTTTCGAATTTCGAGCTTATTTTCAATTTTAGATGAAAATGTTACTGGGCATTAATTGTAGAGATTTTTATGCTCAATCTTTTCCACTTGAAATTTTTGGTTTAAATTGTATCTGAAGCCTGATAATTGGGAATCTAAAATCAAACTTTGCATAGATGAGGCGGTGTCCCTGAAATTTTTACAGATATGGGACTTGTGGCAGTTGATAGAACTTATCAATGACTTTTCAAGGTATGAATTTGATCAAAATCGCTGGAGCCGTTTTCGAGAAAATCGCGAAAAACCCTGTTTTTGACAACATTTTCGCCATTTCAGCCGCCATCTTGAATTGCATTAGATCGAAATTTTTCGTGTCTGATCCTTATAGTGTAAGGACCTTAAGTTCCAAATTTCAAGTCATTCCGTTGATTGGGAGATGTGATATCGTGTACACACACACATACACACACACACACACACACACACACACACACACACACACACACACACACACACACACACACACACACACCACACACACACACACACACACACACAGAGCATTTTATACATTTTCCCAATGAGATTCGATCATTTACTTCAAAAATCTCCTTGTTGCAGAGATTAACTGCACAGATTTTCATGCTCAATCTTTTCCACTTGATTTTTTTTTGTTTTAATTGTATATGAAGGCTGATAATTATTGAGGATCTAAAATCGAACTTTGCATAGATGAGGCGGAGCTCCTGGAATTTTTACAGATATGGGACTTGTGGCAGGTAATAAAGCAATTCAATGAATATTTTAAGTATAGATTTGATCAAAATCGTTGGGGCCATTTTCGAGAAAAACCCTGTTTTTGATAACATTTTCGCCATTTTAGCCGCCATATTGGATTGCATTTGATCGAAATTGTTCGTGTCCGATCCTCATAGTGTGAAGACCTTACATTCCAAATTTCAAGTCATTCAGTTGAGGGGGAGATGAGAAATCGTGTACACAGACGCACATACACACACACATACACACACACACACACACACACACACACACACACACACACACACACACACACCACACACACACACACACAGACCTTGAAACGTATAGAAATTTAGAAATTGGGGTACCTTAATTTATTTCGGAAAGCAATACTTTCCTTACATAAGGTAATAGGGCAAGGAAAGTAAAAATTGATTAATTCTCTCAAGAGCCCAATAATCCCATTGTATAGCCTACACAGATGTAAGATATACTGAGTTTAACTTGAAAAACTGTCAGTATTTGGTTGAAAGGGAAGATGTTATCAATAAGGAATACCAATAGTGTGTGAAGGCTATCTCACTATAGGCGATACGTCACATGTCAAATTAGACATAATTTATGAACGAGTCTAAGACCCTGGAGACGGGCCGAAATAAGATTCTCCTCAGAAGTAAGACATCGTTTCTGATTGGCTCCGACAGGTGGCAGGCATTAAATTATACACTCAAGGCTTTCATGAGTTACGTTCAGTACGGCGAAATTTATTGCGCATGGCAGCCATGTTTGATTGGATTTTTTTGGCGGGAGTTTCAAAGCTGATGAATTATGTGTAGCCATCTTCGAGGACATGAATGAATATGGTCACCAATAATATGTAATACTAGCCGTTAGGCTCGCTTCGCTCGCCATATCCGTCTAGCCAGGGTGCTCCGCCCCCAAATCACAAAATTATTAGACCCTAGCTTAACCTCTGTACAAAAATTTGAACATTTCCTGTCTACCACTTGATGAAAGAACTGAGAAAACGCAAAGAAACTAATTTTGTATCAAGTTCGATCATTTTCTGTTCATTTGTTCTCGATAAAGCTGAGAAAATGCTAAAAAATCCCTGGAAAAACGCAGATTTTGGGCATATCTTTGGAAATTTTTCCAAATCCATTCTTAGTGCGCCTCTAAATGGCCAACAGAACATACCTACCGACGTTTGGAATTTTATTTTAACGTTTTTGGTCCGGTAGATTCTTAGTTCTGCGAGTGAGTGAGTGAGTCAGTCAGTCAGTCAGTGAGTGAGTGCCATTTCGCTTTTATATATATAATATAGATGAGTCTATTACTGGCGGGTATAAAAAATAGATGGATTAATCTTAATAATAATAAGATTATTTTATTTTATTTTATTTTATTATTTTATTTATTTTTTTTAATCTTAATTAGATAAACATAGATAGATAGATAAGATATGTTTACTATTGTCAACAATAACATCTGTAAAATACGATTGTATTACTGATGAGCAATAGATAGAGAAATCATATTAAAATAACGAAGGAATCCAGTAAACAGTGAATGTATGAGAGGGGAAAACAAATAGCCAAGACAAAGGTTATAGTCTATATATTAAAGGTCACAGTTTGCAAGTAGACCACGGAACACACCTGTATAGAGGAGCTTGCAGGTTGCAACAAACTGTAATATATTCACTGGCAAATGTCTTTGCCTTTATTGCTATCCTCTCTTCTCGTTCTTCTTCTTCTTCTTCTTCTTCTTCTTCTTCTTATTCTCTATGTTTTCCTCTTCTACTTCTTTTCCTTCTACTACTTCTTCTTCTTTCCACATCTTTTTCTTCCATCTCCATGATCATCATTATCTCCTTCTCCTCCTCCTTATTCTTCTTCTACTCATCATCCTCTTCTTCTTCTTCTTCTACTTCTCATCATCATCTTCTTCTTCATCTTCTTATGTTTCTCTCTCTTCTCCTCCTCATTTTTCTGCTCTTTCTCCTATTTTTCCTTCACTTAAAATATTTCCCCTAATACTATCTTCCTTTCTTGTCACTTCTCCTTCTTCCTCGTCCTTCTTTATCATCTTCTCCTTTTTCTTCTACCATCTTCATCTTAATCATCATAAACATCTTTATTATCATCATCATCATAAACATCTTTATTATTATCATCATCATCATCTTTTTCTTCTTCCTTTCTTAATTTTTCTCAGTCTTCTTCTTGTTCTCTTTTTATCCATATTTTCCTCCTTCTCCATCTTTCTCTTCGTCTTTTGTACTTTCTCCTTCTACCTTGACTCCTCCAATGATCCTATCAATTCTTCTTATTTCTCTCCTTCTTCGTCGACTATTCTTTTGCATCTTCTTCTCTGCTCCTATCTTCTACTTATTTTCTTCTTCGTCTTCTCCTCCTCCTCCTAATTTTTCGTCTTCTCGTCCTCCTCCTTCTCCTCCTCCTTCTTTTTCGTCTTCTCGTCCTCCTACTTCTCCTTCTTCTTCTTCTACTACTCCTTCTTCATCTTCTTCTTCTATTTCTTCTTCTTCTTATTCACCATCTCATAATTCTTCTTTTCCTCCTTCCACTCCACCACCTCAATCTTTCTCCTAGCCCATCCCATCATTCTATCTCCTTCTTTCTCATTGTCACCCCTCTCCTTTCACTTCCACTTCATTCAACTGACTTTTCTCCCTTGTTCGCACAATTGCCTCATTTTTCATTTCCCCCTCCACCCGTTCAACATTTGTCACCCCGCACCTTTTCCCTCCTTGCATGTCCCTTCCCTTAATTTTTTGTCTCACCGTCCACATAATTAATGTCACCTGTGAGTAGATATCCATTAGGCAGTAAATGTCCCTTTTCTACTCTCTCTGTCTTCCCGGTCATGTGTTGATGGGAAGGATATTATTTTTATTTCCTTCTTAGAGAATCGACAACTATTAATTTGTTGAAACACCGCCGATTTATAAAGTTACATTACAATTTTATATTATCGTTATTCTAATTGCATTTAATCTTTATTCACATTGATTAATTTTTTATACTTTATAAAATTAGTTGAGTGATTAGCATTACCGTCAGTTGATGTAAATTAGTGTATAAGCCAGTAAATATTGTAACATACATGAATAAAGAAATATCTAATTTGATCCTCTATCCGCAATAATCTGGTGTGGCGCACTCACACAACTTTCCTTGCCGTTATGAAAATTGATCAACTGACGCTAGTGTTCCCGCGCATCTCAACTACTTTTCTAAGATCTGAGCCAGCTGGTGACAGGACAATAGCACTGCAGACACACAAAGTCTGCTATCTTTTCATAGTGAATGATTTAATAGAATCAACAGTGAGATAAATATCAAATCAAGTTCTATTCGATGCTATCACTTACATGACAAATAGACTACAGGGTAATAGTATATTTCGCACCTAGAGCAGAAAATGACATTTTTCCGGCTCGAAATCGGTTTTCAAGTCCGAGGCCGTAGGCTGAGGACTAGAAAAGATAGAGAGCCGGAAAAACATTTTTGCCCATGGTGCGAACAATATTTTTCGCCACACTACAGGTATTGCTGACAAAATAAATAAAGAATACAACATATCCCTTGATTTTAGTGGTAGAAGATTTGCAGTCAGGATTTCAGATTCTTTTAAAATTTCACTTGGAATATCATGGGCGTCGTCATCTTCAAGCATTTTTGAAAATTTGAAATGCGCTAATCAACAATAAATAATTAAATAAAACTGGTTGCGAAGCGAATTAGTTTTATTCGAAACTGGAACTGAAATCATGGCGACTTCAGCTGATGATGAAAGTGGACACTCGCCCGATCTAGCAGATGACTTATTAACTACTTCTATGAGCGGCTGGAAAGAGACAACTTTCTGGCCTAGACCGGAAAAGAAACCCTTTTCTGACGTCATCTGCAAACAAGGTCTTTCAGATCTATGTAGGGACTGGAAAACAGCTGCTTTCTGTGCAGTGTGGCGAAAAATAATTGAATAAAAAATAGTTGCAAAGCGAATGCTGAATTAGTCTGATTCGAAACTCGAACTGAAATCGTGGCGACTTTGATGAAGAAAGTGGACACTTGCCCGATCTAGCGGATGACTTATTAACTACGGACTTCCAAGCGGCTGGAAAGAGAACACTTTCTGGCCTAGACCGGAAAAGAAACCTGTTTCTTACCTTAGACAAGAGTCGTCTGCAAACAAGGTCTTTCAGATCTACGTAGAGACTGGAAAACAGCTGCTTTCTGTGCAGTGTGGCGGAAATAAATTAGTGCTTACATATTTGAGATTTATTATCTTGAAATTTACTTGTTTACTACATGCATGAACCAATATACCCAACCCACAATACTTGAAATGAAGAATATAAAAATAGTAGAGCAAAAATATATATTTTAGGAGAAATAATCTTGAAATCTACTTGTAGCTACGTGAATGAACCAATATGACCCTCGCCAGAAAGTGTATTATAAGCAACAGCTGCTATTGGTCGAGGGAACTAAACCAATAGCAAACTTATTGGCCGGGTGGTCGCTATTCTATACTGCAGCCAGAGAGAGAGAGAGAGAGCAACTACTAGCTAAAGTGTGTGAGGGAGAGAGCGAGAGAGAGTGATCAACTTTATAGAATTTCCAGCTCTGCTAAAGTGAGACTTACTTATATCTGGCAGCATTGGTGGAATGAGAAGCGGTGTTGTAAATTATGAGGAACACTGCCAGTTCTAATTGAATGACACTATGTCTGACTATCGTTATACAAGTTCTAGGCCAGAGAATAACTTTGCGGTATATTTGAGGTGGAGAGGGGTAGTTGATAAACCTACTTTTGTATCTACATCTTCTTCTTCTTCTTCTTCTTCTTCTTCTTCTTCTTCTTTTCTTCTTCTTCTTCTTCTTTCTCCCTTCTTCATCTCTCCACTCTCACGTTGTCGTTTTCTCACTCCACCATGTTTCGATAAATCGTAATCGTTTTCTTCATCTACAACTCCTTTTCCCCTATTCTTCTCATCACAATTATTTTTCGATATCTTCTTCCTCTCCACCCCATCTTCAAATTATAAGTTTTGTTGCTTCCACATCTTCCCATTCACGTTTCAATGCCCTCTTCTTTCCTACATTGCATCAAGCTTCAAGATTTCTAAGCTTCCATTTTGTTGAACCTTATTCAGATCTGTTCATCAACTATCTAAATTCGTGGGAGAAAAAGTTTTTGATTAATTCTGTTGTTTTGATCTTGTGCATGTGTAAATGAAATGAATAAACTATACTCTCTTTGGTCGGTACTGAATATTGCGTCATCTAGACGCCATTTTGTGGGAGGGGCCGGGCCCACCAATGACAGTCCAGTATTGTTGAAAGCGTGCCGTTCTTGTAGTAGATTATCTTGAGCAGTAATATGTAAATTTTATTCTTAGATATTATTTGAATTCTATTCATTCTATTATAGACAACATAGTTATTAATTGTCACACTATCTACTGAACAATAACAGAGAAATCTAAAAACTGATATTTGGCTGAAAACCTTTTCAATAAAATACAAATTTTCCTCGAAGTATATAATATTGTTTAAACTTCTACAACTTATCACAGATTTAATAAAACTTAATCATGAAACTTACTACATTATCAAATAAGATGATGAACCAGACATCCAATTTACACCAAAGAAATTTCTAGACAGCGATATAGAAAATTCTACAAAATTCCATCAACGGGTTCATCACAAATTGCAGAGCTCGTGGAATTTAATAAGCAGACTGATCACGAAATTTAGGAGAGAATCGGACGCGAAAATATTGTGTAGTATTGGAATGCCAGACAAAGAAAGTGAGGGGAAAGGAGAAAAAGAAGAGGGAGAAAAAAAGTGGAAGAACGAATAAACCGAGCAAAAATTCACTACTTTAGTTCATTTCGTGGTTCTAGCTGTCCCAATACAACTCTCTGTAATATTATTTATATTGTTATTTGAAGTTATGAAAACCTGGCTTATAAGACCACGTTTCCTCGTTTATTATTGAAAATTTGAATAAAAACAATATTAAAACTTTTAGTACCATTTTATTAAAAAATTAAAAATAAAAAAGTACTAAAAGTTTTTATATTGTTTTCATTTGAATCAAGTAGCCCATATAAGCGAAGTGATTTATGGAATAATTAATTATTATCCTCATTCTTTGTTCTGGTTGGATTATGAATAATCCCAAAAGTGGACTATATACAATTTTAGGGGGTTTAGATATTCAAATGGAATCAAGTTTACTTATGCACAATAATGAACAAAAGAAAGGACTTACAATATTTTTCGCCAGTACCTATAATATCGTATGCTAATTTTTGTGTATTGGGGATATAGGAATATGGAAAGAACAGTTATTAGAGAAATAGGAATTGAAGGAAGGTTCAATACATACAGATTAATAAAAATGATTGGTTATGAACACAACCATTGAACAAGCTTCCTGATTCAATTACGATATCACTATGAGAGAAAATTACAAAACCTCTGACAAACAGCAAATAATAAAACTAATGTGAGCTTCAACAATCTGCTCCAAAGTTATATGAATTAAGAAAATTAAAAGGAACACACAACGATCTTTCCTCAACATTCGAATTCATTACTACAACAACAAGCAACAACTTTTTTGGAAACTGTCGATGTCGGACTGCGCAGACTCCTTTTAGCTTACGCTATAACTAGACAGAGGCGTTAGTATCGCTTTTGCCGCGAACTGAGCGACATTCAAAAATTATGAAAATCCATTCTCTGTTCAACAAATTTGGAAAAAACATTTTCCATGTAATTTGTGATTGTTCAGAAGTGAAATGACATTGTAAAATTACAATTAAAAAATTGCCCTGTAGCAATATTTTTTTGAAAAAAAAACGTCTTCTCTTCAAAATTAGTACTTTGAGTACTATTGCCTGTCGAAAATAGATAGAAAATTCACACTTTCTCAGTTCTCTTTCCACTTTTCTTCTTCTTTCTTCTTCCCTATCAAACCCAGTCTCATACCCTCTCATGAACCCCGAAGAAACAAAATGAAACTCAACAAGCAGTATCTTGGACACAATCCATATCAATTGATTTGAGAGTGAGTCAAATTCTGGAAGACTAGCCTGGAAGACAAGCAACTGAAAACAAATGCATTATTTATGAAGGTCTATCCCTACTTCTCTTCCTTCTTCTTCTTCTCCTTCACAACCCAATTCGCTGTCTTTTCCTTCATTTTCTCCACTTTTTGTTCTAGAGAACCAACTCATTTTTTGTCTTTTTCTATGGGACTCGCATTCCTCTACTTATTTCTTCTTCTTCTCCTTCTCCTTTTTCTATATTTTTTCTTCTTCTTCTCCTTCTTCTTTTTCTATATTTTTTCTTCTTCTTCTCCTTCTCCTTTTTCTATATTTTTTCTTCTTCACAGTCATCATCTTCGTCTTGATCTTATTCTCTTTCTTCTTCTTCTTCGTCTTCTTCATCATCATCTTTACCGTCACCTTTTTCTTTACCGTCATCATATTCTTCTTCTTCTTCTTCTATTTCTTCTTCTTTTCCTGTCTTCTCCTTTTCTCCATCTTCTTCTTTCTTCTTCTTCTTCTTCTCCGTGATGTTTGTTTTGTCTTACTCGTTTGTTTCTGGACTATGAATTGTGTTTGATGGGAGTGTATTTTTCAGAACCACACTCGCATATCAGTAGTAAACATTTCCCTATCAATCTATCTGAATTCATTTTCTGCCTCAAACATTTCTGCCACAAACAATCAGAACATGACGATGTTGTCATCGTCAGCCAAGGACGATGAAGAATACAATTTTTCTGGTATGAGATAAGCATAGAAATGATCCTATTTTGTTACATGTTTTCAATTCTTTTCCAATAATCCAATTTGTATGTTATGAAGACGATCTCCTGGTGACAAATGATTTTGTCGGAGAAGGCTTAGTTTTTGAAATTGTGCTAGACCCTGAGATCTGCGGATTTTTATCTGATCAATAATGTGATCCTAATTGTAGTGGTTTGACGGTCTTGGAATTAAAAACATAGATATGCGGTTGACTGACTGCTCTTATAATAATGAGAATAATATAGAGAATATTACAAAATACATCTTTACATGGATAATCTAATAATCAATTTGTCTTTAAGAGACCAACAGAACATGTCTTTAAGAGACCAAATACAATATGTCTTCAAGAGACCAAATTTACAGGGCACATCTGATATTGTAGTGGGGGTATCAAGTACTTATCTAAGATCTGTCGTCCTCGAGTCCGGTGTCCAAAGGGTGATGGATGAGGATGAAGGGTGATGGATGAGGATGAAGGGTGATGGCCTCCAGGCATCGGGCTAGTGGCGTCAGATCGAAGATCGTCTTTCAGCCCCGCACGGTAAGGTCAGATGTCCAATATCACCGGCCATCTCGGTCGGCGAATTCGTAAGCCCTCGTTCGACAGGCATATTTACAGCACGATCCTCGAATGAGTATTCAAGAATACACACACACCCAAAAAAACCCTTGAATGGGTTTTCGACTGTCACTAATCCATAGCCTACAATAATAATAAAGTGCAGCAGTCAACCGCTCTGAATGGAAATTAACTATGCCATTAATAATTTAATAAAAGGATTACCGATTTCAAAACTGATGGGATAAATGATTCCCAATAATATAATTTTAGTCTCCGAGAGAGAATAAAAAACTGTCTGGAGAAGACATTATTGAATCAGGTCAATAAATAATTAAGCTCAGAAAACATGTCCGTACTCTACAGAAGATAAAAGCGGTCTCTTGTTCAGGTCTCCAAGTCGACCGAACCAGGCTCAAAAATAGGTATCAGGGCTGGTAATATTATGCATTAAAAATACCAAATTACAAAAGACGTGGTGGGGACGACAATTATTTCCCTCAATAGAACGAGAAAGGAAATAAAACTAGCAAAGACAGAATACAGGAAAATTCCCTCAGTTCAAGTAGAAGACTCAGCAATATAATGGACGTTCAACTGATTTTTTATGATGATTTTGCGCCTACAACAATTCTAAGTTCTCTAGGAAAACGTTGGAAAACAATAGAGGAAATATTAGAATTTAATTACGTAATGTGCGGAATGACATCATGAAACTACTCCGATACCGTGAGAAAATCACAACGTTAATCCAGCACTCTAATAAAATTTTATCTTGGAAAAGTTATAATTTAAAACAAAATAAATATTCGGCACAGTTTGAAATTATATTCCTTGGTTCTGTATTTCGATTTGTATTCGACATTCATGACCAAGCCACACAAAGCGTTTTCAGAAGAGTCGACTGGGTTGTCGTTAGGGAATCAGCTGATAATCATTCGATCGGGGAGTTACCTGCACTGCCGAATCACTGACTTCGTGTAGCAGGGCCAACCTTTATAACGCTGATCTCACTATAGATGCACCCTGTTAAGCTGCGTACACATATACGCTCCTTCCAACCCGCACCGAGCACGCTCCTCCCTCGTACCGCCCTCGTTCCTCCATCGAACTACAGTCGCGCCCCCCACGCACCCATCATGAACGTTACGGAAGATGTAAGATCTTCTCGCGTTCCCCGGTCGAACCACTGTTGCTCCCCGGTCGATCATCAATCGCTCTGCTGGAGTGACGTTCGGTTGCGGAGCAGAGCGAAAGTCTGTACGCACCTTTACCAATTGATTTGTGAGAAATACTGTCTACAACTGTGACTATCCACCTTTTTACTTTCCTTGCCCTATGACCATAGGTAAGGAAAGTATTGCTTTCCGAAAAAAAATAAGGTACTACAATTTCTAAATTTCTATACGTTTCAAGGTCCCCTGAGTCCAAAAAAGTGGTTTTTGGGTATTGGTCTGTATGTATGTGTATGTGTGTGTGTGTGTGTGTGTGTGTGTGAGTGTGTGTGTGTGTGTGTGTTGTGTGTGTGTGGTGTGTGTGTGTGGTGTGTGTTGTGTGTGTGTGTGTGTTGTGTGTGTGAGTGTATGAGCGTCTGTGTACACGATATCTCATCTCCCAATTAACGGAATGTCTTGAAATTTGGAACTTAAGGTCCTTTCACAATAAGGATCCAACTCGAACAATTTCGATCAAATGCGATTCAAGATGGCAGCTAAAATGTCGAAAATGTTGTCAAAAACAGGGTGTTTCGCGATTTTCTCGAAAACGGCTCCAACGATTTTGATCAAATTTATACCTAAAATAGTCATTGATAAGCTCTATCAACTGCCATAAGTCCCATATATGTAAAAATTCCTGGAGCTCTGCCCCATCTATGCAAAGTTTGATTTTGGATTACCAATTATCAGACTTCAGATACAATTTAAACAAAAAATTCCAAATGGAAAATATTGAGCATGAAAATCTCTACAATTAATGTTCAGTAACATTTTCACCTAAAATTGAAAATAAGCTCGAAATTCGAGGAAATGTGATTTTTCAATTGTAAACTTTTGGCAACTGTTGATTCTATTAAATCCTTCACTATGAAGAGATAGCAGACCTCATGTGTCTCCAGCGTTATAGTCCTGTCACCAGCTGGCTCAGATCTTAGAATAGTAGACTTGAGATGCGCGGGAACACTAGCGTCAGGTGATAAATTTCCATGACGGGAAGGAAAGTTGTGTGATTGCGCCACACCAGATTTTTAATAATCAATACACAATACCATAGTTCTGGGAACAGTCACTCATGGCAATAAAAATCTGTATTTTTCTATTATTTCATAATGAATTTTCATAATTAAGATGAAATATTTTGTCAATTCTACATTGTTGAAAGACGATCTGGCAACAGAGCAAAGCGAGAAAGAGATAGCGCTATCCACTTTGTCGAATGATAGACAAGGATAGAAATACCGTTGCTTATCAAACACTGCCATTATAACGTGGACCTCACTATAGAATAAGCTTTTAATTCACAACAACAATACCATCGTTCTGGGTGCACTCACTCATGGCAATTTCATTGTTTACAGGTTCTGCAGTGGCGATGATAGGTGCCAACCTGCGCTTCGGCAGTGGATCGACGTCTAACTCTTCAAACAGCAGCCGTGTGTTCCAGTGTCACCCTGGCGGGGAGACCGAGGCCACCGTCATATTCAGCCTGGGGGGACTCGGCATGGCTGCCAACATCGCACTTATGACGCTCATTCTCACCAAGAAACAGCTCAGGAGGTTGGTAAACATGCATTACATTACTAAAGTGCGAGATAAATTACTTTTAACACGGCTCTTTCTCGAAGACGGAGAGGTCCGATGCTCTATCCTCCACTAATCCCTCCCACTACCTAGCAGCATTCTCCTTCTTTTGTGTCTGAGTGAGAGAGCTTTGTAACGCGACGCGGCAACTCTCCCCTCCATCTATTGCTGGCAATGTTCCAAGTAGTGTACAGGTCAGCAGGTATATTGGTTTGTGTATGTTAAAGAGATGTTTTTATCACAAGAACATGAAGCAAAATGACACGGCGCATCCAATTGTGCGCAGGATGTCCGTCTGTGTCTACGCTACAAACTGTGGAGGGAGAAATGGGTTACTCCTCCATGTTAAAAGTAATTTATCTCGCACTTTAGTAATGTAATGCATGTTAGTTCATGTTAGTTAATGCATGTTTAGTTCATCAAGGCCCGCTGCAAAAAAGACCCACGAAAAGCAACCCGCGCCTTGGGATGTTTTGTAAACCATTGCTAGGCTTCTCCAGACATCTGTGTAATACATGCAATGAATAATCCACTAGTCAGCTAATTGATTATGAATAATTCTATAGCAATGGTTTACAAAACGTCCCACGGCGTGGGTTGCTTTTAGTGGATTAGCGTGGGCCTAACATACTTTGCGACGGGCCTAACATAAAATTGGAATCAAATCCAAAAGTGAATGAAACATAAGCTATTTTTTTGGACTAGTGTATGAATAGGAATTCAGGAGAAGAACAGTTTTGGGCTGAGCCTATTAGTCCTTCTGCAATCATTTCAATGGAATGTGTTTTCACTTTTGAGTGTATCATTGAAAGAATAAATGAATTAAAATATAAATAGCTCGTCGAAAATTGCACAGCCTGTTAAATTTTAATCATGATAGAAATTAAGGAAAATAAATGAGAGAAGGTTATTTCTAAGAAGCGGGCTTCACTAATTGGTTCTTCTGAAATTTAACAAGATTTAATCATGATAAATCAAGAATGATCATGATCATTTATCATGATAACGATCATTTATCAAAATTGTAGTAGATACATTTTTTTGGACTCAAAATAATGTGTGAATCAAGTTATTTTTAAATAACCTCTGGATTATGTATTCCAAATAAAGGTTTAAAGCAGTGTTGGGGGAATGCTTGTTGCTTTTAACTGGATTGTATTAATTTGTATATGAATGAAAAAATGAATAAATAAATCAAGAATTTAACATACTTTTGTGCAACCTACAAAACTAGATGAATTTAGTGTACTAGAAATTTACTAACACTGATGTGAGATCTACAATAAGAAGTCAGTGGGAATGATAGGAAGGCATTGTAGCCATTTTTTATTTCCACCGCCTTCCATGGAAGGTAGCTGTGATTCAAATCAACCTGGTTTGATGTAATATTGATTGTTTAATCTTGTTAACCAATTATATCTCAAATATACTACATGATTTAATCACGTATTCCCATTAATCCATATAGAATATTCTGGTATTAGATGAAGATATTGGGTAAAGATAAAGATATTTGATGACTGAAGAATTAAAGAAATTCGCTTTTAAATCAAGCCACAAAAGAACATGGAATTTAAAACATTTCCAAATAATTGAATAAATAAATAAATAATAAACTTCAGAAAGTGGAGACTATCTTCTAACATCTTCTCTATCTCCCTGATTCAATTTCGCGTGCACACACATCAATGTGTGTGTGTGAGAGAGAGAGAGTGATTGATTGAGTACTTTATTTATTTAGATAACAATATATACTGGCTTATACACTTATATACAATAGCTTACAATACAGCAAAATTATAGATGAATTTACATAACATAGACTAAGAAAATAATTATTGAACTGTATATGATATGAAAAAGCAATTTGTAATATAATAACTATAGATAATCTACATAAATTGGCGGAGCTTTGGACATATCAATGTCCATTCTTCGGAAAGAATATTAAAAATATCCTTCCCACTAACTCTCTACCAAAGTGAGTGAGTGAGAGAGAGAGAGAGAGAGAGAGAGTGTGTGAGAGACCACTCCGATTGTGCTGGTAGCCTGCCGAGACGTATTACACAGATATCTACTCACAACTAAAGATCAACACCCTTTTCTTCCAGCATCCAGCATCCACTCATTTCTACCACACACTTTTTCTTCCCTTTCTGCTAGAACATCATATTCTTCCTTTCTCTTTCTTTTGTTCTTCTTGACTTTCACCTCCTCCTCCTTATCATCATCATCATCATCATACTACTCACACCCCACCATCTACAATTTATATCTACTATTTTTCCTTTTTACTTTCCTTGCCCTATTAATTACCATATGTAAGGAAAGTATTGCTTTCCAAAAAAATTAAGGTACCCTAATTTCAAGTTTTCTATACGTTTCAAGGTCCCCTGAGTCCAAAAACATGATTTTTGGGTGTTGGTCTGTGTATGTGTATGTGTGTATGTCTGTGAACACGATAACTCCATTCCTAATCAACCGATTGACTTGAAATCTTAAACTTACGGTCCTTTATACCATGAGGATTTGACAATAAGAAATTCAATAAAATTTAATTCAAAATGGCGGAAAAAATGGCTGATAATTACTGAAAACCTGTTTTTCACGGTTTTCTCGGAAACGGCTCTAACGATTTTCTTCAAATTTATACCATGGATAGCTATTTATAAGCGCTATCAACTGGCATTAGTCTCCTTTCTGAGAAACTAATGGGGGGTCTACCCCATCTTTGAGAAATTGATTTTTTAACCTCCCTCTCGTGCTTGAGGTAGGCAGGTAGAGCAGTTTATAAGAACACATAGTCGAGATTTTCCATCTGTAGAACAGCTGTTTTGACGACTTTTAGAACATCCAATTTCACAATTTACACAAAGGAAAAAGTACTATGAAAGCAATTATATATACACATAAACAGTAGTCTGATTGTAATTTCAGATATGTTGCCGCCAATCGTCATTATGTTATTCCCCTAAATTATTCTCGTTTAAGAATGAGGCTTACAGTTCAATGAGCAAGGAAAGTTGTGTGAGTGTACCACACCAGATTTTTCTTTTTATTTCCCACCTCCTCCCTCCTGCTCATCTTCTTAATCCCAATTCTACCCTTCAATTTTCATTTTCTCCTTTTCCATCTCTACTTTTTCTTTTCTTTCGTCATCTCCTAATACTATTTTTTCTCCTTTTCATTCTGTTTCATTGTCTCCTTTTCCATCTTCTGCTCCTACTTCTTCTTCTTCCTCTTCATCACCTTCTTCTTCTCATAATCCAACTCCTTGTCTTCCTCCTTCTTCTTCTCCTGACCGCAAGTACTAAGAGACAAGGACGGCAATTGCCGAGGAAATGAATCATTCTCACTCGACTAACTACAATTTACGATGATACGATTCAGGCCAGGCTGGATTTATTTGCACATTTTTCTCCACACCAATCCTCTCTCTCTCTCTCACAGAATGCCATGTCGCTCTTAACCACTACATCGATGCTAATCCCGGTGCTCAAACTCTCTCTCTCTTCTCTCTCTCTTTCTCACTTCAATCATTCTTCTCTCTCACATTTATCCCAGCCTCAATTTTAGCCACCTCTTATTCTATCTATTACTCTCGCTTCTTCTAACCTTAATCCTGTCTACTATCATTGTATCTTATTATCTCATATTCTATATTGCTCTCTTGTTTCTACCCTTAATCCTGTACTCTTCTCATTCTATCTGATATTGTATCGTTCAATCTATCATTGATCCAGTTCACCACCGTCCTGCCAGTGAATCCTTCATCTTGGTTGGATCAATAAAATTTCGATGATGAAGAAAAAATAAAAAAAGAAAATCTGGTATTGTGCACGTTATGAAAATTGATCACCTGACGCTAGTGTTTACGTGCATCTCAAGTCTACTATTCGAAGATCTGCCAGCTGGTGACAGGACAATAACGTTGGAGACACATGAAGTCTGCAATCTCTTCATAGTGAATGATTTAATAAAATCAACAGTTGCCAACAGTTTGTAATTGAATAATCACATTTTCTCGAATTTCGAGATAATTTTCAATTTTAGGTGAAAATCTTACTGAACATTAATAATTGTAGAGATTGTTATGCTCAATCTATTCCACTTGAAATTTTTTGTTTGAATTGTATCTGAAGCCTGATAATTGGGAATCTACAATCACACTTTGCATTGATGGGGCAGAGCTCCTGAAATTTTTACAGATATGGGACTTAAGGCAGTTGATAGAGCATATTAATGACTAATTTAAGTATCAATTTGATCAAAATCGTTGGAGCCGTTTTCGAGAAAATCGCAAAAATCCTGAAAAAGAAATCTGAAACCTGAAGCTAATCTGAAAGAAGAAGAAGAAGAAGGAGGAGGAGAAGAAGAAGAAGAGCTGAAAAACAAGAAGGAGAAGAAGAAGAAGAAGAAGAAGAAGAAGAGCTGAAGAAGAAGGAGAAGAAGAAGAAAAATAAGAAGAAGAAGAAGATATTGATGATGATGAAGAAGAAGAACAACAACAACAACAAAAGGAAGAAGTAGAAAATAAAGAACAAGTACAAGAACAAGCCGATCAAGGTGAACTGGAGCAATAGCATAACACAGGAAGAAACTAAAGAACGAGACAAAAGAAAAAAAAAGGAAATGAGAAGAGAAAAATTGAGAAATATGATTAATAAAAATGCAAGTAGGCTACAATTGCAAGTTGCGGCGGATTTGTATGAAGATGGAGAAAATGCAATATAGGGGAATTGCAGTGTTGTCTCCAGAGACATGAAAAGAAATTGGAAGAGGATTCAGAAAGTGTGGGAAACCGATTTAGAGGAGATGAGATGATGTGGAAAGAGGAAGAAAGAAGGGAAACGAGAGAGGTTAAAGGAAGAGAGAGATAAATAGATAGAGAGAGAAGGAGAGAGTGAGAGAGATAGGTTGAGATTGAGAGAGAGGGATGGAGAGAGATAGAAAGAGAAAAATATCCAGTAAGTGAGATAGCAATAATGGAGGCTGCAGGTCATATCACAGTTATTGTAGTCAGGATATTTTCAAAGTGAAGGTTTGGATATTTCGTAGGCAAAATAGGTAAGGGAGTCTCCGAATTATTATGAGTGGGATTTTCGTTATTTTGGGTTTATATTGAGGTAACCTGGGGAATGATACTATTGAACCAAATACAAGGTATATATAGAAGGTATATAGAGTATATTATACTATATAGTAGGCTATATATACAAGGTAATATATAAAAGGTGAAGCGAATACGTTGCATGATCAGATTAATATTTTGTGTATGTTCTGTATTGAAATATATAGTCTCCGTTCATTCCTATCCCGTTGTGAATAAGCCGATTCTTTCCTTTATTTTACTGTATTATATTACATAATTATTCTGTATTATAGATACATGACTGTTTATGAATTTCAAATTTCTCTAGTGTGTTGAAATTATGTCCTTTGGTTTTCAGTGTTTAGTTTTACACAATGAAATTTATTTGCACGATAATAAGTTTCCTAGTCGGAGAAAAATCTCTTCTTCTTCTATTTAAATATATAAAAGCGAAATGGCACTCACTCACTGACTGACTAACTTACTCACTCGCAGAACTAAAAAACTACCGGACCAAAAACGTTCAAATTTGGTAAGTATGTTCAGTTGGCCCTTTAGAGGCGCACTAAGAAATCATTTGGCAATATTTCAACTCTAAGGGTGGTTTTTAAGGGTTTAAAGTTCGTCTTTTAGCATGTATATTCTTATTATTCTCTTAATTTATTATAATTGAAAAATGTCCATACCATATGTTAATATAGAACTATAATCTAGAGAGAGTACCTCTTCGAAACAGTTGTTAACAGGTAACTAAATTAATAATTTTGTCAGGTTGGCATTAAGTTGAATTGATTTTGCTAGGTTGGCACCAAGATGAAGATTGAAATGCATTTATCGCGGAAAAATTGATTGGGCACTGCTACATCAATCAGAGCTATTCCTGGGAATATTATATTACTAGCCGTCAGGCTCGCTTCGCTCGCCATATCCGTTTAGCCAGACATTTAGTCTGGACCCCCGACTGGATCGTCCTAACATATGATAAAAATGCTCAAATGAAAAATGCAGGCGAGCGAAGCGAGCTTGCTGATCTCATTCTGGGACGATCCAGTCGGGGGTCAGGGGGACGGATATGGCAAGCGAAGCGAGCCTGACGGCCAGTCTATATAATATAAACGCGAAATGGCACTCACTCACTCGCAGAACTGAAAACCTACCAAACCAAAAACGTTCAAATTTGGTAGTTAAGTTCAGTTGGCCTTTTAGAGGCGCACTAAGAACGGATTTGGAAAAATTTCCAAAGATACGCCCAAAATCTGCGTTTTTCCAGCGTTTTTTTTTTTTTGCTTTTTCTCAGATTTATCGAGAACAAATGAACATAAATTGTTCAAATTTAGTACAGAAGCTAAGCTAGGGTGTAATAATGTTGTGTTAGAAGGAATTTGAAATAACGCCAAAGATACGCCCAAAATTAGCGGTTTTTTTGCATTTTCTCAGTTCTTTCATCAAGTAATATACAGAAAAAATTCAAATTTGGTACAGAGGTTTAGCTAGGGTCTGAAAATTTCGTGATGAGGTGACTTTAATATTTCATCAAAGATACGCCCAAAATCAGCGTTTTTCCAACGTTTTTCTCAGCTTTTCTGCGTTTTCTCAGTATTTTACTTTACTTTACTTTTCTTGTTCGTCACAATTACTGAACTGCATTAAGGGAGCAACGATCCCGCAGTATATGACACGTCAAAGTTTAATCTAATATCTACCATCCCTCCTATTTCACTACTACAGATCCCACATAACATACATCAATCAAACACTATTCAACAAGGAAGTCTGCTAACCTGTACGGACACAATACAATAAGGAATTTCCCTGAGTGTTTTTTGAACTCCTTCAAGCCATCAATTTCTCTTATGTAAGATGGGATGAATTAATATTTCCATTCCCATAAAACGGGCCACTCTCCAGCAGGCTTAGTCTGTGATGTGGGTAAACAAAACCTCTAAATCGTGTATTATGGGGATGACTCACTGGTTTCTCCTCATACATTCGTATATTTTTAAAAACGAAGATTGCTAAATCTAATATATAAATAGCAGGAGCCGTCAGCAATTTCTTTCTTTAAAATAAGGTCTGCAAGAGCGCATTGTATTAATCTTATAAATTATCCTAATGGCTTAACCTAATTATGGCTTAACCTTATCCTAATTGACTTTCTGATGGGATAGAGCATGCTCAAATGAAAAATGCAGGCGAGCGAAGCGAGCCCGCTGATCTCATTTTTGGACGATCCAGTCGGGGGTCCAGACGGAATATGGCGAGCGAAGCGAGCCTGACGGCTGGTCATTCAATAAAGCGGATAGCGCTATCTCTTTCTCACTTTGCTCAGTTGCCAGATCGTCTTTCAACAATGTGAAATTAATTATTAATTAACAAAATATTTCATCTCAATTTTGGAAATTCATAATGATATTATTGAAAAATATAATTTCTTACTTAATAAAATATAATTGATTATTTTAAACGAGAATGAACCATTAATCTTACATCAATAAACATGCATCAGCTACCGTCTATAGAAGGCACTGACAAGACAGGGGATCGGCAACGTTGATCTTTCTTCACTGCCATTATAACGTGGACCTCACTATAGGAGATATATCACTCGATACGCAATTCCCTTCAAAATACGAGACAAGAAGCAATTTGAAAGAGTAAAAGGTAATTTAAATTGCATTTCATTCAACAGGTCTGAGGAAATGGTGTCATGCAAGACGATATTAGTCTTTCTAGATAACGTTGCAAATGAGGTCTGCTTCTTCCCTCATCTTCGAGAAAATTTCCCTCTTCCTTCTCACCTTATTATTATTATTTTCTCCCTTGTGACCTACAATTCTTCCTTTATTTGAATGTCAAGCAATTTTGTTTCACTCTGATCAGTTATGCTTTTTCTCACTCTGGCTTTGTGTAGTGTCATATTTCTTTCTCATTTCTTTCAAGCATAAATATTTCATTTCTTAACGTTTTTCCATTATTAACATGATATTAAGAACAACATATTAATCTTTCTATGTAGCTGAGAAGTTGATATTGGAAAGCCAGTTGCACAAAAGCCGGTTGAATCGTGATTAATTCCACGAAAACAATCGGAGAAGCCGTCTTATCAAAAAGGCCTTCTCTGATTGGTTCTTGTATAATTGATCACGGTTAAAATTTAACCGGATTTTGTGCAACTGGGCCTAAGAAACTGTCGAAGAGAAGTCTAAGAAGGAAGAGAAGAGGGGAGGAGGAGGAGGAGGAGGAGGAGGAGGAGGAGGAAGAGGATGTGGAGTAGGAGGTGGAGGAACGTAGGATGCAAAAGGACAGTGACCTTGAGTTAACTTTTTGTTAAGTTGTGAAGTTGATATTGTGGTTAAAAGACTAAGAATTTGTCAAAAACCACAGATTTTATTAAAAGTTGGAAAGACCGGTTTCGGTTGTTACACCATTGTCAATCTCTGATAAACTGATTGTTTATCAGAGTAAACCATTGTTTTTATCAGAGTTTGACAATGGTGTAACAACCGAAACCGGTCTTTCTACTTTTATTGAAAACTGTATTTTTTGACAATTTCTCAGTCTTTTCATTTAATTCAATATATTAATCATTTATACAACATTATTAGAACAAATTTGATTGTGATACGAGTTCTCATGGAATAATATTCATTTGATATACTGTTTTGCTAAATTTTGATTATAAATTGTTCTATATTTTTTCATCTAATTGGAACCTTCATCTGTTACAATCCTTATTTGAGCATAAACATGACCTATTTTTGGACATTTTCTATCTAAATTTGAAAAAGGACCAGTTTTGGGCTTTAAGCCTGTTGTTCTTCCCAATCATCCATAGTTGAGAATGATATTGTATCTATTAATGTTTAAAAAAATAATTGAAGACATTTTTTTAAAGCTAAGGACTGTTTCATGAAAAAAAATTTCTACTGAATACCTGATACCGCTCTCACCTGATATAAATGTTATTCTCATAGTTTATGAAATCGTTAAATAAAAGGAAAAACATATAAAAGTACTTTTTGTGTAGTTGAGAAGTTGATATTGTGGTAATTATTCATATCAAATAAAAATACTAAGAAATTGTCAAAAAACACAAATTTCATTGAAAGTAGAAAAACCGGTTTCGGTTGTTACACCATTGTCAATCTCTGATAAACTAAAACTAAATACAAGAGCAGCAGAATTTATACTAGTAGGCGAGTACTGCTATTGGTCAAGGACATGAACGCCTGCCATTGGCCCAGCTAGACAATCTCCTCCCACTTAACGGTGCATATTATAGAAACGACACAAAATGGCGGTCTATGGCAACTGATCCGCCATGATAACAAAATTTACTTGCAGTACAAATAAAACCAAAGAAATCAAGTAAAATATAATAAAAAGAATGTAGAAAGAAAAAATATCGACTAATGTATGCTAACAAGGATATGATAAAACTAGATTCGTAGTGTTGTATTGGTTGAAATGAATCTGGTCATTTGAACTATACTGGGAATTGTCCTTAATTACTCTTGTTATTTCTAAAGCCTCTAGAATATTCAGAGATCTACCTTTGTTATTAACATGCAGAAACTCAACATTCTCCTCAACTGTGAACCTGTGATTATTTGTTACCAAATAATTATTATTAAACGAAAATCCGAATCAAATGCTGTAAATCACTCCGAAGACTTTTGCTACTGCAAATATTGACAACAAGTTAAATAGCTAGATGGAAATTCGATAAGTGCTACTACACAAAAATTATCATGTGATAATTGGGATTTTGGTTTGAAAATAATTATACTGTACAAAAACAACTTCCAATTTATTTCCATCTCTTCTGCAAAGTTAGATTTTCCAGTTTGTTTATTCCAATCTCAAAATAACAATTACTGTATAATTATTATTAAACGAAAATCCTAAATAAATGCTGTAAATCACCCCGAAGACTTCTGCTACTGCAGACATTGACAACAGGGTTAACAGCTAGATGGAAATTCGATGAGAACTACTATCCAAAAATTACTTGCCAGCCCGGGAATCGACCCGGTACCTCCCAATTACTAGTCAGGAATGCTTAGCCTTACACCAAACTGACAATCTCTGGATAGCAGCGCTCACTTTATATGAGGCCATAGCGGCCAACCAATTTACAAATGGAATTAAATAGAAATGCATTTATTCAAATGCTAATTAATTATATAATTATTATTAAACGAAAATCCTGAATCCTATTTAATTCTACTTAATAATAATTATATATTAATTAGATTTGAATAAATGCATTCTCTATTCAATTCCATCTGTAAACAATTACTGTAGTTTCAAGTTAGTCTATTAACCATACCTGCAGACCTAAAACAAGATGATGGTGTACAATTGTCCAATACAAAATTGTCTTACTGCAAGTTATTGTTTTTTTGTATAAATTTAAATGAACGATGGAAGTAATATAGCTTATTTTGAATAGTTTTAATACTTTTTAATACTAGTAATGAACTCACTATCTGAGAAGGATTGAAAGACTTGAATGAGGATTGTAAGTACGGTGAAGCATTGTCATTCTTTCTATTGAGTAGTGAAATAATCACTTTGC
>NC_052514.1:36862532-36963378 GCF_014356525.2 Nilaparvata lugens
GGATCCTTTCAAGGTTCGCCCTTAGTTCCCAGAAGATCCAAGTGATGAAATAGACCTTTACCGCCGAATTAGACACGGCTAATCTACTGCTAATCACTCAACAGAAGAGATACTGTAATCAACTTTAAAGAATTGAAAGATGCAACAAAATTGATCTGTCAATAAAATACAGTGAAAAGTTCTCAATAGACAAGTAGTAATAAGAACAGTAGACCTCACGTAGTATTCTCATCCACAAGTACCTGATTGAAACTATAGACCTTATGGAAACACAGCAATAGACTGGCTTCTCCACACATCTGTGTAATCACTTGTCAGCTGATTTATGATGAATAATTCTAATAGTCTGATTTTTACTCTAATATTGACGTATGAAGGAGGCTCCTTTTTCCTTTTATATTATCCTTGAAATGCGAAATTCCCAAAAACCTTGTATATACGTCGACGCGCAATTAAAAAAGGAACATACCTGTCAAATTTCATGAAAATCTATTACCGCGTTTCGCCGTAAATGCGCAACATATAAACATTTAAACATTAAGAGAAATGCCAAACCGTCAATTTGAATCTTAGACCTCACTTCGCTCGGTCAAATATACATGGAGTTGGATTTCTATTGGGAATGAAGTGGAATGAGAAGTTATGAAGTGAAATCATGAATTATCTTAAAATGATGAATGAAAATTAGTACAGTACTCACAATATTAAGCAGTGAGTTATGTAAGGAACCCGTAATGTGTTGAATTGAAGTCTGCTTACCTGAAACAAGAAATAAATCAAATAAAAACATGTTTTATTCAATAGAATCATATTATAAATTATATTGCAGGTCATTGAATTCAGTAATGGAAATACAGCCTGTGAACAAAAAATTCACATCTACGTCTGATAAGTCACTCCCTATTTTTATACAGCTAAAATTTCTTTATTTTTATGAACCAATTTTGTTGGAACTACTTTTTTATTTTTATAGATAGAGCAATCCTTCAGGATGTGTTTAACACCAATTTTAATTTGTTTCAGTTTAAAAAAGCCCCCTCTCTTGACTGTGGGGAAACGAACCGAAATAGCAGCTTGGCCATTTTTTGTGTATTGGAATATGGGCTGTAGTACACTCAGCAATAAATTTTTCACTTTTCGAGCGAATTTAACTTATGATGCATGATTTTGGACCGCCTTGACGAGCCGAGAAGAATGAAATGTAGTACGATGAAATCTGAGCATTGTATCAGAAGTTAAAAGTGTTTGAAATTTTGATCCTTGAGGTGTCCTTAAACGTACCTCTCCACTAGGAAATACTGAAATGAAGTGCATCTATTGGGTGATTCTCATAGAACATAGTCTTATGAACTTATGTCATTGTGCGAAATATCAATGTGAAGACTATGTAGTTGGTGATGATGGTTGAAGCTGAAAATTAGGTGTCTTTCACAATATAAGGAGCATTGTTGTCAGGTGTACCTGGAAACCTATATGATATAGAGCGCTCCACCTGATCTCAGATTGTAGAGCACAAAAATACGCCCAGAGGGATTTTGAATTGTACATCTAAATGGTAATAATCGGATGATATTGTTGATCAAAATCCAAAATTCATCAAAAATTGATTTTCTCTTCAAATTTTCACTCATTTTTGAAAAATCATAAGTCAGTACTCATTGGAGATAGAGAGTTCCGAATGATCTCATTTTATTCAAAATTTCATATTCTAGAAGAAAGGCGGGAGAAAATTTTTCTGTCCGATTATGAGATTTGGCAGAAATAGCTGAAAACTGGAAAATGAGCCGAAAATACGAGGTTTTTGGGCCATCCTGTATCTAGCACAAGGAAATTTCGCATGAAGAATCTGGTTCTGCACATCTCTTAGTACCCAAATAATAAATTGAAGAATCAGAACTACAATATAAATTGCATGCATTGGTGCATATAGTGACTGGACTGTATCTAACAAATGTAGTTCCAACAAAATTGGATCATAAATGAAAAAAATTTAGTTGTATAAAAATAGGGAGTGACTTATCAGACCCTCTGCATAACTCAACAAATTGAACTCATCATTAATTCTAAATTGAGTTTAATTACAATCTTAATCACATTTGAGATCATGAACAGTCCATAAAGAAACAATTATTATTTCAGTACCTCTAATAATGGATCCGAAATGGATCAAAAGAATCTATTTTTAAAAAATGTTAAGGAAAATTGTTGGAAAAACTGTTTCTCCAATATTTACATTGAAATGTTGAAAGAAGGTGTTCCACAAAGATAACTTCTGGATGATTACAAAACTGAGAGAATATTTCTTCAAGTTTTACAGCACTTGAAATCAAGTTTCAACCGAAACACAATAATATTGCAACTTGTTGGAAATTCAACGACTGCTTTAACTAGATATTATGGTTTGCTTGCGAAAAAAAACTCGTTTAACCCCCGGATAAGATGATAATATTGTTGACCCTTGTCTCACTTTCATAAAAAAATGGGACGAGGAGTAGAAAAGGAAGAATGAGGAGCTGAGGAAGAAGAAAAAGAAGAAGAAGAAGAAGAAGAAGAAGAAGGAAGAAGAAGAAGAAGAAGAAGAAGAAGAAGAAGAAGAAGAAGAAGAAGAAGAAGAAGAAGAGAAGAAGAAGAAGAAGAAGAAGAAGAAGAAGAAGAAGAAGAAGAAGGTGAAAAAAAGAAGAAGAAGAAGAAGAAGAAGAAGGAGGAGGAGAAGAAGGAGGAGGAGGAAAATGTGAATATGTGAGTTAAAAAGGTTGCAGGCAAGAGGCTCTTGAAAGACAATTACCAAGTTTTCCTGCAGACTCTTTTACAAATGCTTTTAAGAAGTAAGTAAAGAGTAAAGAGAAAGAGGTAGTAGCACAAGACGATAAGAGAGAGAGAAAGAAACGAGATGTTTTAAAGGATCTGTAAGACAATAATAATTGTGAAGAGAAAACCCTCTCTTTTGAAGTTGAACAAGGAGAATGATAGGGGGTGGATGTTGAAGATACCCCTCTTCAGGAGGAGGATGAAGAAGGGGAGAAGGGGGAGGAGTGGGTTGAGAATGGGGAGTAGGAGTAGGAGGAGGAGGAGGAGGAGGAGAAGGAGGTCTAAGAAGAGGAAAAAGAGGAAGAGAATAGGAGTAGGGAGAGGATAGTGAGAAGGAAGAGAAGGAGGAATAAGAAGAGGAAGAGGAGGAGAAGGAGAAGAAGAAGGAGGAAGAGTAGAAAAAGTTGGAGGAGGAGGAATAGGTTGGAGGAGGAGGAGGAAGTGGATAAAGAGCTGGAGGAGAAGGAGTAGTATGACTGGGAGGAGATGGAGGAGGAGGAAAAGGATGAGGAGAAGAAGGAGGCGGAGGAGTAGGTTGAGGAGTAGAGTGAGGAGGAGGAGTGAGAAGAGGACGAGGAGGATGAGGAGTGGGAGGAAAAAGACGAAGAGGAGGATGAGGTGGAGGGAAATTGAGAGAATGGGAATTGAAAGAAAAGAATTTGATGAAAAGGACAAGTGTGACATAGAGAAGGATTTATAGGAGAATGAGGTGTAGGAGGAGAAGATGAAGATGAAGAGAAAGAAGAGATGAAGGAGTACAATTATTTTAAAAGAGGTTTAAATTATGAAAAGGTGAGGGATTTGAAGAAGTACTATGAGAAGAAGAACAATGAGAAAGAAAAAATAGTTGAGAAGGTAGAAAGATGAGGAGAAAGAAAATAGACTAACAATAAGATGAAAAAAGAAAACACTCTTGACTCGTTAACGACCAGGGGTTTCCTGGCTTTCTAGCAAACAGACATCTTCAAAATCCTTTCCACAGAGCGCGCAGATTTGACAAAAACGAATAAAAGAGAAGAATAAAATCTCGTTCTTTTATTCTAGTCTAGCCACCCATGATATTCAGATTCACTTTCACCTGTCAGCATTATTATTATTATATTATTATTATTATTTTTCATCCACTGACCTCCTATAAAAGGGGTATTTGGACTTGTCAATGTCGTAAGTCAATAAAATACAGAACATAAATACATAAATGATAAGTCAATATATTTTTTTCTCTCCAAACCTTATCTCGACGCTCGTAGTTTAGAACATAAATAGGCACATGAAAAGTCAATACATTTTTTTTCTATTCTCTGTAAACCCCATTTCGACGCTCGTAGTACTCTCTGAACTCTTCATTTGAGTACGCGCATATGGACAGCAGCTCCTTCTTTAATTGATCTCTGAATTTTGTACCAGTCATTTCTTTTATATGAGCTGGCAATAAATTATACAACCGAATACCAGAACTCCTAACACCTCGCTCATACATGGTTGTCTGGTGTGTGTCGTCTCTTAGGTTGTTCCTATATCTTGTTGGGTATTGATGGAATGTTCCGCCTGTATTAAATCATGTAGATTTTTCTTAATGAAGCAGATTGTTTCGAAAATATATAGGCTTGGGAATGGGAGAATTTGAAGTTTTTTGAAAAGGGGGCGACAACTTGTTCGAATTGATTCTCCCATCATCACTCTCAATGCCCACTTCTGCATTCTGAACACCTCAACTACGCAGCTTGAATTTCCCAAAAAAATAATGTAGGTCAGGTGTGAGTGAAACAGTGCGAAATAAACACTTCTAAGAGCCCTGGAGTCCAATATAGCTTTCAAATTTCTCAGTACGAAAATTGCTGAGTTCAATTTGTTTTTGAGGTATTCTTGGTGAGGTCTCCAAGAAAGGTTAGAGTCAATCACCACTCCAAGAACTTTTATATCATTCACGGATTCTATTTTATAGTCTCTGATACTTAAATTATTTTCTCTGGTAGTTCGGAATGGAATTTTCTTTAGTTTTGTTGGTACTTAATAACAGCATGTTAGCAAATAGCCATTTTTCTAAATTAATAAGGGCAGTCTTACTCTCCAATTCCACATCGGACTGACTGCTGCTTTTCATTCTTATGCATAATTTCAATTCTTCCCCATTCAACCAATACTGACAGTATTAAAGTATCTATAGTGAGGTCCACGTTATAATGGCAGTGTTTGATTAGCAATGGTATTGCTATCCTTGTCTATGATTCGACAAAGCGGATGGCGCTATCTCTTTCTCGCTTTGCTCTCTTGCCAAATCGGCTTTTAACAATGTAGAATTATTAATTATTTCATCTTAATTATGTAAATTCATTAACAAATTATTGAAAAATTTAATTTCTTGCTTAATAAAATATAATTGATTATTGACGTGACAACGTCTTATAAATTGGTTTGCTGGGTGACACTTCAAGAAACTGCGTTACGTTCCCACATTATGCGCTCACAAATGAAAGCGAGTGAGAGCGTTCGTTTCGGTTCACGGTCGTCTGGAAAGAGCACGAATAGGAGCAGTGGCGAGCAACGCAGCAGCAACCCAAAGGCATTCACCTGGAGAGAGAGTGAAACAGAGCAGTCAACCTGCGCAAACTCCGCAAGCAATCTCCTGCGACTGCGCCTGCTTAGGTGAATAAGTGAATAGGTTATGTTGTGGTTCAGTGCGAGATTCTTTGTATAAATTAATGTTTTAAATGTGATTCTTTGTATAAGTAAATGTTTTAAATTGTTACTATTCTTCCTACTATACGAATGAATATTTCACATTAAAATTATTTTACCACTCAAAGTCATTCTCACGTAAAACTTTCGCCCGTATACCGACTTTACAGGCAACCATGCAATTTTTTTTTTAAACCAGTATGAACCGTTAATATTACATCAATAAACCTGTATCAGCTACCATCTATAGAAGGCAGAGGATTGGCAACGTTGTTCTCCTATCTTTCTCCACTGCCATTATAACGTGGACCTCACTATAAGAGTTTAAAATTGGACGGATCATGAGCCACTCTTTCACATTGGAACATAACCCAACAAATAAGTTGCATTAAATCTTTTGCAACATTTCCCAATTGACAGATAATCTCATCCACAAAAGGTTATATTGGATATTCTGTAACAGTTTTCTATTACAAAAAGTCCTAACTATAAAGCTGCGTACAGATATACGCGCCTCCAACCCGCTCCGCGCAAGCCCCGCCCCTCGTTCCGCCATCGCTCTGCAATCGCTCCGCCCCCGATCTGCAGTCGCTCCGATCATGAACGTTACGGGAGATGTTAGTTCTTCTCGAGTTCCACTCTTGCTCCCCGGTCGATCATCAATCAATCTGCTCGAGTGACGTTCGATTGCGGAGCAGAGCGAAAGTCTGTACGCAGCTTAGGATTGGATTATCATGAGCCAACTCTTTTGCATTACAACATATCTCAACAAAAAGTTTCCCAACAAAAAAGTCAAATCACTAGATTTCATTTACAATCACAGAACAATCCCAGCCACAAAAATGTATATTAAGATGTTCTGTAATCTTTTACTTTCCTTGCCCTATTACCATAGTTAAGGAAAGTAATGCTTTCCGAAAAAAATTAAGGTACCCCAATTTCTAAATTTATATACGTTTCAAGGTCCCCTGAGTCCAAAAAAGTGGTTTTTGGGTAATGGTCTGTATGTATGTGTGTGCATGTGTGTGTGTGTGTGTGTGTGTGGTGTGTGTGTGTGTGTGTGTGTGTGTGTGTGTGTGTGTGTGTGTGTGTGTGTGTGTGTGTGTGTGTGTGTGTGTGTGTGTGTGTGTGTGTGTGTGTGTGTGTGTATGTATGAGTGTATGTGCTTCTGTGTACACGATATATCATCTCCCAATTAACGGAATGACTTGAAATTTGGAACTTAAGGTCCTTTCACTATAAGGATCCGACACGAACAATTTCGATCAAATGCAATTCAAGATTGCGGCTAAAATGGCGAAAATGTTGTCAAAAACAGGGGTTTTCGTGATTTTCTCGGAAACAGCTCCAACGATTTTGATCAAATTCATACCTAAAATAGTCATCGATAAGCTCTATCAACTGCCACAAGTCCCATATCTATAAAAATTTCGGAAGCTCCGCCCCATCAATGCAAAGATTTCAGATTCCCAATTATCAGGCTTTTGTATAAATAGGGCGGAGCTCCTGAAATTTTTACAGATATGGGTCTTGTGGCAGTTGATAGAGCTTATCAATGACTATTTAAGGTATAAATTTTATCAAAATTGTTGGAGATGTTTTCGAGAAAATCGCGAAAAACCCTATTTTTGACAACATTTTCTCCATTTTATCCGCCATCTTGAATTGCATCAGATTGAAATTGTTCGTGTCGGATCCTTATATTGTAAGGACCTTAAGTTCCAAATTTCAAGTCATTCCGTTAATTGGGAGATGAGATATCGTGTACACAGACGCACATACACTCATACACACACACACACACACACACACACCACACACACACACACACACACACACACACACACACACACACACACACATACAGAACAATACCAAAAAACCACTTTTTTGGACTCAGGGGACCTTGAAACGTATAGAAATTTGGAAATTGGGGTACCTTAATTTTTTCGGAAAGCAATACTTTCCTTACCTATGGTAATAGTGCAAGGAAAGTAAAAATAGAATATTATAGTACCCTATGAAATTAATAAAATAATAGAATAAGAATATAAATTATAACTTCTAGATTCGGTCACCTCACTATCGTCAGGTTATAGAAATAAATTTCAAAGTAACGTTAGACTAGGCCTACTGCAGATGTATCTTATTTTGCGAATAAAGATTCGATTTGAGTTACATATACTTGTGACATGGATTTGTTGAAACGGAAGGAAGTGACCAGAGAAGAAAGTCTACTTCCTTTCAACGACTTTCCTCGTTTATTGAGAGTGGAAAACTTGAGATTTTTACTGCAATGCAGGTTACTTTCTTTTCCTCATATCCACCTTCCTCTAATACATTTTAAGAAGCTGACAGAACGAGTAAGTCGTGGTGAAGATCAAATCGAAATGGAATCAGTTTTATTTTACTAAATAGTATATTTCGCACCTAGGGCCGAAAATGAGACTTTTCCGGCTCGAAATCGGTAGAAAAGATTGAGAGCCGGAAAAACATTTTTGCCCATGGTGAGAACGTTATTTTTCGCCACACAGAAAATTAAACAATATAAATATGAGAATAATTGTTTATTAGGCACTTTCGAAAGCAAAACAGGAAGGTCATAGCTCTAGCAAATCTAAGGTAATCTGAATATTAGGAAATTGTCCAAGTATTTTTATTTTTTATTCTGATTTGTCTAAATAACCTAAGAGATTATGTTCAATTATGTAATATGTTGAGTTTATACTCTTTTATTCTTCCAAATGACAATAAGATGATATTATTAGAAATATTTTGATTCTTGAGTAATAAACACAAATAATGAAGTTTTTAAAATTCAACAAATTAAACAAAATTAACATAAGATTCTCATTGCAGCATACTCTACTGTAATGAAACCATATGTTTTTTTTACAGTCGAGTATGTTTCCTAGTTCCGAAATACGAACAGCAAAACTGCTACAAAAAAAAACACCTTCAGCTCTCGAGGTGGTAGTTTTGTCAACTTTCACAAAATTTCTGATTCGGAGTTTGTAAACTAGGTTATGCTTTATAGAAAGCATGTAGTAACTTTAGCACAAGTAGGTAATGTTTTCTATTTCTCATTTATTCTTCTTTGGATTATTATGACAAAAAATTGTGTACGTTGCTTGGACGTGAATGACTTTTGCAGTGCTCGGCTAACGCCTCGACTAGAAAACATCATTCTCGCCTGCAAAAGGCCCCTTCCCGTCCTTGTGATGTGAGATACTAGTACAGAGTTGGCACGCCTGCCATGTACTGGTAAACAAGTTTGAGAATAGCTCTGTGTACTTACGTGAATTATTAAACTATCTTCAACAAAAACTGTGAATTACGGTGTCGAGTGTACAGTGCTTGGTATGGTGAGACGGGATTCATAACTTCAATAGAGTTTTTTGAGTAAACAATTTAGAAATCCTCTTTCGAGTTTCGGTTAACCTAACTGTGATTCAACTTCAAGCGATCAGAATTGAATTCATCAAACAACAGCTGATCGGGGCAAAATTGGACTTGCGAGTGAATCGAGAAGGAACAGATAATAACTGTGCTGCGACGACCTTGACTGGTGCATTACGTAAACTCACCCTTTGCTTCAATCATCCTTATCGCGAGATAGATAAAAGCATCTCTAACACCTGTTGAACGCCCAAGTGTTTAACTGTGATATAGGTCAAGAACTAAATTCTCGTTTCGTATCAATTTGTTAGCACATTCAAACAGTTATACATGGATAGGTTCTTGTCAGCGGGTAGAGGGGATAAGCGAGATCGTTCATCACCGGAGAGTGAGCCAAATGCCGCAAAGAGGGCGACGGTAGCAAGCGCCGAAAAGCAAGGAATGCTTGATGATATGACGGAATTATTGGAAAACTTCTTGATGAAAAGCTAAAGGTTTTAGCAAATAAAGAAGATATGGATGGCTTAACGAAAGAATTCAAAGGCTTGTGAAGGAAAATGCTGAACTCAAAGAGGAAGTTGAGCATCTGAAGAGGAAAATAGTTCAAGTGGGTGAAAGAGTGAATAATATAGAAGATCGTTCTAGGAGGAATAATGTAATATTCAAAGGACTCCAATATAATTCCAATGAAGACTGCGGAAAAATTGTGGCGGGATTCTGTAAAGATGTTTTGAAATGCAGTAAAGAGATTATTATCAATAGAACCCATGTACTAGGACCAAAAAGGAACAATGCACCTCTCATCGCCCATATCCCTAGGACGAAGACGTCGCAAGTATCTTCAGTCGAGTGAAAACACTGAGAGGCACCGGCTACATAGTGCACCGAGATTTCTGTGAGGAGACGAGGAGGAAGCGGGGAAAGCTGGCGCGTCTGAAGAAGGAGATCGCGCAAGTCGTCGGCCAGACACGGATGTCAATCGTCGCAGACCGACTCATCGTCGAGGGAGTCTCGTTCGCCTTGACTGGAGAGATGTGGCTTCACTGTGGCCAACAGGACGGTGTACAAAAATTAAAAGAGATGTTCAACTACGATTTTTCAAAAATTTTAGAAGACATTGCAAAAGACGCTAGAAATGATGAATAGGAAAAATGTGTCTGTCAGGTGCAGGAAAATGATAATGACTGTAAAATTCTAGCTTATAATGTTGCAGGCTTGAGAGGTAAGTGCCAGATACCAGGTTTTATTGATTTTGTTCAAAGTTATGATATATTTTTTTGATAGAAACTTTCGTGGAAGTGAAAGACTTCTGTAAATATAAATTATTTTTCAAATTACAATCTTGAATGGGTATCAGCCGAAAGAGAGAGGCATTTTGGTAGGGCGAGTGGGGGAATTTTGTTAGGATTTAAAAAAGCTAGGAAAGGAGAATGCAATTTTCTTAAAGTAAATGGGATGCAGATAATAACAATGACCGTTGAAAGAGATAGGTCTTTATATTTGGTTCCAAGTTATTTTGTCAGTAGCTCTTCATGGGAAGCTGATTACAATAGAATGTGTAGTTTATTGGAAGCATGTGATAATGAAATAGAAATGATAATTATGGGGGATTTCAACGGTAGGATAGGGGAGGGACAGGTTCTTCCTGTCGAACTTATAGAGAGTGATTGGGGAATCGAGTCGATTAGATGCTCAAAGGATAAGGTTGTTAATGCAAGAGGGCGTATGATTATGAATATGTGTGATGAATTTGGTTTGACGGTGTTGAACGGTAGAATGAAGGGTGATTGGGAAGGAGAGTATACTTTTATTGGAGCTATGGGGTCTTCAGTTATTGATCTGTGTTTAGTATCAGCAAGCTTATTGGGAAAGATACATGATTTCATGGTGAGCAGTTGCATTTTCTCTGATCATATGCCAATTACTCTACGGTTAAAGCTTAGGATAAAAGACCAGCCCAATCAGATACTCAAGCCACAGTCGAAATTAAAATGGAAAAAGGAAAACGCGGATATTTACAAAAATGAGCTGGAGGTGAGATGTAGAGATTTCAACTCTGAGGGGGATGTAGATAATAGTTGGTCTAATTTATTGAAGATGATACATGAGGCTGCTGGCAGACAGGCGATTGATAAAAAGAGAATTTCAAAATTTGTAAAAATATATGGTTTGATTGGGACTGTAGAAAAGCTAGAGATAAAAGTTTTGCTAATTTGCAGCTGTTTAGAACTTGTAATAATGAATGGACTAGAAACATGTACATAAGTGCAAACAAAGCATATAAAACTATGTGTACACAGAAAAAGAAGGATTATTACGAGAGCATTGGGAATAAATTCAAAGCAATAAGGGATACAACAGAATTTTGGAAGCTTGTTAAAATTTTCAAACGGAGTACATATAAGTTTTCAGTGGATATAACAGCGGAGGAGTGGGTGATTCATTTTCAAGGTCTGTTGGCTTTAGAGGGGAGGGCGAAGACTATCTTGTATGCTGAACCTTGTTGGCAAGATCATATTTATGACGCTGAGATAAGCCGTTCCGAAATAGTGGCAGTATTGAAAAAGTTGAAAGATGCGAAAGCGACAGGAGTGGACGGCATACCAGGAGAATTTTTCAAATACGCCCCACAATGTTTCGAAGATGTATGCTTGGAATTTTTAACAGCGCTATGGGTTCGGGCAACTGCCGGCCTGTTTTGGAAAAGCTATCATTTTCCCTATACATAAGAAAGGGGACATTACGCTAGTTCAGAATTATCGAGGTATAACATTCATAGATGCAGGAGTAAAAGTGTTTGCGGGGATATTACTGAGGCGATTCGAGAAATGGGTGAGCCAAAATAGCGTATTAACAGAGAGTCAAGCTGGTTTTAGAAAGGGGTATTCAACGGTAGATAATATTTTCAACTTGAGAAGTATAGTCGCATTGAAAACAGCAAAAAGAAGAAGTAGAGTGTATTGCATGTACGTGGATTTCAAATCTGCATTTGACGTTATAGATAGAAGGGCTCTCTGGTATAAGTTGCATGAAATGGGAGTACCTTCGAAACTGATCAAGATGACACAAGAATTATATAAATGTACGCGATCTGCAGTGTGCGCATCGAATGGGCATACTGGCGAGTTTGAGACATTTTGTGGCTTGAGACAGGGTTGTTTATTGTCACCCATGCTCTTCTCGTTATTTATTAATGATTTGTTGGAATATGTTGGTGAAGGGCTATGGATTCGTGACAGAAACATTAGAGGATTGCTATATGCGGATGATCTGGTGATGTTGGCAGATGCGCCCAAATCCTTGCAGAGAATGATGATAGACTAAAGTGCTACTGTGAAGAATGGGGAATAAATATAAATATGGATAAATCTAAAATCATGGTTTCCGAAAAGGGGGAAGATTGGCGGGGCACGAGGAGTGGTATTGGGGAGAAGAGAAAATTGAAGTTGTCAACTCTTACAATATCTAGGAGTGACTTTTACGTCCACTATGAAGTTCCGAACACATATTGCCGAAAGAGTGACAGCCGCTAAATGTGGACTTAATTCTGTGTGGAGTAGTGTCATTACTAACAATATAATTCCAGTGAAGGCAAAGTGGGAGGTTTTTGACGCAGCTCTGCGAACAGTTGTCAGTTACAGCGCGCAAGTCTGGGGTATTGAAATGTTTGAGGGGTTGGAGATTTTTCAGAGGTATTTCATGAAAAGATTATTCTCTCTGCCTCGCAGCACCCCCAATTACATTCTATATTTGGAGACAAGGAGGGATCTGCTATTCTTTTACACATTCAAGATGCACTATAAATATATTCTTAAAGTATTAGGGCTGCCAACATTACGACTGACACGTTTTCTGGCGGAAATAATGATTGAAAGAAACATGGGTTGGTTCAAGGAATGGAGGATTCTTAACAACAGATACCAATGTGAGGTGGGTGTATGTCCTATTAGTGTTCTCGATCGAGCTGCGGAATTGGAGAGGCTCCGGGAATGTATGATTCAAGAGTTTCGGAATAAATGCTGGGAGAGAGCGGGAAGGGCTACAATCCATGACATATATGTGAAATTGAAACACGATTTGGGAGACAACGATTATATTCATGCCAACCTAAATAGAGCAGAAATAGCCATGATAGTCAAGTCAAGAGCAGCACTATGGCCTCTAAATTATGGAGTGGGAAGGGAGGGTCGTCAGTTGCTATGCTCGATGTGCAACAGCGGACAAAATGAAGATATCATCCATTTCTTGGGTAAGTGTTCAGTTTTGTCGGAGTTCAGATTTGGTATATGGGGAGTGCGAGAGCTAAACGAGCGACAGGTTATTGATGTATTGAACGGGGAGAGCTGGGAGAAATTGATAAAATTCATAAGAATAGCCTGGAGGTACCGATCTCACCTGATTGAGGAGTTCAACACTTGATAATGCAATCTTTCTCCTGACTTAATTACATAATTAATTATTTTTGTAGAATCTAATAGTAGTCAACTCCTGGCAGACGGCCTGAAGGCCATTGCTGTATAAAATTTATCAAGTTATTATATATTTTTTTTTGTTGTTGTGGTTGATGTCAATAAAGATTTTTTGAATTATTATTATTATTATTATTATTATTATTACTAGTACAGAGTAGCATATGGTTAATAAAGATTGAATGCAATTTATATTTTTATATATTTTCTCAATTTTCAAGCTTATTTTCAATTTTAGGTGAATATGTCACTTAGACAATAATTAAAGAGATTTTCATGCTCAATCTTTTCCACTTAATTTTTTTTTTTTAAACTGTATCTGAAGCCTGATAATTGAGAATCTAAAATCCAACTTTGCATAGATGGGGCGGAGCTCCTGAAATTTTTACAGATATGAGACTTGTGGCAATTGATAGAGCTTATCAATGACTATTTCAGGTATGAATTTAATCAAAATCGTTGGAGCCATTTTCGAGAAAATCGCGAAAAACCCTGTTTTTGACAACATTTTCGCCATTTTAGTCGCCATCTTGAATCGCATTTGATCGAAATTGTTCGTGTCGGATCCTTATATTGTAAGGACCTTAGGTTCCAAATTTCAAGTCATTCCGTTAATTGGGAGATGAGATATCGTGTACACAGACGCACATACACTCATACACACACATATATATACACACACACACACACACACCACACACACACACACACACCACACACACACACACACACTTACAGACCAATACCCAAAAAACACTTTTTTGAAAGCAATACTTTCCTTACCTATGGTAATAGGGCAAGGAAAGTAAAAATTACTAAATTAGATGAAAATTCAACCAGTAGTGACTTGAAAAAATAATCCGAATACCTTCCAGTTAGTCTACGATTCGAGTGCATGACAATTTAGAAAAACTTCCGAAAAAGATTGCTGAGTGCCGTCCCGAAAGTAATATAAGACGGCAGTAAAACTAGACTTAGGCCCGGTTGTACAAAAGCCGGTTAAATTTTAACTGCCATTAAATTCACGAGAACCAATCAGAGAAGGCCTTTTAGATAAGACGGCTTCTTTGATTGGTTCTCGTGGAATTAATCACGATTAATATTTAACCGGCTTTTGTGCAACCGGAACTTACTGTGTGAATGTCCAGGAAGTGTTTGGTGAAAAGGAGAAGTAGAGTAGAGAAAGGCGGAGTGAGAAAGAGGTGAAGAGGCAGATGGCGAAAAAAATAAGATTAGGAAGAGAAACGACAAGTAGTGGAGGAGGAAAAGAAAAAGGAGCAGAGACAAGGAAGTGAAAGGGAAGAAAAATAATTGAATGAAAAAGACTAAGAAATTGTCAAAAAACCACTGATTTATTGATAATGAGTTTATCAGAGATTGACAATGGTGTAATAACCGAAACCGGTCTTTCTAATTATCAATAAATCTGTGGTTTTTTAAGACAATTTCTTAGTCTTTTTCATTCAATATGAATAATTACCACAATATCAACTTCTCAACTACACAAAAAAAAACAAAAAAAAAGAAGAAAAATAAGAAGGAGGATGAGGAGAGGAAAGGAAAAGTGAGAGAAAGTGATGAGGAGAACAAGAGCTAGAAAAAGAAGAAGAATAGGAGGAAGAAGGAGTAGTAGTAGAAGGAGAAGAAGAGGAGGAGGAGGAGAAGAAGAAGAATAAGAAGAAGAAGAACAGGAAGCAGAGGGAAAGTGTCAAAAGGAGAAAGAGAGAAGGAAATAAAAGAAGATATCCGATACGGAAGGATATAGGGTTATTTCAAGCCTTGCCTGCCCTGTCCTATAGTCAGGTTCAAAGCTAACAGCATCTCCTATAAAATAACATCAACACTGCCCATCCAAACGATGCTGACACGTTGAAGTGAATCACACCATATATACTCAGCCAGTAATGGAGATCTCCACCAATATGAACTGACAAGCACAACTACACTACTGGACAGCTCATTGATTGCAAACCTTATCACTTCCTTCTTTTTCTCCTTCTTCTCCTCCTTTTTCCTTTGCTTCCTCTTTTTTCTCCTCTTGACAATTTTATTATTTATCTTTTTTCTCTTCTTCTTCTTTTTTTTTGCTTCTACACTCCTCTCCTACTCATCCAACTTCTCATCCACCTACCTCTTCCTCTTTTTTCCTTCTTCTGCTTCTTCTTCCTCACCTCATCTTCTTCCTCCTCCTTTTTTTCTACCAAAAATGCCTTTGCTCCCTCTTCTTTTTCTCCTCTTCAAACTTTTATTCTTTTTCTTTTTTCTATTGGTGCTTCTTTTTTTCTTTTGGTGCTTCTTCTTCTTCTACACACCTTCTCCTACTCCTCCTCCTTCTTTCTCTTCTTCTTCCCCTTCTTTTTCTTCTTCTTCTTCTACACACCTTCTCAAATTCCTCCTCCTTCTTCATCCTTCTTCCTCCTCTCCTTCCCCTTCTTTTTATTTGTCTTCTTCTTATCTTCCTCCTTCTACTCCTTCAAAGCCCTTCTCATTTTCTCCTTCTTTTTCATTTTCTTCTATTCTTCCTCCTCCTTCTACTCCTTCCCCTTCTCCTTATCTTTCTATATTTTTTCTCCTACTTCTTCTTCTTCTTTTCTTCCTCCTCCTCCTCCTTCCTCTTCTTCTTCTTCTCCTCCTTCTCCTACTCTTAATTTTCTCCTTCTCTTCTCCCTTTCTTCCTCCTCCTCCTTCCTCTTCTTTTTATTTGTCTTCTTCTTATCTTCCTCCTTCTACTCCTTCAAAGCCCTTCTCATTTTCTCCTTCTTTTTCATTTTCTTCTTTTCTTCCTCCTCCTTCTTCTACAACTTCCCCATCTCCTACTCTTTCTTCATTTTCTCCTACTTCTCTTTCTTCTTTTCTTCCTCCTCCTCTTTCAACTCCTTCACTGTATTGTAACATACATAAATAAAAAAATCTAATCTAATCCCTTCTCATACTCTTTCTTCATTTCCTCTTTCTCCTTCTACTACTTCGTCTTGTCCTTCTTTTTTTTCTTCTCCTCCTTCTTCTTCTTCTTCTTCGTCATCCTTCTTTTCCCCACTTATTTTGTACCCTTGTCACCCTGAGTTCCAGTAAAGCTGACAAGTCAGCAGTAATGTGCAAGTCAGCGGAAGACTTGTCCTGTATATTGGCACTATTTTCGAACAAAGAAAAACGACTAATCCTGTTTCGAGTGGAGCTTTTGTTTCTTGTCCATGTCGATTTCTATCTGTTGAATGGAATCCAACACGGCTATAAATTAACTGTTCAATTGCATTGGATGTAATCCTGCTATAGGAGATAATCAGTTCCCTTCTACTTGCTTTCCAATGGAATTAAGTTCTGAAGAGCAGAAAAATAATACTATTAATTCTTATGTGATTGATAAAATTGAAATGTGCCTTACACAACACCTACTACACGAAATTATCAGGTCTCATCTACTTGTTTTCCAATGGATTTAAGTTCTAAAGAGCAGAAAAAGAATACTATTGATTTTTATGGGAGTGTTCACAGATTGATAGAATGAAAATGTGCTTCAAACAAGGCAGAATAAAAATTAGCAATGGATAACTGACGTACTGGGCAGAGAAATGAATCTATTTGTGAAATCACTTATAATTATGAGCTATTATAAAGTATATCTAAAAGTTATATCTAATAATTTGAATAATCAAATTAATAAAAACAATATATACAACTTTTGGTACCCTACATTGAAACATTTTAAAACATTTAGTTGAAATGTTTATTAGTAAGTTATTAGTATGTATATTATTTGTAAGTAAATTTCTCTGCCCAGTAAAGGTGCATTTTCGATGACGCAAGCATTGTTGACATTCATTTTATCCTACTTCTCCTTCTTCTTTTCTTCCTCCTCCTTCTTCTACAACTTCCCCTTCTCCTACTCTTTCTCAATTTTCTCCTTTTTCTTCTCCTTTTCTTCCTCCTCCTTCTTCTACAACTTCCCCTTCTCCTACTCTTTCTTCATTTTCTCCTACTTCTCCTTCTTCTTTTCTTCCTCCTCCTTCTTCTACAAATTCCCCATCTCCTACTCTTTCTTCATTTTCTCCTACTTCTTCTTCTTCCTTTCTACCTTCTACTCCTTCTACTCCTTCCCCTTCTCCTACTCTTTCTTCATTTTCTCCTTCTTATTCTACCTTCTCCTCCTTCTACTCTCTTCATTTTATCCTACTTCTCCTTCTTCTTTTCTTCCTCCTCCTTCTTCTACAACTTCCCCATCTCCTACTCTTTCTTCATTTTCTCCTACTTCTCCTTCTTCTTTTCTTCCTCCTCCTTCTTCTACAACTTCCCCTTCTCCTACGCCTTCTTCATTTTCTCCTTCTTATTCTTCCTTTCTACCTTCTCCTCCTTCTACTCCTTCCCCTTCTCCTACTCTTTCTTCATTTTCTCCTACTTCTCCTTCTTCTTTTCTTCATCCTCCTCTTTCAACTCCTTCACTGTATTGCAACATACATAAATAAAGAAATCTAATCTAATCCCTTCTCATACTCTTTCTTCATTTCCTCTTTCTCCTTCTACTACTTCGTCTTGTCCTTCTTTTTTTCTTCTCCTCCTTCTTCTTCTTTTCTTCCTCCTCCTTCTTCTACAAATTCCCCATCTCCTACTCTTTCTTCATTTTCTCCTACTTCTTCTTCTTCCTTTCTACCTTCTACTCCTTCTACTCCTTCCCCTTCTCCTACTCTTTCTTCATTTTATCCTACTTCTCCTTCTTCCTTTCCACCTTCTCCTCCTTCTACTACTTCCCCTTCTCCTACTCTTTCTTCATTATCTCCTACTTCTCCTTCTCCTTTTCTTCCTCCTCCTTCTTCTACAACTTCCCCTTCTCCTACGCCTTCTGCATTTTCTCCTTCTTATTCTTCCTTTCTACCTTCTCCTCCTTCTACTCCTTCCCCTTCTCCTACTCTTTCTTCATTTTCTCCTACTTCTCCTTCTTCTTTTCTTCCTCATCCTCCTCCTACTCCTTCACTGTATTGTAACATACATAAATAAAGAAATCTAATCTAATCCCTTCTCACACTCTTTCTTCATTTCCTCTTTCTCCTTCTACTACTTCGTCTTGTCCTTCTTTTTTTTCTTCTCCTCCTTCTTCTTCTTCTTCTTCTTCGTCATCCTTCTTTTCCCACTTATTTTGTACCCTTGTCACCCGACGTTCCAGTAAAGCTGGCAAGTCAGTAGTAATGTGCAAGTCAGCGGAAGACTTGTCCTGTATATTGGCACTATTTTCCAACGGAAGAAAAACGACTAATCCTGTTTCAAGTGGCGCTTTTGTTTCGTGTCCATGTCGATTTCTATCTGTTGAATGGAATCCAACACGGCTATAAATTAACTGCTCAATTGTATTAGATGTAATCCTGCTATAGGATATAATCAGTTCTCTCTACTTGCTTTCCAATGGAATTAAGTTCTGAAGAGCAGAAAAATAATACTATAAATTCTTATGTGATTGATAAAATTGGAATGTGCCTTACACAACACCTACTACACGAAATTATCAGCTCTCATCTACTTGTTTTCCAATGGATTTAGGTTCTAAAGAGCAGAAAAAGAATACTATTGATTTTTATGGGAGTGTTCACAGATTGATAGAATGAAAATGTGCTTCAAACAAGGCAGAATAAAAATTAGCAATGGATTACTGACGTACTGGGCAGAGAAATGAATCTATTTGTGAAATCACTTATAATTATGAGCTATTATAAAGTATATCTAAAAGTTATATCTAATAATTTGAATAATCAAATTAATAAAAACAATATATACAACTTTTGGTACCCTACATTGAAACATTTTAAAACATTTAGTTGAAATGTTTATTAGTAAGTTATTAGTATGTATATTATTTGTAAGTAAATTTCTCTGCCCAGTAAAGGTGCATTTTCGATGACGCAAGCATTGTTGACATTCATATTGTACAAATTTCAAGTGTGATAAAACAGCTGATCAAATAACTTTTAATTATTTGTGTTTATTATTCAATAATGAAACCATTTCTAATCAAAGACCTGAAAGATGCATAGACTCACATGCAGCGCTAGTGTCGTACTTGGAATTCAAGGTCTATAAATACAGGTCATGACACAGTCCCGTGATGCATTGCAAAATCGCCATTTTATGGGGTTCTAGTTCACCAAATTTCAAATTTAACAGCTGTTATCATTATAGATTGAACAACATGATGTGTTATTTTGTTATATAGTTCAAGGAATATTGCTTGGCTTTGAATTGTAAAATGAATTCTTCCCACAGAATAATTATATTTCGATTCCAACTAGGAACTGAATTGTTGATTTTTGGATTGGGAACTTCAGACTCTTTTTGAGGTTAGCCTTTTGTCCCAATGCCTTATGAATCATAACAAGTTACAAGAATAAGAACAATTTTTAATAATAAAAAAATAATTATTGAACCATTTATTATTGAAATTTCATTATCAAAAAATGAAAACCCTGAATTTACATATTATCTGAACCAGAATATTGTTTTTAAAAAGCATAATGCATGATTTTGTTACGAGCAGATTGGAATATTTCAAATGTACCGTCATAAAGACCCCACATAATGGCCGCTCCATAAGGAACACGAGTGTCATGTATTTATAGACCTTGTTGGAATTGAAATCGGCCATTGAGGGGGCAACCTATAAGCTATTTATAGACCTTAATTATAAGGTCCAACCTATATTTATAAACCTATAACCTGTATTTATAGACCTTGTTGAAATCGGCCATTGAGGGGGCAACCTATAAGCTATTTATAGACCTTAATTATAAGGTCCAACCTATATTTATAAACCTATAACCTGTATTTATAGACCTTGTTGAAATCGGCCATTGAGGGGGCAACCTATAAGATTATTACATACCAATGCCTTTGTAAGCTATAATATTACACATATATAGATATAATATCTCGTGCTAAAATACCCCAATGGCGGCCTTCAATTTCAAGTAAGAGCTACTATCATTGGGAAGGCATGGGCATTGTGGATCTACATCTCTTTAAAAGGTCTTTGTTTCTAATAATATCAACATATTGCCATTTGAAAGTATAAACTCAAGATCCAGCACTAAAACATAATTGAACATAATCTTTTAGGTTATGTAGACAAATTGAAATCCACCCAATGTGAGATCCTCACCCTGTCGTGGTCGACGACGGCATTTACACACAAACGAAAACTCAGCTTAAGTCAGTAATCTATTACTATTTTTATTCTGATCTCCATGCTTCTGAACAGATACAATTAAGCATAAATATAGTGAGGTCCACGTTATAATGACAGTGGATGAAGATAGGAGAATAGCGATACCGATTCTCTGCATTATTTAATTATATTTCAACACTGTCAAAAACTATTGGCATCGTTGTGGACCTAGAAAAGGATAGTACCACCGGCTTTGTCGAATGATAGACAAGGAGAGCAAAACCAAAGTTGATCAAATACTGCCATTATAACGTGGACCTCACTATAGCATCAGCTGATGAAAAGTGAGATAAGAGTGTTCGTGACGCATAAGTCTGTACTAACATTCATTATGTTATTTCGCCCCCGATTTAATATTCTCAGACGTTCAGCTCATAATGTAATCATATTTCTAATAAATGAACAAGGATAAAAATATCAGGGTACCGAGTTTCGCTCATTATTTATTTATTGAAGAACAAAACATTCTTTAAAATTATTGGGGAAGGACTAATATGCAAAGCCCAAAACTGTTTCTTCCCCGAATTTGATTTATACACTATAATTAGTCCAATAAGTAGGTTATGTTCCATACACTTGAATTCAGGTCCAATTTTCAATCCATACAAAAAAGTACCAATTTAGATTGTTTACAAAAAAAAATGAATAAAAAAATAACACTCACTAATCACTAAAAACTGTAAAATAATGATCAACTTTGAAAATAATTATGATATACTCTAATTTAGAATGATATACCATGTGTCAACAAATAATCAATTATTTTGATCAAATCGATTAAAATTTCTCTTAAGGTAAAGCTGCGTTTACACCGGAGTTAATAACATAAGTTTTTAACATTTTTGTTATCAAATGATGTTGATTACAAAAGTTAATAACATAATGTTGATTTGCTTTTACCCGTAGTTGATAACATGAGTTATTAATAAAAAGTTGTCAACTTGACTGAATCGACAAGAAATTCTCTTGAAAAAAGTTGATAACTCATGTTTTCAACAGAAAATTCCTTGTTATCAACAAGATTTATGTTATCCATCGAGAGTCGGTAACTTATTTCAATAACAGGTTACTATCTTCCCCGCAACCCCCTCGCCCAGCATCCCTACCCTACAACTACAGCTGTAGTATACAACTGTATATCCAGTTTAATTTTTCCACTGATCTTATTGTCCATGAGAAAGTGATTAGGAATGAGGTTTATTATTTTAGTACCTATGTAAATTAATTGCCTCCTTATACATTCAATATCAGTGTTATAGGTTACATATTTGTTAGCAGTGGCCCTTAGATTATAATAATTAAGAGTAGAGTTTATTGTGAGAGGAAAATCGGATCTATATTTTATTAAGTACTCAATTACGGTTTTTATGTATAATTGACGTATAGTCATGACCTCAAAATCACTAAAAACCATATCCGTTGGATAGAGCCTGGGTTTGCTTAATATAGTTTTAATTATCAGTTTTTGTGCTACAAATAATTCAACAATATGACAGTTGAAACAGCCTCCCCAAACAACTATGCCATACTGCAGAATTGACTCGACTAGAGGATGATACATCATTTTCAGGTGGTTCTTATTAAGAAATCTGTTTACTTGATAAAATGTAAAAGATAAATATCTAATTTTTCTACATATGTATTTAATATGAACATCCCATTTAAGGTTTCCATCAATTATAATTCCCAAATACTTAGTATTATTTACTATTATATGAATAGTCTCGTTAAATGAAATCATATGGAAAGTCCATATGGTAGATCTTGTAAATAACAAGGAATTTTCTGTTAGAAACATGAGTTATTAACTTTTGTCAAGAGAAATTTTTAACGATTCAGTCAAGTTAATAACTTTTTGTTAATAACGTGTTATTAACTCTGGTGTAAACGCAGCTTTAGCTTATTGATTACACAGCTGAAAATAATTGTTTCCCTCCCACACACGCATCTTCTGTTATCGACAGACGATGATATTATCAGCTCTTGCAGCCAAGGATGGATTATCCTTTTAATGTCGTTCAACGAGTTTTCACAGGGATGAGACCTAGTGCAATCGAATTTTTATAACATAAACCTACTATGTTCCAAATTTATCGGAACTTTATCGTTCAGCCTCACAGGCTAACTCCTTTTGAGAAAAAAACTAGCTACAAAGGCACAAAATTTCTAAACAAGTTGCCTGGTAATATAGATTTTAAGAGCATGACTTTCAAAAAAGATCTTCATAAGTTCCTTGTTGAAAAAAGTTTTTATAATGTGAATGAATTTTTATGTGACAATTATGTGTAATATCATATAGGCTATATATTTTTTTTTTATTATGTTAAATATTTTTTTTGTTAAATATTGAAGAGATTTTCTTTGTACATGACAATGTTCATTGTATAGTTGTGATTCATAATGACTGTACTGTATTGAACAAATAAAAATTATTATCATTATTACTATTATTATTATTATTATTTCGTGAAAATCGTTAGAGCCGTTTTCGAGATCCGTAGAACCTAAATAACCAGATATAAATATACAGAAATCTCTCGCTTAATATAATAGGATACTACCAGACCTACCGCTTCCATACAATTATTGAATTTCAAACGTATGAAGTTATACGGCACACGACTGAGTAAGCGAAGTGAGTTCACAAGCAGAAGGTTGGCCTCATAGATATTCTAAGATATTCCAAACACATCCACGATCTCAACCACATGAACTAACATTGTCAAAATACACTCTAATGAATAATACATGATATGACAATACTAGAAGACTGGCTTCACGCTTGATATATTCACTTGAAACTATTAGAATTGTTTGAATGAGAAGCAATGAATGTTATTGATTGATTGATTGATTGAGTACTTTATTTATGTAGATTACAATATATACTGGCTTATACACTTATATACAATAGCTTACAATACAGCAAAGTTATAGATGAATTTACATAATATAGACTAAGAAAATAATTATTGAACTGTATATGATATGAAAAAGCAATTTGTAATATAATAACTATAGATAATAATTATATTGTTATGCATCTACATAAATTGGCGGAGCTTTGGACATATCAATGTCCATTCTTCGGAAAGAATATTAAAAATATCCTCCCCACTAACTCTCTACCAAATAGTGAAGAATTTATAAGGACAGTTCAACGTGAAACTCAAAAAATATATCAACAGACTGCTACTCCAAGTCTTGTCGAAATCTATTGTTCAAAGAATACTTCAAACTGTCATCATTGTTTAAATGGGAAGCATTGATGTTATGCATTGAGAATACTGACAGTTATTAGTGAATTTTGCAACTTGCTACCATATTCAACCAATCAGGTTGATCGGATTCACTCACACACGCACAGGAGAGCAAGCAAGAGCGTCGATCGTACAGATAATTTTTTTTAAAACCATAAAACCATTTAATTTAAAAAAGAAAAAAGGGGCACTTTGTTCCGTGGGTGTTTTTTTTACAAGAGAAATATTTGATAAAAAAAGCATCTAGGTTTTTAAGGAAAAATAGATGTTTTTTTAAAATAGCAGAATAGTTTGATGGCAGTGGAGAGCGGTCGAATACAACCGTACTTGTGTTCACTTCAAATACTTCTGTTTCATTCATTTTGTAGTCAAACACTACACACCAACACACACACACAGAGGTGACTGGTTCGAATGTTGACAATTTGGTGAGTTCAGTTTGATATTGGAGTCAATCGTGGGAGAATGGAGGTGAGGTCCACAGTGTTTGCATGCGAATCGTCACTGAGCAACTAAGAAAAATGTTTATTTTGAGTAGAAAATTGGAGGAACGGTGATTGGAAAATTCACATTTTTGTTTTGTTTGATTTGAAAGTGGAGGTCTGGTATGTTGGAAATCACTGGGGGAACCATGAGAAAACAGTTCGGTCTGAAAGTTGGAGAGGCTGTTGATTATGATTCAAAATCAAATACTGTATTCCGTGTCTTTCTTGTACAGTTGGATTTTGAAATGGAGGTCCTATAGGACCAGAATCGCTATCACTAGAAAAACCATTAGAAAAAGGAGAAGAAGAATAAGAAGAGGAGGAAGAAGTAGAAGAAGAGGAAGAAGATAAAGAAGAATAAATGGAAGACGAAGAAGAGGAAGATGAAGGAGAAGAAGAAGAAGAAAATATTCTTATTAAGGGGCATGTCTAGGAAGGCTGTTCAAAAACTGTAGTACTAGGTAAATTTAAATGATGAGATGGGGAACGGAGTCAAAAAGCATGCTGGCTCACAAACATTGGTCTTCATAGCTCTACTCTCTCTCAATCGATGCGCTCTCTCACACATCAGTCTTCTCTTTCTAGAGAAAGAAGTTCATTACTTCAGTAGCACACTATCACAATTGACACGCGCACTCACTCTCACATCAGTCTTCTCTTCCTAGAAAAGTCCATAATTATTATTATTATTATTATTATACACTGCATTGTCTACTCATTCTGCGGCTGTTCTAACATGACTGATCTGCTTTTGAGTAGCCTGGCTATAGATTGATTGTATTCTATTGCTTCAACAGTGTTATCAAAGAACACTTCATTTGACTAATTCTTCTAAATCGACATCCAAGTTCATTAATATATGAGTGCACTATCCATATAGACTATATAAAAGCGAAATGGCACTCACTGACTGACTTACTCACTCACTCACTCACTCACTCACTCGCAGAACTAAAAATCTACCGGACCAAAAACGTTCAAATTTGGTAGGTATGTTCAGTTGGCCCTTTAGAGGCTCACTAAGAAATCTATTGGCGATATTTTAACTCTAAGGGTGGTTTTTAAGGGTTTAAAGTTCGAATTTTAGCATGTATATTCTTCTTATTCCAATATCTTAAAATTATAATTGAAATGTCCATACCATATGTTAATATAGAACTATAATCTAGAGAGAGTACCTCTTCGAAACAGTTCTGTGGGTAGATGACACAAGCTGATAAGTCATGATTTGTAAACTTTGAATATAAAATATCAAGGAATAAAACATTTATTTAAATTAACTATTGAGGATTTTTGCTAGTGATGTCAGAGATATCATGTTTTGCCTTCTGCCAAATGTTTCAAATCACAATGTAACAGTATAGGAAATATCTTAAAAATCGATTATTTAGAAATTTGAATATATTTTTTAACAATTAATTGATATTATTTACAAGTATTGATCAAGTTAAACAAACTTGAACTGTTTGCAAAGTTGTATGGGTTATGTAGTTCTCAATAGAGGTTATTGATTTTCAGATTTTATAATAGCCTACCAGTACATACACTTATCAAATTTTGTCATCTTTTGATAATTGGATTATAATACAAACCGGTAGAAGAGTGTTGAGATATATGTACTTATCAATATTTGTCAACTTGGGGTTTGGAAGAAAATGCTCTTTCAGGCTTGAGCAAGGTTATATCTCAGCTGTTTAAAGAGATACAACATATTTAGTTACTAGTAGGGAACCCGTGCTTCGCAAGGGTCTTTCTTAAAACTTAACGTAATGAAATCTAGAATTCAAAATAGGCCTATGTACAGTGAGTCAGTCATTCTATCAGGGCACGAATAATTTTGAAATTTTAATTAAATAAAACTGGAAGAATATAATTTATTTATGTAAATAACAACACCTCCATTGAAAGACATATTAACTGCATGCGTTTTCATATTGCCGATACAGCATTGATGAAACTGTGGACGTTTATTTAGCATTTGTCTCAAAAATTGTTCTAGCTGAAAAATTAATAATCCATGCCACGTGTAGGCCTAAACATTGCATCAGGAAAACGAAGTTTCAAAACTATGTTTTTCAGGTAGAAAGCAATATAGAAACAGATGTACCTTTTTTAATTTCGATCATATGATTTGGTGATTTTTTAATGAAATCTAATGTATCATTAATGAAATTTAAACATTAGGCTGATTCTGAAAAATCTAAAAGGAAAATTTAAATTTGGGCTTCCAGGTGCACGAGATTGATATTTTTAGAATCTATGTGCAAAATTTGGAGATCTAAATCATTCCCGTTTTTCCGGTATGCAATCCACAAGTTGACAAGTTTTGATGCGAACAAACGAACACACGAACAAACACAACCCTACTCTCTCTTATCATATAGATCCAATTTTTCTGAACACAACCATATGCATAACTCAATATGTTCAAAAATGTGACTTATCAACTTGTGTCATCTACCCACAGAGTTGTTCTGGAACTAAATTAAAAATTTTGTCAGATTGGCATTAAGTTGAGTTGACTTTGTTAGGTTGGCACCAAGTTGAAGATTGAAATGCATTTATCCAGGACCTCCTAAATACCAATTTATCCAGTACCTCCTAAATACCTATTTAGGAGGTCCTGATTTATCGCGGAAAAATTGATTGGGTACTGCTACTTCAATCAGAGCTATTCCTAGGAATATTATATTACTACTAGCCGTCAGGCTCGCTTCGCTCGCCATATCCGTCTAGCCAGTGGGCTCCGCCCCCTGGACCCCCGACTGGATTGTCCAAGAATGAGATCATCAGGCTTGCTTCGCTCGCCTGCATTTTTCATTTGTGCATTTTTATCATATGTTAGGACGATCCAGTCGGGGGTACAGACTAAATGTCTGGCTAAACGGATATGACGAGCAGAGCGAGCCTGACGACTAGTATTATATAGATACAGTAAGTGCTGAAGGCTGTTAATAAAATGGTTTATGCATAGACAAATAAAAATCATGATTCTTCATTCTTGAGATTTAAATATATTTATTTTGATTCTAGATAGGAATTAATTTTTCCAGTAATAATATTGTTTGGAGTACATGATCAAATATTTCAATGTATTTATGTATATTATCAGGGAAAATCACAAACAAGAAATGATTCCAATAATATAATAAATCAAATTGGTTTTATTATCCATGATAACATGAAACAGCTGTTATATAGCTAAGTTGAACGTTATATTTTCGAGCTCAAAATTTAAGTGGTTATATTCTTTATTTTGTGAATTTAAAGTTTTTACAAAAGTTTTACTATCAATCTATCAAAATTTAAAATTGTTTGTTTTATTCTAATCTATACTCTCAGATTGTGATTGGTGTAGAAAATTGAAATGGACATAACCTATGTATAATATTTGCATCATTTGAAACTGAATTAGGAAATTGAAAAAGTTTTGGGCAATAACCTGTTTTTTCTTTCCCGATCATTATATTGTTTGTGGTAATCTAATAAATAAATAAATAAATAAATAACAGGGCACAAAAATTCAAATCATACAACAACGCTAAATATTATAACGCTACAATGATTCATAAGCATAGTTTTATTCAGAAGCAAAGTACTTGTGACTGTATTAGCACGATTCAGAACTGGGCTAATATACGGTAGCAAATATTACGAGAAGTACCTAATTCCTGATTCACCAAAACAAGTGCAGATCACCATGTACAACGGCCTGTAAACAACTGAACAATGGACAGTTGATAACTGTCTATTTTCTATTTTATAAACAATCGAATTCATTTCTGGTCAATTATGAATTAATAGAATCTACCGCGCAGGCGCCAGCAGGCGCCTAAACCAAAAAAAGTTATGATTCATATAAGCATAATTTTATTCAGAAGCAAAGTATTTGTGATTCTGCACGATTCAGAAAACATTCCAAACAAGAAGATCGTCAGTCGTTACAATATTGACCCTATTGGAAACCCCCCTCACTACAATGACAAGGACGCAGTCTGCGCAATCACCCCCCCCCCCCCACCCCAACGTTACCACTCCTGGACAATGACAATGTACAGTGTCATACTGTACATTAGTTTTTGCATTTCACCTTTCTTCCAATTGAATACTTGTACCCTATTACCACTTCAAAGAAAGTAAATGTAAATTAAAAAAAAAAAGTGAACAGAGAATATTGGCTTATCTTGGAAATCTTGCAGTATACTAAAAGTATTTTTTTATTGCAGAAATTTTCATTGAAGCATGAACTATCATTCATTCATATTATTCAATAACTTACTTTTTCTCGAGAATTTAGGAATGATTGGTTGTTTTCTAATAAGAAAAAAACATGTAAAACTTGATCTCTCCAAAACTAAATTTTTCCCGGGTAGTTTCATGTAAAGTTCTTGGGTTGAATTTGAATTGCCATGCATGGCCCAACATGGATAATAAAGAATTCGATGAGAGAAGAATGAACCATGTCTCCAAAATAGCTGTACAAATAGAATATAGTACAAATTTCATGTGATATTGAAATGAAATGGGAATAAATAATAATATGGATGTCAAACTACTGTATAAGCATATAGAATAATAGAGCATAATTATATGAATATAGTATATAACATAAAACACAATAGCGCAGACAAGAAGACAGGCAATATCTCATTGAACAAAAACAATCAATTGCTTCCACAACCGAAAACCAGTTTTCCGGTTCTCCGGTGTGAGTGTGTGTACTCACATCATAGCAGTTGGGACTGTGTTAGTGAGTTCGACCACACTTTTTCGAAAGGCTAGTAGGGAATTGAAGCTTTCTCGATTCAGAGTTCTTTGCAGGTACTTCGTTCTAGCGTGTTTCAGACGCTATTTTCCAACCGATAATCATGAAAATGGTACCAAATTGTTCAGAAAGATTTGGACATCTGGCGCCGTACGGCCAAATTTTGATATCACTTATCAATTTTTTCCTATTGAACGTCAAACTTTGCCAAATTTTCTCCAAGTTCATCGAATTTTAAAGTCATTTTATAGTTGGAAAATTGGAATTTGGCGGTACGGCGCCAGATGTCCAAATCTTTCTGAACAATTTGGTACCATTTTCATGATTATCGGTTGGAAAATAGCGTCCGAAACACGCTAGAACGAAGTGCCTGTTTCAGCCCTTTTTCCGAATTATAACATTGCTCTTAAGGCTCGACAACAGGCTGAAGAAGCCATGAGTATTGATTTAATAAGTGATGAGGCAGTCAGTCATTTCAGGTTGGAGCATTCAATCATAACTTTTATCCTGCCGATTTTTGTTTCATATGGTGCTTGTAGAATATCTTGAAATTCTACATAATGGAGAAGTATTGGGATATATTAAAAGCCAGTATCTAGTACAGAATAGAACTCTCAACAGTTAACAGGATCTCTCTGAGACGAGATTCAAAAAAGATTGAGTATCAGAAGATGGAGAGAAAAAAAGAGGATGAACGATGTGGAAGAGATACGAAGAAAGACACAATCCCCTTCCCAAAATAACTTAATTCGGAGAGATAAATACATCAAAGAGGTGAAGAGAGATATTTATAAAGAAGAAATACTTATCTCTTTCTTATAAAAAGTTCGAGACAATTTTTATCTCAAGAAGAAGACTCAATTTCGAACACGCTACGAATTTAGAACAATCATCACCGAAGAGAAATGAGAAATCAGTTTCAAAAGAGACAAACGAAATGGAACATTTTGTCGATTCCGAGATTCGGGGAAAACTAAAACGAATAGCTCAATACAAAGTGATACAGGAATGTGACAAATGTAGGATATTATAAGGCAACTCCAGGAGAGCTGAAACTAATCGTCAATATCATCACAAAATAAGGTGGGAGCACAAAAGGACTGGAAAAATCAAAGAATCAAACAAAGAAACTTCATTAAGGAACAATTCCAAGCATACGAGGACATTACAGGATGGTATCTACAAATATTTCAAAGCATTCCTTCATTGAAAAATTATCGCCATTCATTCTTTGAAATTGTAAAATTCCATGAGACTCTTTTCATCTCGAAATATATGAGAGAATACCTCCCATTTGGAAAGAAACGCTCAAATAAAAGTATAGAAAGAGTATCCTTAGTTTTCACTCCCGGTCAGTGCTTTCTTCTTGTAAATAATATATTAATATATATGACATTCATTGGGAATTAAAGTGGTATGTATTATTATTATGAAACGAAAATCCAATTAAATGCTGTAATTCACCCCGAAGACTTCTGCTACTGCGAATATTGAAAACAGGGTATACAGCTAGATGGAAATTCCACCTCTGGTATATATTCCATGAGGAAAATCTTTTATTTGTGAGGACAAAATTAGATGAAAGGACGTGAACCTTTTGAGTCGCTCACAATCTCCCAATGAGAATATGCAATTATTTGAAGCAAAGCTTTGTAATATTATTAAATGCAACGCTTATGATGAGACGAGAGTTGTGTATGAATTCTTACACTTTGATTGTAGAATTCTCACACTTTGAGTGTGTGAATTCCTTAAGAATGTGTTAATTCACCAGGAGTGTAAAAATTCGTCAAGAGCTAATAAACAACTGGACAGAGGTATGTCAGCTATCACATTCAATTCGTGTCAGAACGGAAAAGGGTAAGAGAGGTTTCCAATAAATTACACAAATTGGAACAAAAGGAGAACATAGGAAGGTGGGGGAAAGGAGATGAACCATAGGTAGAAGTATGAAATAAAGATTCAGAGATAGATTGAGAGATACAAACTTCAAATAATAGACAAAGACATAAGTAATAAACGGATGATGAACAAAGGAAGTTGAATGAAAGGGAGAATGTGACAGTGAACCTATAACTTACATACTCGGATTTATGAAAATATATTGAATGATTAGGTGCCGGTTGCACAAAAGCCGGTTAAATTTGAATCGTGATTAATTCCACAAGAACCAATCAGAGAAGCAATCTTTTCAAAAAAGCCTTCTCCTGAGATTAATCACGGTTGAAATTTAACCAGTGTTTGTGCAACCGGGCCTGAGTGATTTATTCAAGCAGACAACAAAACATACTGGCTTATAGACTACACTTATATTATAATAGTTTACAATACAGCAAAATTCTAGATGAATTTACATAATCTATACTATAATAAAGGAAAAAAATTGGCTTATTCACGTACGGGATAGGAAAATTATGTTTGACGTATCATCACGTCTGAACTAATGGACTGATCAACTTGAAATTTTGCATATTGATTCTTAATTAACCGACGATGGTTATAGGCCTATCAATTCTTCAAGATTTCATTATGTCAAGTTTTAAAATAGACCCTTGCGGAGCACGGGTCACCTGCAAGTATAAACTAAAATAATAATTATTTGACTGAACGTGATATGAAGAGAAAGCCAGTTGAACAAAAGCAGGTTAAATTTTAACCGTGATTAATTCCACGAAAACCAATCAGAGAAGCCGTCTTTTAAAAAACGTCTTCTCTTATTGGTTCTCATGGAATTAATCATGGTTAAAATTCAACAAGATTTTCTGCAACCGGGCCAGAGACAGAGATATAATAGACAAAGAATATTAGAAAAAGAGGGATGAGTGTAAAATCGAAATTGAGAGATACGAACTTTGAGAAGAAACTCTTTGAACATTATTTGAGAATGAAAGTGTGAAGTAGTGTGGATGAGAATTAGTAATGTGTGAGGAAAGGAGTAAAAGGAGGAAAAAGAAGACAAAGAAGGTGGAAAGAGGAAGAAAAAGAGGATGCAATAAGAAGTGAGGTGAAAACGAGCGGGAAAAATTTAATCAAGAGCCTTTGTAGTTGGAAAATTGTTCGGGTTCAAAGATAGAGGATGACTCCTCGTTCACTTCTTGCTAAGTGACGTTACTTTCCTCTTTTCCGAATTTTCCTTTTTCTACGATCTTTTCCTTCTTCTTCTTTTCCTTCTTCTTCTTTTCCTTCTTCTACTTCTTCTTCTTCTTCTTCTTCGTGTTTTACATACTATTGGCCAGATGATGTCTTTCACCCACCATAAAAGATTCGCTAATTCCGCGACAATGTCATAAAATATTGATTTGATCGGTTAGGAAGGCCACAAAAGTTACCACAATAGAAAATGTGTATTTTGGATGTGGGACATGGTTTTCTATTTTTGCTAGTACTCCCCTCCCCCCAATACTACATTTGAAAATTTCTGAGGATTCATGTTCAGCATTAATTGTACTTTCACATGATATGTGATTTTCCATCATTACTCCAAGTTGTATAGAGTGAAAGTTAGTAAGGTTTCAGAATTTTCAAATATACCCTTGACTTGAAAATACTCCTTTTTCGAAGATCTGTAGATTAAAAACCAAAAATCGTAGATTCTTGCATGCAATCAAGCTATTGGAAATGAAATTCTATTGGCATAATGTCCCATAAGCTTACTCAGAAAATATATGAATGAGGTGTATGGAACCAAGGTACCTTGAATACGAGTTGACTAGGTACATTGACTGGAACGGAAACATACAAATTTAGAGGTGAATGAAGCCACGTGATTGCTAGTTGACAGACTAGGATGATGAAATGCTACCATTGGTCGAGAGAAAGTCACAACCGGGAATGCTCCGCCCACTGTAGGCGTGTCTAGTCTCGGCCAATGACAGCCGTTCACATCCACAGACCAGCTACCTACCCATCAAACGGCCTAATTCATACTATATTATATCTTGCTGCTTGATTTCAAAGTTCTGAGTTTACTAAATATTGAAAATGGTAGCCGAGACAATATAATCTCAACTAATATCAATAAATAATCGATATGACAACTAAAAGCTGCTTTGGAGGGGGCGATGAAGGACTGGGGTGACGACAAACTGGGTTTACGACAAAGTGGGCTACCGCCAAAGTTGCACGCCGTCAAAGTAAGCTGCATTCCTGAGAGTGCAAGTTTGGCGGTGAAAAACCAGCCCAGTTTGTCGTCGGCCCACTTTGACGCGGTCCTCTTTGGAGAGTGTGCATACAAAGAGCCGTCAGTCGTTCCGAGTTCTGCAGTACAAGTTATTTATATAGCGACAAAATGTCGGCGGTCAAATACAAGCTTTCTAGATGGATTTCTCAATTATTGAAGATACATTGAGAAGAAATCGGATTCTTATCGGACACAGAGCTTTAGTGTGGTCCTCGTTATAATGGCAGTCGAGAAAGATAGTAGAACAACGTTGCCGATCATCTGTCTTATCAATGCCTTCTATAGACGGTAGCTGATACAGGTTTATTGATGTAATATTATCTGTCCATTCTCGTTCAAAATAATCAATTATATATTATCAAGCAAGAAGTTATCTTTTTCAACGATTTCATAATGAATTTTCAAAATTAAGATGAAATATTTTATTATTGTTTAAAGACGATCAGATAGCAACAGCGCAAAGCGAGAAAGAGATAGCGCTATCCGCTTTGTTAAATGATAGACAAGGATAGCAATGAAATGCAAATCAAACACTGCCATTATAACGTGGACCTCACTATGGTACCTGTAGCTTCCGTATCAATTAAAAAATACGATAAGAGTCACTCTCTCTCGTAACAAATTCAATAATTAATGAATTATTAAGTTTCAGTATTTAGTTTTCCTTAATTATTATTAAGTAAATTTACATGCATTCAGTTTACAAGAACACAGAAGTCGGAATGCTTGACCGCCCACTCTGTGCACACATCCTGAAGTATTTTACGTTTTACCAGAAACAAAATAATCTCGGTATAATAATCTATTGATCGGTATCTTTACTCTATAGTTTTACTGAATCTGATTTAGTAGTTATGAATGAGAGGTGGGTAGAAACACAATAGAATGTGAATGTAGCATATATGAATGAACCGATACAATATTCTCACATCTACTAATTTCTCAAAACAAACTATCTGACAATAACAATATATTTGGAAGTAAATTACCAACCTCTCATTTCATAAATGAGTTTACAAGTCCCTGCTACATTAAGGCCCGGTTGCACAACAGCCGGTTGAATTTTAACCGTGATTAATTTCACGAGAACCAATCAGAGAAGGCGATTTTGAGAAGACTGCTTCTCTGATTGGTTCTCGTGGAATTAATCACGGTTGAAATTTAACCGGCTGTTCTGCAACCAGGCCTTAGTGTAGCAGGGACTTGTAGACTCATTGTGTAATAAGACTCAGCCGGTTAAATTTTAACCGTGATTAATTTCACGAGAACCAATCAGGGATGCGTTTTTGAAAAGACGGCTTCTCTGATTGGTTCTCGTGGAATTAATCACGGTTAAAATTTAACCGGGTGTTGTGCAACCGGGTCTTAGTGTAGCAGGGACTTGTAGAATCATTGTGTAATAAGACTCAGCCGGTTAAATTTTAACCGTGATTAATTCCACGAGAACCAATCAGAGAAGGCGTTTTTGAAAAGAAGGCTCCTCTGATTGGTTCTCGTGGAATTAATCACGGTTAAAATTTAACCGGCTGTTGTGCAACCGGCCTAAGAATCCATCCATATTTTCATGAAGTAAGTGCAAAAGTTGTTTTAGGGTTGTGAAAAGAAGAATCATGTTTTAACTGGAGTGTACGCCTACCATTGGCCGAGACAAGGCTATCAATCTCAGAGTCGCGTTGTTACATGTCAAAAATGGGGGGGGGGATTTATTCCGGGGGGGGTCTACAAGTAGCGATGAGGGGGGGGACATGCTAGTGTGACTGATGTCCGTTCTCACCCCTCCCCCTTACCACCAATCACACTTTTTCCGACGTAAAAATTGTTGTTCCATTTTTGTGTCTCCTCACTCACTCACTCATTCCCTCTCACTTTCTCTATCTTACTCACATACTCTCTCTCCTTTGTCACACTATTTCTCTATCTATCTCTCAATTCATCTCTCTCACACTCTTTCTTTGATTGTGTGGCAGAGAGGACCAGGAACCCTAACTCCGCCCTAATAAAGGCAATCAATCAATCTCTCTCTCTCTCTCTCATAATACTCTTTGGTAGAGGATATTTTAGTGGGGAGGATATTTTGAATATTCTTCCCGAAGAATGGACATTGATATGTCCAAAGCTCCGCCAATTTATGTAGATGCATAACAATATAATTATCTATAGTTATTATATTACAAATTGCTTTTTCATATCATATACAATTCAAAAATCATTTTTTTAGTCTATATTATGTAAATTCATCTATAATTTTGCTGTATTGTAAGCTATTGTATATAAGTGTATAAGCCAGTATATATTGTAATCTACATAAATAAAGTACTCGATCAATCAATCTCTTTCTAGTTCTCTCGCGGCCTCTCATTCTCTCATTCTCTCTCTCTCTCTCTATCCATTTCTATTTCCCTCTCCTCTCTCACTCCCACTCTCTCTCTCTCATTCTCTTTCTCTCTCACAACTCTGAAATCAACTTCTTTCTCTCATTTTATCTCTATTTTTCACTTCTGCTCTCTTCCCAACTCACTCACATGATAAATGTGTGCATAGATTCGCTTTTCCTAGCGCACAGAACGAACGTTTTGTGCGTAAATTTAGTACGTATTCCTCCTAATTCAACGGTTTCCGTGTAGCCCATCCTGCTGGATCACTTCCAAATACCACCGATGAAATATTTTTACGATGTTTCTGCTGTCTCTTGATAAGGATTGCATCTGTAAAATTTTTGTTGGAATATTTTGTCGGTGATATTGAGCTGCGTACAGACTTTAGTGCCACGAACACACGCACTTTCTATCAGCTGATTATATCTGTAATTTTACAGAAACAGTAAGATACAGAATATTATTATGATATGCGTAGCATCAGCTGATGAATCAAAATCAAATCAAATCAAATTTATTGCCAAATTCACGTAAATAATTCACTAATACATGGAAAACAAAATTCAGTTTCATACATTAGAAATTTATCTAACAAAAATACAAAAGCTTTTATTGAAACTAATTAATAATAAAATATATAATATTGGCGTTGCCAGCAAAACAAAGTTTGTGCGCCAGCAACGAGCATTCAGTAAGCACTCCAATTACAGAAAAAAAGCAACTGTATGAAACAAAAAATTTAGCAAACACTTGAAACAAAAAATTAGCATACACTTTAAAAAAAGAAAACATGATAGTGGAGTAGTTCATAGTATAAACATAAAAAAAACATAATTCGTTAAACAAATATTCATTTTGATATAATTATCAAGAATTTGAAATTAGTGCAGGATAACATTATATAAATTGAGTTCAGTTTGAGAGACAACTATCCTAGTAAAGGGGGAAAAAATTAATTCGGATCAGTGCAGGATAACATTATATAAATTGAATTCAGTTTGAGAAATGATGGAATGTGAAATGCGCGTGTTCGTTGTGCAAAAGTCTGTACGCAGCTCCAAAAATACTGCTGAACTGGGTCCAAAATTAATTCTGAATTAACAACATCTTTTTCCTACAGTTACGTTGAAAAGTGGCCATTGCTGCACTGAAGAACGCAAAGAATCACTTTTCCGCTCTAGTGCGGGAAAAATTTTTCTGCACTCCAGATTTGCAACATGGCAACGCAAAATACTTAGTAGGTTATATGGAGCAACAGTGCAGCAAAACCAAAATGAAGTTGGTAACAGTGACTGCTGTGGCTGCTATAGTGAGCAGAGGTGCAACCAAGCACAACGCGCTAATTATTATTTATATATTATAACCAAGGACAACAAGGACTTTAGGATTTTAGGATTAAGGCTTTTATCAATAATAAAATTACACAGAAAAACATTTGATGCATTTCAGGCAATCTTACCCATAATTACCCACTTTTCATATTCAATGATAACTGTAGGAAAAACTTAATGTGAAATACGTGCGCAAAGTTCCTCTGCTGCACTCAAGAAACCAAACCTCGCCTACGGCTCGGGCGTAAACGTTTCTTTCGGTGCAGCAAACTGTCACTTTGCGCACTAGTTGCACAAATAACTATTCTGTTATTTTTCCAGCATTTACGTTGTTCCCCGTCAATAATAATGCAACAATAATAACACGGGTATCTTATTTTCTAAAAATATAATTATTATCGAACCTAATGAGGTTCACATTATATAATTCTCAAACTCTTATTTCGGACCAAAAACGAATATCAACTCTACAATGTGTATATGAGATATAGGAGATACAGATGAGAAACTATTGATAGACAATAACTATTACCAGCCACCCTATTATCACTAGGAAAATAGATTAGAATAGATTAGAGCACCCTTTACCGAGATTAACTCACCTGACACACCGTATAGGTGGATGGAATGTGGAGAGGTAATCTTTGTATCATTACTAGCATTATCATCTCATCGTCATCATCATCATCATCATCATCTTGGTAGTGTTGAGATGTCATCTGATAGATTGCCTCTAGCTGCATTATTACCATGCGCCACCTATCGGCTCAACTGGTAATTAACTTGTTGACAGCCATGTGCTATATGCTACAACACTCAAGCTGTATAATATTAACTGGCTCTACGCCTTGATTGTATATCTGGGATCAGGGGATTATTTAATTAAACAGTTGATTGCTTCACTGGGATCGGTTTAATTTACAAACTATTATTTTCAAAGTTTAAACCAATTAAATTTTCATTATCATTGAATTTAAGAGCCGAAGTTGAATGCTGTAAATCGCCTCGAAGACTGCTACTGCAAATATTGATCTATAGTGTTGTCCACGTTATAATGGAAGTGTTTGATTAGCAATATTGTATTGCTATCCTTGTTTATCATTCAACAAAGCGGATAGTTTCACTTTTTGTGTAGTTGAGAAGTTGATATTGTGGTAATTATTCATATTGAATGAAAAAGACTAAGAAGTTGTCAAAAAAACAACTGGTTTATTGATAATTAGAAAGACCGGTTTCGGTTATGACACCATTGTCAATCTCTGATAAACTAAAACTAAATACAAGAGCAGCAGAATTTATACTAGTAGGCGAGTACTGCTATTGGTCGAGGGCATGAACGCCTGCCAAGGCGGGGAGTGGGAGGAGACTGTCTAGCTAGGCCACTGGGAGGCGTTCATGCCCTCGACCAATAGCAGTACTCGCCTACTAGTATAAATTCTGCTGCTCTTGTATTTAGTTTTAGTTTATCAGAGATTGACAATGGTGTAATAACCAAAACCGGTCTTTCTAATTATCAATAAATCCGTGGTTTTTTGACAACTTCTTAGTCTTTTTCATTCAAAGCGGATAGTGCTCTCTCTTTCTCGCTTTGCTCTGTTGTCAGATCGTCTTCTAACAATTAATAATTAGAATATTTCATCTTAATTATGTGAAATGATTATGAAATTATTGAAAAATACAATTTCTTGCTTAATAAAATTTCAACAATTAATAATTAATTAATAAAATATTTCATCTTAATTATGTGAAATTATTATGAAATTATTGAAAAATACAATATCTTGCTTAATAAAATATAATTGAGAATGAACAATTGATATTACATCAATGAACCTGCATCAGATAACTTATGGTCTATAGAAGGCATTGACAAGACAGAGAGGTTCGACAACGTTTTTCTCCTATCTTTCTTCACTGCCATTATAAAGAGGACCTCACTATAGGAGGAAATTTGATGAGAGCTACTATCCAAAAATAATTTCCCAGCCCGGGAATCGAACCCGGTGTCTCTCAATTGCTAACAGGCATGCTTTAAACAATAATTAAACTGACAATCTGTGGATAACAGCGAACGTTTCAAGTTGGAAAAAGTACATTCATCGATTTCAAAGACAAATTTCAAAACGTTTGAAAGCTCTTTAAAAGTTCAAAAACGACAAACAAAGGGACAAATAATTATATGAATCTTGTTGCAAATTTCTTTCTCTCTTCAAAAATATCCTTAGAATCTGATTTTGACTTATAGTTGTCTAGTTATCGACGTTTTTTCAAAAATATCGGAAAATCGATATATCTCGAAAACTAAGGTCGATAAAAGAAAATGTTACTGGTCATTTTTTGTTGCAAATTTCTTGTAGAATTGTTTTTTTAGCGCTACTCTTGAATAGAACCCTATTTTCTTAGGGCTTCTCGCGAAATTATTTGCATACAGAATTATCTTCGCTAATATGTATCGGTGCAATGGCATATTCTGTTATGTTTATTATACCGTTTTTTCTTATTATTAGATTGTTTTTTTTAATTATTGAATGGACATCCACTTTATTCTTTCATTTTTGTTCATCTGTTATACTAATTTTCCTTTTATTTTGCTACTCTGTTAATTTTGATGTTTATTTTAATAGAGGCTGTTTGTGTTTTGAAATAGGTACTGTATGATTTTATTAATACATTTTATTTTTACTTTTACTTCTATTGCCAACTATTGCCATATTATTTTTTTTTACATTTTCTGTAATTATTTTTTATGTTTTCTTTGCGAGAATGGAGTTATTATTATATTATTATTATTATTATTATTATTATTATATTATTATTATTATTATCCCTTTTATAAGCACGCTCTTGCGGAAATATTTTCAAAGAAGGGGCACTTTAATGCAACCTTCCTTTCATCTTTATAACACTGTTTGACTATTTTATGAACTTGCGCACAATACGTGCAGTGTCAAGGAGGACAGATTTTTGCATTCTCTTCAGCACCTCGTCTACCAAGTCAATACTTCGACATATTTTGTAAAGTATTTGAAATTTGGGTAGATAAAAATCCCTAGCTGAAGTACTAATAGGTCTGAATAAAATAACTGGCTAATATCGCCAATGAGATAACAATAAAGATTAGATAGCATCAGCTTGTTCTGGCTAAACGGTACAATAACCTAAAAAGGAATTGAAAGAATTTTTTGCTAATAAATAATATTATTATAAAATTTTTGAAGATTGAGGTTAGGTATATACATTCAGTGATCGGCGACCTAACGATCGACCGAGTCAAGCAACGTAGAATCTGACCAAACCCCTTGGCAGAGATCTATTGCAGCAAAACGGTATGCAATTTGAAAGAACAAATGGTCACGTGGCTAACTATTAGGAAGCATGAAATAAATATTAGTATATAGAATATTAACTAGCATGTAGAGAGCATACTTGAAAAACCTAATAAAAATAATTAAGTGTATTCAGGAAATAGGAGGTTACCAAGCGCATGAATACTGAAACAATTTGCATGCACCAATCGCATAATGGCAGTTAATAGGCGGCAATAGTATGCCAATTCAAAAATATTATATATATTTCTATAAATGTTGGGATTTATGTAAAATTATTTTATAGTCTATGTTATAGAGATGGCCCGAAGGCAAAGAATTATTAAACATACAACCTAAGTAATAATTTGATATTTTAGTACGATCTATTTGAACCTTTAATGGCGGAGGACTAGGATATTCAAATTTTATGTAAATTTGAAAGTCGGAAATAAGAATTGTAAAATTGAAGAAGGAGAACGAAGACTCGCCAGCCAAATGCCACCATGAGAGGACCCTAAAATTTTAGAGCGTAATACCTTGCTATAACTTGTAAAAGCTAAAGTTAGATTGAATTATTAAATTTCTTAAAAGACTTTGTGATGCTCTTATAAAGCAGAAGTCATTTTCAATTTCAAATAATTTTTGTAACCCCTTGGAAGAGACGATTCCGGCTACCATATTCCAGACCACCAGGAGTTGGATCGACATCGGCGGCTTATAAGAAGATTTCGACACGTGAGTGAGAAATATTGAATTAGTGATGGGCGCCTTAGTGCTCGAATCGAATTACCTAATAATCAAAGCTAGCTCGTCGAAAGGGTTTTCTTATGAATTAAGAATTTAATAAAAAAAGTACTTGCGCAAGTAAATATAGTATTAAAGGTATTTTATTAAAGGAGTAAATGAATCAGTACATTTCAGAAAATTCTAATAAATCAAAGAAATATAAAATCTAGGCTATTAATGCATATTCATATGATCTTTAATTTTGCAATATGATTTGCGATATTTGTTGTAGCTCTGATTCACTAGATGAATTGCTCTACTTATTCCATCAGGTGCCGAATCTTGCACCCTGAGATAAAATATATATTCATTACAAGGAAATCTACTAGATACTAGAGAATTTAATATATATATTTGGATTATTAGTTGCCAATTTATCAAGTCGATCTTAAGGAACCTATTTTTAATTGAATTGTCCAAGTCGACAAGTATTAGCAAGCTCATATCGCAGCTACATGCACAAGGATGCATATGATTTAAAATAAAGGCACATGGTAATGTTTCGTGCTATAAATCTAGAGTATAATGTTTAGCCTGTGATATTTTACTGATTTCAATTATTGTTCTATTTTTATATTATATATTTTTTATCGCTCTTTATATTTTTTGCCTTGATCTATTTTTTGCATTATTTGTTAATATATGTATCAAATTGTTTATGGTGTGCAATTTATTTTAATTCCTCAACACTATACTATAAGTATCATATTTATATATATTTATTTTTAATGATTACAAGAGTTATAGGGGAAGCTCATATCTGGGCCTATAAAGATTTTTATGAGACTATGTCCTATTAAAAAACCACGACCTAATTTTTTATAATTATATCAAATATTTCATGCTCTACCGACTGATGCCAAGCAGGAGGCTAATCGTTATTTAAATATAAAGAATAACGTGACAATTTCCACAACAGACTTGAGTATCAGGCCATTGACTGTTATTACAATTGGAAGTACTCTCACTGTATTCAGCCCATACATTTCCTTCAGCTCAAATGATTATTATTATTATTATTATTATCATTATTATTATAATTATTATCTTAATATAATTGAAATTTCCATATCATATGTTACTATAGAACTACAATCTAGATAGAATACCTCTTCGAAACAGTTGTTAACTGGCAACTAAATTAATAATTTTGTCAGGTTGGCATTAAGTTGAGTTGACTTTGTTAGGTTGGCACCAAGTTGAAGATTTAAATGCATTTATCGCGGAAAAGTTGATTGGGCACTGCTACTTCAATCCTGGGAATATTATATTACTAGCCGTAAGGCTCGCTTCGCTCGCCATATCCGTTTAGCCAGACGTTTAGTCTGGACCCCGACTGGATTGTCCTAACAAATGATAAAAATGCTCAAATGAAAAATGCAGGCGAGCGAAGCGAGCCTGCTGATCTTATTCTTGGACGATCCAGTCGGGGGTCCAGGGGGCGGAGCCCCCTGGCTAGACGGATATGGCGAGCGAAGCGAGCCTGACGGCTAGTACTATTATACAAATCATCTTCACTGAATATTTTCACTCAATCTTTTAAATAATTTTTGAACTGCCTTTGAAAAAAATGTTCAAATTTTCTAACCCTCTTTCTCTCTCTCTGTTTTTCCAGATGGTCTCAAGGCCTCCTCTTCCACCAAGCCATGGTGGACTGTGCAAGGGCAGCCATACTTCTGCCACTGGGTGTGTCCATACTGCGCTGTGAACCGGTCAAAAAATGTTCTCTCGTCGAAACTGCATTCCTACTTCTAGTCACCGTCTCAACCGTCAATATGCTCACCACTGTACTCAATGACTCGCCCGTATTCCCAGGTACACAGATGGAAATAAATTGGAAATTGCATTTGTTCAAATGCTAATTAATGAATAATAATTATTAAACGAATATTATTATTATTAATCGTAGAGCTCCCGAAGTGGAAGACGCTGAGTAAAATCATGATCATCGATTTTTATTAGACTTGGCGGTTTTCTTGTTCGCCCACCAGCTTTTCATTCTCTGAGAAAATGCAGCTTTTCTTTCTTCACTCCATCTTGTGCCAACTCTTGGTGCTTTTATCTCTGGAATAATTACCCATTTGTTCACTTTGGTTTTGAAATTATTTCTATTTTTAATTTCATCATCAGTAATTCCTGCCAAAACTAGATCTTTCTTAACATTCCTAATCCATTCTCCTCCATAGGCAAGCGAAGCTACATATTTTACTATTTTTTTTTGTGATTCTATGGTCAGGGAGCCTCATGATATGACCATAGAAATTTAGACGTCTTTTTCTCATGTCTGTTACAATATTAGAATGCTGCTCAACTGTGCTATTTTTCTGTAATCTATAACCATTCTCAGTTAATCTCGGACCTAGAATTTTTCTAATTATTTTCCTTTCTTCTTTCTTCAAATTTTCTAGATCAGCTTTCCTGTTGAGATTTAGGGTCTCACTGGCATATAGCATTGATGGCTTTATTACTTTATTATAATGTCTAATTTTAGTGTGAAGAGACAAGCATTTTTTATTGTAAATGGATATTATTATTATTATTATTGAACGAAAATCCCAATTGAATGCTATAAATAACTAATTAAATGCTATAAAAATCTTGAAGAACTACATCAAGATTTAGGAATATGTCAAATCAAAAAACAAATCAGAAAGGAAAGGAAATGAATTTGATTTTGATTTGACTTTGTGAAACCTCATCTAAATTTGGGAGAGGAATAGCACAATTATTTTTCCTTCTCCTATCATATTAATGACATAAGCCTGAAAATTGCATTTGTCCAAATGCTAATTAATGAATAATTATTATTAAACGAATATTATTATTATTGAACGAAAAATTATTATTAAACGAAAATCCCAATTGAATGCTATAAATAACTAATAAATGCTATAAAAATCTTGAAGAACTACATCAGATTTAGGACTATGTCAAATCAAAAAACAAATCAGAAAGGAAAGGAAATGAATTTGATTTTGATTTGATTTGACTTTGTGTAACCTCTTCTAAATTTGGGAGAGGAATAGCACAATGCTAACTTATTTTTCCTTCACCTATCATATTAATGACATAAGCCTGAAAATTGCATTTGTCCAAATGCTAATTAATGAATAATTATTATTAAACGAATATTATTATTATTGAACGAAAAATTATTATTAAACGAAAATCCCAATTGAATGCTATAAATAACTAATTAAATGCTATAAAAATCTTGAAGAACTACATCAAGATTTAGGACTATGTCAAATCAAAAAACAAATCAGAAAGGAAAGGAAATGAATTTGATTTTGATTTGATTTGACTTTGTGTAACCTCTTCTAAATTTGGGAGAGGAATAGCACAATGCTAACTTATTTTTCCTTCACCTATCATATTAATGACATAAGCCTGAAAATTGCATTTGTCCAAATGCTAATTAATGAATAATTATTATTAAACGAATATTATTATTATTGAACGAAATATTATTATTAAACGAAAATCCCAATTGACTGCTATAAATAACTAATTAAATGCTATAAAAAACTTGAAGAAATACATCAAGATTTAGGACTATGTCAAATCAAAAAACAAATCAGAAAGGAAAGGAAATTTTATTTGTTTTTGTGTAACCTCATCTAAATTTGGGAGAGGAATAGCACAATGCTAACTTATTTTTCCTTTTCCTATCATGTTAATGACATAAGCCTGGTTTTCATTAGTGGAGTTAGTGGTAGAGTTCCTTGGGCAAGTACTAACTATCTTGTAAACTCTCCCATTGAAAACGTTCATGGTCAAGTACTAGTTTTTAGTAGAGTAGAGTGGGATAGTACTCTATTACTTGCCTTCCCCCACCACCGCTTCTCACTCTACTCTACCACTACTATGCTAATGAAAACTGTCTCGCACTAGTAGATTAGAGTCGGGTAGAGTAGAGTAGAGTAGAGTAGCTTTAAAGGTTGATTCTGTTCACTAGACAACACACTTTACCTACTATTCTCAATTGTAGAGAAAACAGTTACTCTACCAAGTAAGTAGAGTAGAGTTAGCTCGGTAGAGTTAGTATGCCAGTTACTCGACCACTAACTCTACTAGTAAAACCAGGCTATACTCATTGTAACAATAGAGTTAAGTTATCTTATCAAATCATATCACTTATCACTGTTATCTTGTATGAATTCAGTATCTTGTATCGCCACGTCATGAAATAAGAAAGTCATTCTATATTATTCCATCTTAGTCAAATATTGTTTTATGAACTTTCTATGATTTTGTGAAGGTGAATGTTAAATCTTCAGTTTTAGGCATATTTTAGCTTCTGCATGTTTAAAATAATAGTAGTATTTAGTACTTGGAAGTACTCAAATTTGAATAAAAATTAAAATAAAATAAGCTTCTTCCCTCAGTTGAAAAATCAGGCTCTTCAAGCGACAATCTATTGTGAGCTTCAAGCTAATCTTCAAGCGTTCTTTATATTTGGAAATTACTGAGACATTTCATTTATTCAAATGCTAATGAATTAATAATTATTATTATCAAACGAAAATCCTGTTGTTTATTTATATTTAGCGTTCTTTATATTTGGAAATGACTGAGATATTGCATTTATTCAAATGCTAATGGATTGAAAATTATTTTGAAACGAAAAGCCTGTTGTTTATTATAATTGGAAATAACTGAGACTTTCATTTATTCAAATGCTAATGAATTAATAAATTGATTATCATTAAACGAAAATCCTGTTGTCAATATTTGCAGTAGCAGAAGTCTTCGGAGTGATTTACAGCATTTAATTTCGTTTAATAATATATCTTTTTCTTTATTGATTCATATAATGAGTAAATCATCAGAATAATAAGGAGAGAAAAAATGAGGTAGCCTTCTGCTATTCCTCTTCCAAATTTAGATAAGGTTACAAATAGTCCGAAATAGGTGGCTGTGCAAAGGCTAAAAATAAACTTTCTACTAGTGATATTTTTCAGAGTTTTTCGATTTGTATATCATCAAGCTATCAGAATAAAAAAGTTTTCTCAAGAAAACATTTTTTTCCGATCATTACTTTTTGAGATATGAGCGACTGAAGTTTGAATATTTGGGACAGAACATTTCAAATTCGGTAAGAGAATCATGAGATTCAGAGGATGGATTCTTCATGTTATTCTTGATCTAGTAAAACATAAATTGTCTGGAAATATCAATTTTTAAAAAAGTTATTCAATTTACCAGAAATAACTCAACTGAAAGTTATTTTTGGTTATTTTTAGTAAATTGAATAACTATCTTAAAAATTGATATTTTCAGAGAATTTTTGTCTTACTAGATCAACAATACCATGGAGAATCCATCCTCTAAATCTCATGGATTTATCTCTTACCGAATTTGAAATGTTCTGTCCCAAAAATTCAATCTTTAGGCGCTCATATCTCAAAAAGTAATGATCAGAAAAAAATTTTCCCTGTGAAAACTTTTTCATTTTGATAAGTTGATGATATACAAATCGAAAACTTTGAAAAATATCACGAGTAGTAGGAAGTTTATTTTTAGCCTTTGCACAGCCTCAAGTCTTGTAGTTGTTCACTTCACAACATTTTCAGTCCTAATTAGTTCTTAGTTCTAATTATTTAGTTAGTTCTTAATTAATTAGTTCTAATTAATTATTAGTTCTTTATATTGTTAAGGAGCGACGATAGGTATATAGGGACATACCGACGATACAAAGCATCTTTACAAAATTAAAGATTCCTTCATAATGTTGCCTCCTCTGTTCGCAGGGGAAGACGAAGACGACGGAGGAGGAGGAGGGGACGATCTATCAGCCCCCCTCTTGATGGACTCCCCCCAGTGTGTGCTGTTTGGGACGTTCATGATCTGGTTTGCCTCCATCACAATCAACTTGGGTCCGACCTTTTTGTCCGGGGCTCTAGCCGCCAACACAGAGAGCGGACATAATGCACCCTCCTGTCCGCTGGTCAGTTGTGACAACATTGTCCATCTATTATTCTTACAAGATAACTTCCGACTAATTGCGTTTTTATCGATACCAAAAATATTTGACATTGGTTAATGAATATCGATATTTCTAAACTATCATCAGTATGGTTGATATTTCTAAACTATGGATCAGATGCTGGCTTTATGATTCAGAGGCCCGGGTTCAATTCCCGGCCCGGGCAAGATATTTATCTCGGGCCACTCCCGTGTTTCGGATGGACACGTTAAGCCGTCGGTCCCGGCTGCCTAAAAAGCAGTCGTTAGGTCATGTCAGAGGCCCTGAAATTGATCAGTTGCGACCTGAAAACTCTGACACCAGACCTGAGCCAGCCAGGTCACACGATATTAATATTATTATTATTATTATCAGTATAATTTGTGGATTTGAGTGAAATTTTTAATATTTGTTGTGATTTTGTTTGGATTTGTATTTTGAAATTAATTAATCTGATAAATTCAAAATTATCGTAGTACATACATTTTTTGGCTCAAAATAGTGTGTGAATTAAGTTATCATTTACATAACCTCTAGACTGTGTATTACAAATTAAGGTTTAAAGCAGTTTTGGGCGAATGCCTGTTATTTATACCTGCATTGTATCTATTGTCTAAGAATAAATGAATGACAGTGGAGAAAGATGGGAGAACAACGTTGCTGATCCTCTGTCTTGTCAATGCCTTTCTTTTGTGAAGTTGAGAAGTTGATATTGTGGTAATTATTCATATTAAATAAAAAATACAAAGATATTGTCAAAACCACAGATTTATTGATACTCAGAGAGACCGGTTTCGGTTGTTACACCATTGTCAATCTCTGATAAACTCAGAGATTGATAAACTCAGTTTATCAGAGATTGACAATGGTGTAACAACCGGAACCGGTCTTCCTAATTATCAATAAATCTGTGGTTTTGAAAATTTCTTAGCATTTTTATTTAATTTCAATGCCTTCAATGGAAATATGAAATCCAAAACACTTCCAGCTTAAAACAAGTGTATAGCGAGGTCCACGTTATAATGGCAGTGGAGGAAGATAGGAGAACAACGTTGCCGATCCTCTGTCTTGTCAATGCCTTCCATAGACGGTAACTGATACAGGTTTATTGATGTAATATTAACTGTTCATTCTCGTTTAAAATAATCATTTACATTTTATTGAGCAATAAATTATATTTTTCAATGATTTCACAATGAATTTAAATAATCAAGATAAAATATTATGTTAATTTATCATAGTATTGTTAAAAAAACCATCTGGCAACAGAGCAAAGAGCGAAAGAGATAGCACTATCCGCTTTGTTGAATGATAGACGAGGATAGCAATACCATGGCTTATCAAACACTGCCATAACGTGGACCTCACTACAGTAGACATGCAGAGCAGAGAAAAGAAGGGAAATAGCGGCGGCGATGTTACCGTGCCGAAGCGGCCATCGTTCTCTAATTTGTAGTGAGAGTACAACATCTCATGATACGCATACGTAGTTTCCTCTCTGAAAGCACTGAGTGAACTGAGTCTTATCAACAAATTGGCAACTGCGATTCTACCTATGACTCTATTCATCACTGTAAAGCCCTCCGCACACACACATATCGATTTTTGTTCGTATGATATTTTGCCTTCCTTATGAATTCTATAAGATTAAACGGAACTTGATAAACATAATCTGTTTGAAATCATCTGTGTAATCTAATAGAATTCATAAGGACGGCTAAATACTGTACGAACATAAATTGATGTGTGTCTGTGCAGAGCATAATTGGCTGATCTCCATTTCTATTGGATATTCCTCGAAGACAAAAGTAATTTTGTATAGACTATAGTTTGTTGATTATACACATTGTAGTATAAATGTGATTCATGGTTAATTGAGAGAATAATCCTAATTGATCAAGTTATGTAGGCCTATTCGTGGGAAACTCTCTATATCCAATGAATACTGAGTTAAGAATTTTTCAAAAAACTCTGTATAACAGTCGTGAGGCCCGTTAACGGCTTAACGACTCAGTTGAGGTGGAACTTAAAAGCCATATATTACTTAATAACCAATAAAAGCCATACTAATGTTATTATTTTTCAACGGTTAACTGTTAAACAATAAAAGCCATACGAATATTATTAATTATTAACTGTTAACTGTTTTATTTGTGTGCACAGGTACACGGCCCCTTCCGACATTACGTTCTCAACGTGTTGTGGATTCTGATCAACGTGATCTGCGTGCTGTTAACGCTTTTCCACCTGCACAAACTGCATCGCGACCTCACCAAGGCTAATGTAGAGGCGGTGCGCGTAGCGGGGCTGGTCACCACGCTGGTCAGTGTCACGGGGGGCGGCACAACTGCCCCCGGCTCCGCGCCCGCGCTCAACGGCACTAACGGCACTGTGCCTAGGGTGAGTTGAAAATTCGAAAATTCTAGAAACATTTAGAAAATTGATCAACTAGTTTTTTTTATTCAACTAGTTTTTGGGCCAACCAGTTTTGGGGTCAACTAGATTCGTCATGTACATAAGATAGTACTGTAAGAATAATATTACACAATAATTTCGAAAATCGATCAATTAGTTTTCTGTTTAACTAGTTTTTTGGTCAACCAGTTTTGAGCTCAACTAGATTTATCGTTATTTAGGAAAGATAGTACAAGAACAATTTTAGAAAATCTATCTACTAGTTTTTGGTCAGCCAGTTTTGGGGTCAACTAGATTTTGTCATATGCACAAGAAGATAACACTCATGGTATAGGGCGTTTTTGTTTCAGTTGGAATTTGGTTCAACTTGGGTACTTTCGTATAACTATTAACCAAAGTAGCCTACAATCTCATTCACGTAAGGTCAACGATATAATGGCAGTGAAGAAAGATAGGAGGAAAACGTTGCCGATTCTGTACCTTGCGTCTATAGAAATAGAGGACGACTGATACCTGTATATGATGTGAACTGATCACTCTTGTTCAAAATTATCAATTATATTTTATTCGTTGTTAGTTATCCATCTTGTTTTCACTATTATTATTACTATCAAATTTTGTAAAACTTGAAAGTGATAAAAACACTCACATTCTTTGATGTGGCAAAAAATTTTATTCGTTCAGAAAGAAAGTTTTTCAATTTTTGAATAATGAATTTCCATTGGAGATTAACAATTTCTTTAATCATTTATTATTACTTCTAAAATATTAATAAAACGATCAGCAAACGTCTCAGAGCTTGAAGATGATAGCGCCATCTGCTTTGACGAATGATAGAAAAGGATAATCAAATACTGCCATTATAACGTGGAGCTCACTACAGGAAGGTGATACAAAGATGATACGAAGATGAGATGATACAAGGAGTGATAGAAAGATGATACACATGTATAGCAACACCAATGTTAATCAAATACTGCAATAAATTATAGGAGTGGCCGTAGTCGAGAGGATCACATGCTGGCTTTATGATTCAGAGGCCCGGGTTCAAATCCCGGCCCGGGCAAGATAATTATCTCGGGCCACTCCCGTGTTTCGGATGGACACGTTAAGTCGTCGGTCCCGGCTGCCTGAAAAGCAGTCGTTAGGTCATGTCAGAGGCCCTGAAATTGATCAGTTGCGACCTGAAAACTCTGACACCAGACCTGAGCCAGCCAGGTCACTCGATATTATTATTATTATATACTGCAATTATAACGAGGGCCTCACTAAAGGAAGTGACACAAAGATGATACAAGGATGGTAGACAATGATAGCAACACCAATGTTAATCAAATACTGCAATTATAACGTGGACCCCACCCTCACTATAATATGGAGACCCTAAAGGCCACATGCAGTCTGAGTTGAACAATTTCCGAGAGCAGCTTCCTTTAGTGTGTAAATCAGCAGGGGGACTTGGCCAACTAAGTTCCCCACTTGACACTGGCTTAGTTTGCATAGTTAAGTCCCCAACTAACCTGTGGAGATGTTAGTATTATCGTAGGACATTAGTTTACCTCTCACAACACAGTGGAGCCTTTATATTCATTCACATGTAGTCCAGTCACTATATACATTGGTGCATGCAATTTATATTGTAGTTCTGATTTTTTAATATATTATTTAGGTACTTAAGAGAAGTCCAGAACCAATTTCTTCATGCAAAATTTCCTTGTGCTAGATACAGGGTGGCCCAAAAACCTCGTATTTTCGGCTCATTTTCCAGTTTTCAGCTATTTCTGACAAATCTCGTAATCGGACAGAAAAATTTGCTCTCGCCTTTTATCTAGAATATGAAATTCTGAATAAAATGAGATCATTCAGAACTCCTATCTCCAATGAGTACTGAGTTATGATTTTTCAAAAATGAGTGAAATTTGAAGAGAAAATAAATTTTTGATGAATTTTAGATTTTGATCAACAATATCTTCCGATTGTTACCATTTAGATGTATAATTCAAAATCCCTCTGGGCGTATTTTTGTGCTCTACAATCTGAGATCAGGTAGAGCGCTCTATCTTATACAGATTTCCTGGTACACCTGACAACAATGCTCCTTGTATTGTGAAGAACACCTAATTTCCAGCTTCAACCATCATCACCAACTATATAGTCTTCACATTGATAATTCGCACAATGACATGAGTTCATGAGATTATGTTCTATGAGAATCACCCGTTAGATGCACTCCATTTCAGTATTTCCTAATTGAGAGGTGCGCTTAAGGACACCTCAAGGATCAAAATTTCAAACACTTATAATTTCTGACACAATGCTCAGATTTCATCGTACTACACTTCATTCTTCTCGGCTCGTCAAGGCGGTCCAAAATCATGCATCATAAGTCAAATTCGGTCGAAAAGTGGAGATTTATTGTTGAGTGTACTTAAGCCCATATTCCAATACACAAAAAATGGCCAATTTCTATATTCAAAGCTATGTATCTCGGTAACTCCTTATTATGAAAATCATTACTTGATCTTGAAATGTACAATTTTCAACCTTCTTTTTCTTCTGCTTGTTCTTTTTGTTAGTCTCCTTCTTCTTCTGCTTGTTCTTGTTGTTGGTCTTCTTCTTATTAGTCTTCTTCTTCTTCCTCTTCCGCTACTTTTCTTCTTCTTCTTCTTCTTCTTCTTCTTCTTCTTCTTCTTCTTCTTCTTCTTTCTCCTCTTCCGCTACTTCTCCTTTTTTCCTATATTCTCTTTCCGTTCTCTTCTACTTTTCTACTTTCTTCGTTAAATTCCACTGGTAAGTCTCTCACTTTCCGTGTCATAAACATGGAAGTGTTATAGACTGCTTAGAACCGAGGCAGTCTTCTTTAGTGCCTTCTTTATGTTATCTTTAAACTTTTATGGCATTGTTACTTGTCTCGAATGATAGGTAGTTGTATGTCGATAAAATTCATCCCTGTTTTAGGGGTGTTCCTCGGTGTTTTACGCGATAGGCTTTAATTTTTTATGGATATAGATGAGTCTTCATTTATAGCTATCAGGGTACCTTTGTCCTATATCATCGCCCTCTTATGAGTGTAAGAGAGGGCCGGCTGCGCCCTAATTTCGCCCTCCTAGGTTTTCGATAAAGGCAAATCAATCAATCAATCTGATGGGTTTGAAAACCGAGAGTCTAGGTTTTCCTCGATTATTGTATTTTTTGTATATTTCCCATGTTTCATGGACAAAGCTCTCTATACTACTGTATTTCAAGACTATTGTGGAAGTTATTCTGATTGAAAAACGAATGTAACAAACTAATACTAAAAAAACGCAAATCTTTTGTACTAGTAGTTCTGTGAACAGTAGACCTCACGCAGTATTCTCATCCACAAGTACCTGATTGAAACTATAGACCTTATGGAAATACAGCAATAGACTGGCTTCTCCACACATCTGTGTAATCACTTGTCAGCTGATTTATGATGAATAATTCTATAGTCTGATTTTTTCTCTAATATTGGCGTATGGGGGAGGCTCCTTTTTCCTTTTATATTATCCTTGAAATGCAAAATTTCCAAAAACCTAGTATATAGGTCGACGCGCAATTAAAAAAGGAACATATCTGTCAAATTTCATGAAAGTCTATCACCGCGTTTCGCCGTAAATACGCAACATAAAAACATTCAAACAATGAAACATTAAGAGTAATGCCAAACCGTCGACTTGAATCTTAGACCTCACTTCGCTCGGTCAAATATCTTGATACGGGCTTCTGTTGTTACATCATTAAAGCACACACATCGATTTTTGTTTGCACGGTATATTGCAGTCCTTATAAATTCTATTATAGATTAAACAGATGCTTTCAAACAGATGATGTTTGTCAAGTTCTCTTCAATCTGATAGAATTCATAAGAACGGCAAAATATCGTACGAACAAAAATCGATGTGTGTGCAGGGCTCAACAATCCTTCAGTTTATTTCCTGTTTTGACAAATCAAATTCATGGTGAAACCATAAATAATATATATTTGAATATTATTAGCCTACTATACTATTTAAATACATGAATACTACACTATTTGATAGTATACAAATGGTAAAACTTTAAAAAAATGTTCCCAAACCTTTCTTAAAATGGAGGGATTTATCAGCGTAGGCCTATAGTGAGGTCCACGTTATAATGACAGAGTTTGTTCAGCAATGTTATTGCTATACTTGTCTATCATTCAACAAAGCGGATAGCGCTATCTCTTTCTCCCTTTGCTCTGTTGCCAAATCGTCTTCCAACAACGTGGAATTAATAATTTATTAGCAAAATATCTCATCTTAATTATGAAAATATTGAGAAATACAATTTCTTGCTTTATAAAATATAATTGATTATTTAAAACGATAATGAACAGTTAATATTACATCAATAAACCTGCATCAGCTAACGTCTATAGAAGGCATTGACAAAACAGAGGAACGGCAACGTTGTTCTCCTATCTTTCTTCACTGCCATTATAACGTAGACCTCACTATATAGGCTACTATTCCAAGACTATTGTAGAAGTTATCCTAATAAAAAACCTGATATAGCAATCACAAATTTATTGAAATATCTTGATACGGGATTTTGTTACATCATCAACAATCCTCCAGTTTATTTCTTGTTTTGACTATTTAAAATCTTGGTGAATCCAATAATATACTAGTAGTTCTGTGAACAGTAGACCTCGCGCAGTTATAAACCACAGTCTCCTCTAATACTGTTCATCAGAGTAAATTATTCTGTCCTGTCCTGTCGTGCCGGCCAGATATCGGTGTATAAACGACTAATGACTGTTTGGGTTTTTGTATCGACAATGCTAATAATTTGATGTGAACAGCCATGCTACTATCATCAAAAGCTTACCGAGTTCAAAGCAGAGAAAAGTCAGGAGAAAATACTATGCTTCTTCGAGTAATCAATCGCATGCCTCACTGCATGCAATTAATAGTCCACACGACAGCTGATATTTTACTTAGTTACATTGAGGTGTAATTGCATGCGTCATTGCATGCAATTAATAATCCACTCGACAGCTGACTTATGATGAATAATTGTATAGTCTGAATTTTGCTCTAATATTGTCATATGAAGGAGGCTCCTTTTCCATTTATATTATCCTTGAAATGCAACATTTTCAAAATCCTTGTATATACGTTGACACGCAATTTAAAAAGGAACATAACTGTCAAATTTCATGGAAATCTATTACCGCGTTTCGCCGTGAATGCGCAACATATAAACATTTAAAAATTCAAACATTTAAACATTAAGAGAAATGCCAAACCGTCGACTTGAATCTTAGACCTCACTTCGCTCGGTCAATAAATTGGCGGAGCTTTGGACATATCAATGTCCATTCTTCGGAAAGAATATTCAAAGTATCCTCCCCACTAACTCTCTACTAAAACAGACGCGCAATTTAAAATGGAGGGATTGATCGGCGTAGTAACCTTTATTCTTCAGCTTCATTCATTAATAAGCCAGAGTTTCCATTAGTTTCACAGGGTCCATTCATGTCGTTCCAATTCAAGTCTCAGTTCCACAATTCCGAGTCACATCTTTCTCCATCTACTACTGTTCACAGTAGAAACCTACTTCTCACAGTAGACATCTACTGTTGACAATCTTAAATCTTAATTAGTTCCAAACACGCTTGCTTCCTCGCTTGCTATCGTCAGATTCACTACAAAATGACAGCATTCCTTATATAAATAACACCCACTCTCCTCATTTAACCAATGCTGACACTACTTCTACAACTTCACTTTCCGCTTTTGTTCAAACTTTTCGCCTTCTCTTTGAAAAGCTTAATTTGCTCTACGCTCAATCATTCCCTCTCACTTGCACTTCTATTTACGTCCTCTACTATTCCATTTGAACCCTGTTCAACTCGACTTTCTTTCTATTCAAATCTCATTTAGGCCGAAAGAAGTTTCGCTATTTCTGTCTCTCTCACTGCCGGACTGCTAATTTTTTATTATTCATGATGAACCGTTCCGAGTTTCCAAGAAAAAATATTCCACTCTGTGTCAGAGAGCTGGAGAATTTTTACTTTTGACTAAGTCACTGCCAATGTTGTAGAATACAACAACTGTAGAATTTGACAATGAGTGTTTTTATTTCACTTTTAAATTATATTATCAAGTATACCATTGATTATCTTATTTCTTATTAATTTGTAGAAAAAGCTCCGTCAACCATTATTAACACGTGCTCCACAAAGACCTTTTAAAAATTTGACAAACTGAAAGCTAGAATGATTTGAAATAGGCCTAAAACCATCCTCGGTAAATTGAAAATGTAAATGAAAATGTTTTATTGGCAGAAATATAAAATTACAACATGTTAGAAATACATAATAAAAGCAATACAAATTTTACAACATGAGAAAATACTATTACAAAATAAAATGCAATGCCAATTGAGTATTTGCATCTCGAGGTATCTCGCCTGCATTTTTCATTTAAGCATGCCTCATTCCATCAGAAACACAGAATTTTGGCGTTATTCCAAATTCCTTCTAACACAACATGATTACACCCTAGCTTAGCTTCTGTACTGAATTTGAACATTTTCTGTTTATTTGTTCTCGATAAAGCTGAGAAAACGCAGATTTTGGGCGTATCTTTGAAAATTTTTCCAAATCCGTTCTTATTGCGCCTCTAAAGGGCCAACTGAACATACCTACCAAATTTGAACGTTTTTGGTCTGGTAGATTTTTAGTTCTGCGAGTGAGTGAGTTGTCAGTGAGTGAGTGCCATTCGCTTTTATATAATACTAGCCATCAGGCTCGCTTCGCTCGCCATATCCGTCTAGCCAGGGGGCTCCGCCCCCTGGATCCCCGACTGGATCTTCCAAAAATAAGATCAGCAGGCTCGCTTCGCTCGCCTGCATTTTTCATTTGAGCATTTTTATCATATGTTAGGACGATCCAGTCGGGGCCCAGACTAAACGGATATGGCGAGTGAAGCGAGCCAGACGGCTAGTAACATAATATTCTCAGGAATAGCTCTGATTGAAGCAGCAGTGCCCAATCAATTTTTCCGCGATAAGTGAATTTCAATCTTCAACTTGGTGCCAACCTAACAAAGTCAACTCAACTTAATGCCAACCTGACTAAATTATTAATTAATTATTATTATTAATTTAGTTACCAGTTAACAACTGTTTCGAAGAGGTACTCTCTCTAAATTATAGTTCTATATTAACATGTATGGCCTTTTTTCAATTATAATTAAGAGAATAAGAAGAATATACATGCTAAAAGACAAACTTTAAACCCTTAAAAACCACCCTTAGAGTTAAAATATTGCCAACAGATTTCTTAGTGCGCCTCTAAAGGGCCAAGTATGACCTACCAAATATGAACGTTTTTGGTCCGGTAGATTTTTAGTTCTGCGAGTGAGTGAGTGAGTGCCATTCCGCTTTTATATAATATATAGATGAGAAAAATATACATTGTCTTGATGACTATAACATAGCCTATTTGAGATAGAATTGATGAATATAAATATTAGATCAGATATGACTTGAAACACAGCTTCCAGGCAGCAGAATAATAACTTGGCAACTATGTTCTCCTCTAACTTTTTCATGGGCTTGATAACATGAATCTCATTTAATACAGCAATTCATACTAAATTACATTACCTCAAAGATCCCTGTCATACAAGCTCTCCACATGTCAATGACCCTATCAAAGCAACACATACAACAGCCTTCTCCTCCAAATGGAGTAAGATAAGATTGATAGACGAGAGAAGCCTGCAACCTACTATAACAGTGATGAAAGGCTTCAAGCATACACACGACGCCCTTACAAGATCTTGTCTGTCGTGAGAACCACTCCAAACTGTCACGATTGGTTGAATGAGAGGCCTTAACGCCATTCATAAGATAAACTGACAGTAAAGAAATAATCCTGTCTATGGTGAAATTTACTCCAAAATATCAGCATTGGTTAAATATGTGAAGTCATTGATGCCATTCATAAGGTATACTGACAGCGTATAGTGATCCTTGTCTACCGTGAAATTTGCTCCAAAATATCAGCATTGATTAAATGGGGAGCCATTAATGCCATTCATAAGGTATACTGACAGCGTATAGTGATCCTTGTCTATCGTGAAATTTACTCCAAAATATCAGCATTGGTTAAATGGGGAGCCATGAATGCCATTCATAAGGTATACTGACAGCGTATAGTGATCCTTGTCTACCATGGAATTTTTCTCCAAAATATCAGCATTGATTAAATGGGGAGCCATGAATGCCATTCATAAGGTATACTGACAGCGTATAGTGATCCTTGTCTACCGTGGAATTTACTCCAAAATATCAGCATTGATTAAATGGGGAGCCATGAATGCCATTCATAAGGTATACTGACAGCGTATAGTGATCCTTGTCTATCGTGAAATTTACTCCAAAATATCAGCATTGGTTAAATGGGGAGCCATGAATGCCATTCATAAGGTATACTGACAGCGTATAGTGATCCTTGTCTACCATGGAATTTTTCTCCAAAATATCAGCATTAGATTAAATGGGGAGCCATTAATGCCATTCATAAGGTATACTGACAGCGTATAGTGATCCTTGTCTACCATGGAATTTTTCTCCAAAATATCAGCATTAGATTAAATGGGGAGCCATTAATGCCATTCATAAGGTATACTGACAGCGTATAGTGATCCTTGTCTACCATGGAATTTTTCTCCAAAATATCAGCATTAGATTAAATGGGGAGCCATGAATGCCATTCATAAGGTATACTGACAGCGTATAGTGATCCTTGTCTACCATGGAATTTTTCTCCAAAATATCAGCATTAGATTAAATGGGGAGCCATTAATGCCATTCATAAGGTATACTGACAGCGTATAGTGATCCTTGTCTACCGTGGAATCCACACAAAATTGTCAGCATAACTTGAATGAGAAGCCATCAATGCCATTCATAAGGTAAACTACGCTACGCTACTGGTGGAACATGTTAGGGTGAGTCATTGCACCCTAACTCGACAGTGTCTTGAGCTATGGAGCTCTATGACTGCTCAAAGTAATAACAGTGCTGAAGTTGGGGGTTCCTGATATATAAGACCTTCAGTAGAGCTTGGCAATTTTATCTTTATTTATTTATTTATTATTCTCTAATTTTTATTTTTCTAATATTGATCAATATCTGATATACTAAACTGACAGTAAACTGGTAAAACCTTGTATAGGTAAGGTAAACTGACAGTGTATAGTTGATTTTATCTACCGTGGGAACCACGCCAACTGACAGAATTAGTTTAATGGTAAACACTGATATGATTTATGAGGGATTCTGACAGTATAAAGTGAACCTCACAGTAGGTGGATCTTTCAGCTTAAGCCAGTGTTGTCATGTGGTGCGTATCTCGTCATAAATGTCTGTCTGTCTTCAGGCGTTCCAAGTTCCAAAATTCTCCACTTGCTCTGTATCCCTGGATTTCCCTACATCTTCCTCAAAACTAGGTGTCAGCAATATTATAACTCAACTTCAACACAGGATATGTGCAATGTTCATTTATTTATCCATTCATCAATTCACGGAGATGTGAATTCATTACTCAAGTTTACACATTACATGTTGGAAATACGTGTACACTCAAATTCATACTGTACACTACAAGTGAGATACGTGAGCTAAGCAGTTGGTACTATTAATCAACACCTAGAATAATTTATATTAATAGCTAGTGGGATGTTATAAGATGGATAGGGATAGATGGATAGGGATAGGCTGTGCAAAGGCTAAAAATAAACTTCCTGCTGGTGATATTTTTCAACGTTTTTGGATTTGTATATCATCTAGCTATCAAAACGAAAAAGTTATCTGAGGAAAACATTTTATTCGCCACACTGCACAGAAAGCAGCTGTTTTCCAGTCCCTAAGAAGATCTGAAAGACATTGTTTGCAGACGACTCTCGTCTGACGTCAGAACAGGTTTCTTTCCGGCCTAGGCCGGAAAGAGTGCCCTTTCCAGCCGCTAACATGTAACTAAGAAATGTGATCAAAAAACTTTACATCATTTGTGTTCATTATTCAATAATTACAACATTTATAATAATATCATCTTATTGTCATTTGAAAGAATAAAAAAGTATAAACTGAACCTCCCACATAATTGAACATCATCTTTTAGGTTATTTAGACTAATCAGAATAAAAAATTAAAATACTTATTTAGATTACCTAAGATTTGCTAGAGCTATGACCTTCCACTTTTGCTTTCGGAAGTGCTTAATAAACAATTAATCTCCTATATAAATATTGTTTATTTTTCTGTGTGACGAAAAATAGCGCTCGCACCACGGGCAAAAATGTTTTTCCGTCTCTCAATCGGCCTACGGCCTCGGATTTGAAAACCGATTTCGAGCCAGAAAAGTCTCATTTTCGGCCTTAGGTGCGAAATATACTATTTTCGATCATTAATTTTTGAGATATGAGCGGCTAAAGTTTAATTTTTCGGGACAGAACATTTCAAATTCGGTAAGAGATAAATCCATGAGATTTGAAGGATAAATTCTTCATGGTATTGTTGATCAAGAAAAACAAAAATGTTCTGAAAAAATTGATTTTTGAGAAAGTTATTCAATTTACCAAGAATAACTCAACTTGAAAGTTATTTTTGGTCATTTTCAGTAAATTGAATAACTTTCTCAAAAATTGATATTTTCAGAACATTTTTGTTTTATTAGATCAACAATACCATTAAGAATCTATCCTCAGAATCTTATGGATTTATGCCTTACCGAACTTGAAATGTTCTGTCCCAAAAATTTAAACTTTAGGCACTCATATCTCAAAAAGTAATGATCGGAAAAAAGGTTTCCCTGAGAAACCTTTTCCATTTTGATAGCTTCATGATATACAAATCCAAAAACTTTGAAAAATATCACCAGTAGAAAGTTTATTTTTAGCCTTTGCACAGCCTTAAACTATTTTACTTTCAATAAAAAATTATTCCAAACTAGCAGGTAACCCGTGCTTTGCATGGGTCTAATTAAAAACTTGACAAACTGGTTCTACTGAGACTTTGAAGAATCTGAAATAGGCCTATAACCATCCTCGGTAAATTAATAATCAAGTTAATCAGTTGAATAGTCCAGACGTGATGATGCGTCATTCGTGAATTTCCTATCCTCTCTACATTAATAAGCCAATTCTTTCCGTAATTATATTATAGATTATATTTATTTAATGAATTGTGTTTATCCACAGCCAGGAGGTGTGGGAGCCGTGGAAGAGCATCGCAGAATGCGCAACTATCTGCGTAGGATGGAGAGAGAGGGCGTTCAACGTGTCAAGATGTTCCTTGTCATAACAGCCGCCTACGTCCTCTTCTGGGGACCTCTCTTCTTTGTCACACTAGTGCACCATCCGTTGCTAGGCAACCCGCTCGGATACGAGGTGAACAACTCCCTACTTTGTATCAAATATTTGCAAACTTTGTATCAATCTTTGTTAAAATATTTGGCCGACTTTGTATCAATCTATGTTAGAACATTTTCATCCAAGAAAACTAGAATAAAAAGGGCCGGTTTGCGAGCTCAGGATTCAGCTAAGTTCTAGACTTTAAAAAGTTGGAGTCAGAAAATTGGCTTTCCAAAACGGGGCACAGTCGTGGTCCACGTTTAAAATAAAATATCGGGGCACTGAGCTTCGCTCGTTTTATTCATAAACAGAAAACAATTCTTTAAAATGATTGGGGAAGGACTAACAGACACAGCTCAAAACTGTTTCTCCCCCTAATTTTGATTAATGCACTATAAATAGTCCAAAGTAGTGGGTTATGTACAATACACTTGAATTCAGGTCCAATTTTCAGTCCGAACATTTGAAAATAGAAGAGTTCTAATTTAGATCGTTTACAAACCAAATTGAAGAACAAAATAACACTCACTCGAGATCCGTTGGACATAAATATACAATCATATAACCATAAGACAATATAAACAACCATATAAATATATACCGAAATTGCTCGCTTGATATGATAGGATTTCGAAAAACTAGAAAATTGAACACAAAATAAAATAAAGAGAAAATAGTTTCAGCTATTTTGAATTATTTAGGAATGTTTCATCTCGTCAAGGAAAAACTTTTCCAATTAATGAAATTATGAAAATAATCTCAATTAATTAAAGAATGAGAAAATAAAAATTATCATAAAAACTACGACTACGCCTACAACTAATATGTATTGTTGACTTGCAAATGTCCTTGTCAATAAAGCAATTTATATTTCTACACTCGGTGGTTATATCAACATCCAATTCTTATGGTTATTATTACTTATCTATAACAGATAGCTTCTATTACTCGATGTTTCACAGAATTTCACCTCTTCTAGAAACAGAGAAATATAAAATAGTGTGGATACAGCTTTTAACTAACCGAATCAACGTTGTGAAGATTTTATGAAGATAATCAACACACTTCAAGATAACAACTTGAGCGGAATTCTGTTCGAAAGGGTGAGAAACTGCGAAAACCTGAGAGAAAATTGTGAGAAACCAAATCGATTACAGGCAATAAAGTGTGCCACCAAATTACCCTCAACTTCCCACACCACCGCAAAGCCATCTGGATATCTCCTTTAAGTTATTGATCTCTATATTGAAATTCGCCCACTATTTCACCGTTTAACGTTCAACAGCTGCTCCAAAAGTAGTCTTGCATTTTATTGGAGTTATAATAAGTAGTTTGATATAGTTTGATAGTTTGATATAGTTTGATATTGAGAATATCAGTTTGCATAAAATTGATATTCTATGATACTCAAAATCTGAGGAGTTGGTTAACGTCACTCAGCTCAATTCAGTCAATTCAGGAATAATTATTGATAATCAATATTTTCGAAATAAAATAAGTTATGACATTTTTGACATTCACTCAAGATTTTATTAACTAGTAGTTCTGTGAACAGAAGACCTCACGCAGTATTCTCATCCACAAGTACTGATTGGAACTACTGACCTTATGGAAATACAGCAATAGACTGGCTTCTCAACACATCTGTGTAATCACTTGTCAGCTGATTTATGATGAATAATTCTATAGTCTGATTTTTACTCTAATATTGCCGTATGAAGGAGGCTCCTTTTTCCTTTTATACTAGTAGTTCTGTGAACAGTAGACCTCGCACTCAGTGAGTTACATTGACCTGTTGTTATGTTTTCTCAAAAATTAATAAATAATTTATCAATTAAAAATGTCTAGGAAAAATCCTAAATAAACATAGAGCTTTCTGTCCTATATCCGTGACGTGTCGTCCCGTAATGTGAGTGTGAGCGCTGTTATCAGGTCTGGCTGCAACTGTCTACAACGTTCATGGAAAGATACAATTTTCAAGATGTTCGATGTTTTTGAACGGGCAGTATTATAGTCAACTGTCTACTAACGTTAATGGAAAGATACATTTTCAAGATGTTCGATGTTTTTGAACGGGTAGTATTATAGTCCACTAGACAGCTGATTTATGATTAATAATAAATTCTATAGTCTGATTTTTACGGTGATATTGACGTATGAAGGAGGCTCCTTTCTTCTTTCATATTATCCTTGAAATGCAAAATTTCCAAAAACCTTGTATATAAGTTGACGCGCAATTAAAAAAGGAACATATCTGTCAAATTTCATGAAAATCTATTAATACGTTTCGACGTAAATGCGCAACATATAAAAATTCAAACATTTAAACATTAAGAGAAATGCCAAACCGTCAACTTGAATGAATCTTAGACCTCACTTTGCTCGGTCAATAAGATCCTATATTATTAGGTTCAATAAGGATTGGATTCACAGGCCTGAACAATCATGATTTCATAATAGTAAAAAAAATTTCAGGATCGGCAGTACTTTATCACCGGTGATGCAAGCCAAAAAAAAAAATTGTAGAGGAGAATATTCAATCAATCCGAGCATTCAAATAATCACAAGCAAACTGGTATTTCTTAGCAAGAGGTGAGAGCCAATGGAAGTCGAGTTACAAAAGAATTCGGCCAATGACATCCCAACGAATCCTTACTCACAGGCGATAGCCTATGTAAGGGAATCTTCTCAATATAGAAACATTATTGAACGAGCGACAGCGAGTTCTCACTTTTGACTCACTGAAGGCTCAAGTCTTTGCCGTCTGCTTGTATGTTCTACAATAACTATAGAAAGAATTAATCATTCAGTTTCAAATTTTGAACATATATTCTTCGAACCTTTTCACAGGTCAAGTTCGTTTGACAACAAAATTGACTCACGCCTTTGTCCTTTTTCAGGATATAAAGAAGAAACATTGGAAGTTTGTATCTGGTTTTACTTTATTAATTAGGTACTTTGTTGTAATATGAAATAACTTAATATCAGTTATTAATCCATCCTATGTAAAACGCACTTTTCACTTTTCTAAAATACATATTTACAAAATAATAGTGTAACAATAATAAATATGAAGAATATACTAAATATAAAGAAAATAAAAATCTCAGTATTATATGAATGAATTAGATTCATATCACTTGAAAATGGCATAAATGACCGAAACATGTTGTGATAAAATATTTTAAAAAAAGGGTACTGAGATTTTTATTTTCTTTATATTTATATTACAAGTAGCCCTATACAGGAAAGAGATAAAGAAGAATATATACTCCTGCGTGGATGATATGTCCGTGTGCAGGAAGGAGTCGAACTAAATCAGACAGTTAAAATACACTGGATTGAATTAAGGGAATTATGATACTTAAACATAGTTTGGAATATTGAAAGTAAAATATGAAGAGAAATATTCATATAATTAGAGTATAAACATACAAATAATAATAATTTTCAGCTCAACGGCGCTCAAGGGTTTCACTGGGCAGTCATAGCTTTATTATTTTAATATTGTGTGGGGGAAAAAATTAAAAACATAATAATATGGATGAAAAACTATGTATGAACTATATGAAGAGAACAACATTTTATATGATTGATTGAATGAGAGAATGGAATTCCACTGTAATGGCGAAAGCCAATGATAGAAGAGTACGAAAGAATTCAACCAATCACAGGCTGACCAATGAGAGAGCAACAATATCGATGATATGGCAACAGCCAATAGGAGTTAAGTAGAGGGAAATTCTGCCAATCACAAGGTAACCAATGAGAGAATAGCGAGTTTTTTATCATGATAACAGCAAATAAGAGTTGAAGGTTTTGGTTTCAATTTGTCCTGTCAAATAGCCTAATCCAAAATTGCTTGCAAGACGTAGGGGTTTCATACATTTATTATAATCTTCAAATTGAAACTAAAAAGTATATTGAAGTGGGGTCCACGTTATAATGGCAGTGTTTAATTAGCAATGGTATTGCTATCCTTGTCTATCATTCAACAAAGCGGATAGCGCTATCTCTTTCTCGCTTTGCTTTGTTGCCAGATCGTCTTTTAATAATGTATAATTAATTAACAAAATATTTCATCTTAATTATGAAAATTCATTAAGGAAATTATTAAAAAATACAATTTATTGCTTGATAAAATATAATTGATAATTTTGAACGAGATGAACAGTCAATATTACATCAATAAACCTGAATCAGCTACGGTCTATAGAAGGCATTGACAAGACAGAGTATCAGCAACGTTTTTCTCCTATCTTTCTCCACTGCCATTATAAGTTGGACCTCACTATATTGCATTGAAATATTGAATGAAAAAGACTAAGAAATTGTCAAAAAACCACAGATTTATTGATACTTAGAAAGACCGGTCTCGGTTATTGCACCTTTGTCAATCTCTGATAAACTGAGAATAAAACGTTTATCAGAGATTGACAATGGTGTAAATAACCGAAACCGGTCTTTCCAAGTATCAATAAATCTGTGGTTTTTTGACAATTTCTTAGTCTTTTTCATTCAATACGAATAATTGCCACAATATCAACTTCTCAACTACATAAAAAGCATTTAAATATCTTCATAGTGAATCATTTAAAAGAATCAACAGTTTGCAATTGGATAATCAGATTTTCTCGAATTTCAAGCTTATTTTAGGTGAAAATGTTACTGAACATTAGTTGTAGAGATTCTCATGCTGAATCTTTTCCACTCAGAATTTTTTTGTTTAAATTGTATCTGAAGCCTGATGATTGGAAATCTAAAATCAAACTTTGCATAGATGGGGCGGAGCTCCTGAAATTTTTACAGATATGGGACTTGTGCCAGTTGATAGAGCTTATCGATGACTATTTCAGGTATAACTTTAATCAAAATCGTTGAAGCCTTTTTCGAGAAAATCGCGAAAAACCCTGTTTTTGACAACATTTTAGCCGCCATCTTGAATCGCATTTCATCGAAATTTGTCGTGTCGGATCCTTATATTGTAAGAGCTTTACGTTCCAAATTTCAAGTCATTCCGTTAATTGGGTGATGAGATATCGTGTACACAGACGCACATACACTCATACACACACACACACACACACACATACAGACCAATACCCAAAAACCACTTTTTTGGACTCAGGGGACCTCGAAACGTATAGAAATTTACAAATTGGGGTACCTTAATTTTTTTCGGAAAGCAATAGACTACTTTCCTTACTTATGGTAATAGGGCAAGGAAAGTAAAAAGTGATCACTAAACACATATACATTTCTACTGAGATATCAAGCTATAGCTGACATAATTGACAAAGTAAACTGAAAAAGTACACAGTTATTTTTCCATCTCAATTGGGAACGAATGAATTGCAATGTAATTACATCAAATTTATGACCGAATTTCAGTATCAGAACTGCAACTTATATCCAGCGAATGATAATTGCACAGAAAAAAGGCGCACGTTAAACGAATTTCAATTGCTGCTACACATTTCGAGTGGCAAGTGATTGGAATTTAACTGCCGATAAATGGACCGAGAGAGAGAGAGCGATAGATAGAGAGTGAGAGAGTCGGTTAGGGAGATAGAGAGAAAGAGAAGGAGTGGAAGAGATGGATCGATAGATAAACAGAGAGACAGTGAGGGTGAAAGAAAGAGAGAGGGGAGGGGCAAGTGAGAGGATGCGTTGAAAGAGAGTGTGTGTTTCGGAGAAAGAGAGAAGAGAAAGGATGAGAAGAAGGTGTAGAGAAAAGTATGAGAGATTTGAGAAGAGCAAGATAGACCGAAAAAACAAAGTGACTAAATGAGTGGAAAGAGAGAGTCAATTAGAGAGAGTGACAGAGAGAGTAAGAGAGAAGAGAGAGAGAGAGAGAGAGAAGAGAGAGAGAGAGAGAGAGAGATAGAGAGAGAGAGAGATAGGGAGAGAGAGAGATAGATAGAGAGGGAGAGAGAGCGTGTGTGTGAGGAAGGAGAAGAGGAAGGAAAGACATTTTTTTTATAGAAAATGAGTAAGTTCGGAGGAGAGATATGAAATGTTTGAAAAGTTAGAACGAGAGAGTAAAGAGTGAAATAATAGAGACAGCAAGAGAGAGAGAGAGATAGCGAGGAGAATGAGAAAAGGGAGGGTAGAGAAAAATAAAATTGAGAGAAAATGAGTAAGTGTAGAGGATGAGGAAAGAAAGATATGAGAAGATTGAACGAAAAAAAAACAGAGTGGAATAGCAGAAAGAAATAGAAGAGAGAGAGAGAGAGAGAGAGAGAGAGAGAAGAGAGAGAGAGAGAGAGAGAGAGAGAGAGAGAGAGGAGAAGAGGGAAGAGGAAGTTGAAATTGAAAAATAAATGAGGAAGTTTAAAGGAGGAGGATAAGAGGTTTGAGAAGGTAGAGCGAGAGAAAAAGAAAGAACAGAGGGAAGAAAAGTGAGAGAAAGAGTGAGTGGAGAATTAGAAGAGGGAGGGAAGAGAATGATGAAATGTGAGAGTATGAGTAAGTGTAGAGGAAAAGGAAAAAGAGATTTGAGAAGATAGTACATGAGAATAAAGAGTAAAATAATAGTGATAGGAGGAGAGAGAGAGAGATGAAGAGAGAGAGATGGAGAGAGAGAGAGAGAAAGAGAGATTTGAGAAGATAGTACATCAGAATACAGAGTAAAATAATAGTGAGAGGAAGAGAGAGAGAGGCAGAGTTGGAGAAAAAGAGAGAACAGAGTGAGAGAGGATGAGATAGAGAAGAAGTGAGATGGAGACCGAGAGAAAGTACCTGAGAGTGAGAGAGAGAAATCTAACCGCCGGCTATATTGGTTTCCACTCCAGCATTTGAAACAGTAGCCAGGTTTGAGCGGTGGATGGAGAAGCCCAGAATAATCAAAATCTAATTACAGAGAATTTGATCATCGAAATGTTCCACAATTCAGCAGAGTATCCAAGTCTGAACAGGTGCAACAATTATTAGTTTTGGCTGCAGCAAAAACCTGCACGATAATTGTTTTAATGTCTGCTCTACTGGAATTCATTCCAACCTGTCAGCTTTCTATATAAATACACATGAATGCATCCTATTCACCAAACACTGACTGTAGCTGAGTTGATGAGTTTCTAGTTGGTAACATATTGATGATTGCATATTAATCGGGTTTAGAATTGCTATAGTGAGGTCCACGTTATAACGGCAGTGTTTGATTAGCAATGGTATTGCTATCCTTGTCTATCATTCAACAAAGCCGATAGCGCTATCTCTTTCTCGCTTTGCTCTGTTGCCAGATCGTCTTTTAACAATGAAGAATATTGATAATCAATTAAAAAAATATTCCATCTTAATTATGAAAATTCAGTATGAAATTATTGAAAAATATAATTTCTTGTTCAAGATAAGGTAAGATAAGATTCTTTATTTCGCATCCAATTTACAACAACAGAACAGCGCACAAAACTAAAAAAAAGATAGCAAATAAGAATAATAAAACAATACTTAAGGCAACTTTTTAACCGAATAAATATGAAATTTGCTGATAATACTAATTGTATTAACTCTCATTGTAGGATGATGAAATGTAATCTAGCACAGCTACACTGTTTTACAAAAATACACCATAATTAATGCACGAAATAAAATACTGCATGCAAAGACCTTGCTGACAAGGTCACGTTCGCATTGCAGGAGCATCACTGAACAGAACTAAAGGACAGTTCAAAACAAGCAAAACTTAACTTAATAAATAATAATGAAAATAGATAAAATATATTAAAGTTGAGAAAAGAAATACATTAAAAAAAAATAAGAACTAAAAAATACAAAAAAATAATCTATCCTGAATATAATTCAAAGAACAAAAGTACTGATAAAAATCGAGGTAGTCAGGCCAAGTTAACCAATAGTTTAAATATAACAATAATATAAAAAGATTAAAGCAAAGGCAAATGAATTAGGCTTACATCATTTAGCCATTTGATTAAATTTAGCAAATTGACGATCTTCAATGAATGAATGATTTTCTAAGTGTATATTTGCTTTTAGAGATATATCGATGATTTTATAAAGTGTAGTCATAGACCTTAATGATTTTCATTGATGTATTTAACAAATTCAATAATTAACAATACTTATATCTGTGGTGATAGTTTATAACCGATTCTTCTATAGGGTAACATACTTCAATTGTTTTTGTCAAAATGAATTAAAAGTGTACTGGTTCCAATTTTAAGTATTTGCTCCAATTAAGTATTTACTTAAACAGTGACGTTGTAAAGATCTTCCAATCTCTCAGGGCTATAATATATATTAATAAAATATAATTGACTATTTTAAACGAGAATGAACAGTTAATATTACATCAATAAACCTGTATCAGCTACCGTCCATAGTAAAAAGTTTCAAGCTAGTTCATGATGAAAAGCTATTACAGTAAAGAATACGTTAAGTTACAGTGATAGTACAACATTGTGTCATTGCATTGACGAGACTGAGGATCGGCAACGTTGTTCTCCTATCTTCCTCCACTGCCATTATAACATGAACCTCACTATAGTTGGTAACGTATTAATGATTGAATATTAATCGAATTTAGATTTCCTGGGAATCATAGAACTACATTCGAAGATCTACATAGTTGATAAGAAATTGATATTGAAATATGAATAGGCTCTGAATTTCCGGGGGGTATATAACGGTATGTCTGTTTCGATTCACTAATATATCTGGCATATTATCATAATCATTCGCAAAATTAAAATCGATTTTTGAACATTTATGACCTTAGAATAACTAAACAATAATGATCTGTGATATGACGTATTATTACCATAGACTTGTAAAAAAATAAAGGTAGTTTATTATCAAGGATAGTATGGAGCTATATATCTATACTAGCCGTTAGGCTCGCTTCGCTCGCCATATCCGTCTAGCCAGGGGGCTCCGCCCTCTGGACCCCCGACTGGATCGTCCAAGAATAAGATCAGCAGGCTCGCTTCGCTCGCCTGCATTTTTCATTTGATCATTTTTATCATGATTATGTTAGGACGATCCATTCGGGGGTCCAGACTAAAAGGATATGGCGTGCGAAGCGAGCCTTACGGCTAATAATATAATATTCCCAGGAATAGCTCTGATTGAAGTAGCAGTGCCCAATCAATTTTTCCGCGATAAATGCATTTCAATCTTCAACTTGGTGCCAACCTAACAAAGTCAACTCAACTTAATGCCAACCTGACAAAATTATTAATTTAGTTACCAGTTAACAACTGTTTCGAAGAGGTACTCTCTAGATTATAGTTCTATATTAACATATGGTATGGACATTTTTCAATAATAATTGATTGATTGATTGATTGAGTACTTTATTTATGTAGATTACAATATATACTGGCTTATACACTTATATACAATAGCTTACATTACAGCAAAATTATAGATGAATTTACATAATATAGACTAAGAAAATAATTATTGAACTGTATATGATATGAAAAAGTAATTTGTAATATAATAACTATAGATAATTATATTGTTATGCATCTACATAAATTGGCGGAGCTTTGGACATATAAATGTCCATTCTTCGGAAAGAATATTAAAAATATTCTCCCCACTAACTCTCTACCAATAATTAAGAGAATAAGAAGAATATACATGCTAAAAGACGAGCTTTGAACCCTTAAAAACCACCCTTAGAGTTTAAGTATTGCCAAACGATTTCTTAGTGCGCCTCTAAAGGTCCAACTGAACATACCTACCAAATTTGTACATTTTTGGTCCGGTAGATTTTAATTCTGCGAGTGAGTGAGTGAGTCAGTCGGTCAGTCAGTCAGTGAGTGCCATTTCGCTTCTGTATAATATAGATAGAAGATAGATACTATTCTTGGTTCATTATAATAGAGTATTTTTATCAAAATTAGGGAGAGAAACAGGTTTGGGTTTATCCTGATAATTTTCTGTTATTCATCAATTTTGACGTTATAATTAGTGAAATGATATAAATAAATCATGAAAAGCTATAATGTTAAAGAATATGTTAAGTTACAGAGATAGTACATAAATGTGTCATCAGAGAAAACAGATAACTCCATTCCTTTCCGCAACATTGCCAAATTGCCAGGACTGTTTGTAGATAGAGTTTGTATCTATTGATATATCTCAATAGAGTTTTTATAGAAATATATAACTAAATCATGAAAATATACTTCTTTATTGACGAATTGAGTAGATTTGAGCAAAGATTTATTATTGTCAACAAGAATCAGCAATATTAATATTAGATCAGATATACGGATTAGATATAGAAGGCGGTGGATAGAAGGAAACTTGACAACTATGTTCTCCAATGGAATCAATGACTTAGAAACGTGAACCCGCAATACATTAAGAAACTGAAGCAACAGAGATAATTAATTAACTGTAAATTTACTCACATTCAACACAAGCCGGAATGTCAAAATGTTGACAGTATGACTCTTACCTGAAAAAAATAGAGAAAAATATGTTACTTATGATTGAGAGAGAATATATTAAATCACATACAAAATACATTGAACTACTAAACATTGGATAAATCTTCATTTTTACATCTTATCATCAACTTGACAGTATTTTATAATGTCACTTTTAAATAGAAATAAAAATTTCAATACCCTTTTTTTGAATTATTTTATCACAACATGTTTCAACATTCATGCCATTTTCAAGAATAAAATGTCACTTTTAAGCCTGGTTTTCATTAGCAGAGTTAGAGGGTTGAGTTCCCTGGGAAAGTACTAACTATCTTGTAAACTCTCCCAATAAAAGCGTTCATGGTAGAGTACTAGTTTCTGTAGAGTAGTGTGGGATAGTTGTACCCCCACCATCGCTTCTCACTCTACTCTATCACTACTATGCTAATGAAAACAGTCTCGAGCTAGTAGAGTAGAGTTGTGCCGTAGGCTATCAAGTTTAAGAAGTATTGTTATTTATTAAAAAGTATTAATTTATTGAAGTGTTTAAGGCTCAACTCACACATACGCGACTCAGGTCGAGAAGAGACTCGACTCTAGTCGAGAGCATGTGTTTTCGAATGGTGACAGTCGCGGTGACTAGAATCGACTGGTCTGAGTGTCACCATTTGGAAACACATGCTCTTGACTAGAGTCGAGTCTCTTCTCGACCTGAGTCGCGTAAGTGTGAGTTGAACCTAAGTGTCAATTTATTAAAAAGTATTGACATTTTAAGGTTAGTTCTGTTCACTAGACAACACACTTTACCTACTATTCTCAATTCTAGTAAAAACAGTTACTCGATCAAGTAGAGTAGAGTAGAGTTAGCTCGGTAGAGTTAGTATGACAGTTACTGGACCACCATCTCTACTAAAGTCCGTGAGAAATTACTTTTAACACAGCTCTTTCTCGATGACGGAGAGGTCCGATGCTCTATCCTCCACTAATCTCTCCCACTACCTAGCAGCATTCTCCTTCTTTTGTGTCTGTGTGAGAGAGCTTTGTAACGCTTCGCTCCCCTCCACTGACAATGTTCCAAAGTGATATGTTTGAGTGTGTTCATCACAAGAACCTGAAGCGAAATGACACGGCGCATCCAATTGTGCGCAGGATGTCCGTCTGTGTCTATGCTACAAACTGTGGAAGGAGAAATGGGTTCCTCCTCTTCATGTTAAAAGTAATATCTCGCAGACTTTGGTGAAAACTAGGCTCAAGACTTTTAAGCTTGCAAGAACAGTTTTTTGAGAAGGGAAACCTCAACATTTCAACAAGTATTAATTTATTAAAAAGTGTTGATTAATTAAGTTTTAATAGGTGTTAAAATGCTAATTTATTAAAAAGTATTGACATTTTAAGGTTAGTTCTGTTCACTAGACAACACACTTTACCTTCTAATCTCAATTGTAGTGAAAACAGTTATTCAACCAAGTAAGTAGAGTAGAGTTAGCTCGGTAGAGTTAGTATGCCAGTTACTGGACCACCATCTCACCTAGTGGAAACCAGTCTTGAGATTTTTAAGCTTGCCAGAACAGTTTTTTGAGAAGGGAAACCTCAACATTTGAACAAGTATATATTTCTTAAAAAAGTGTTAATTGATTAAGTTTAAATAGGTGTTAAAATGTTAATTTATTGAAAAGTATTGACATTTCAAGGTTAGTTCTGTTCACTAGACAACACACTTTACCTTCTAATCTCAATTGTAATTAAAACAGTTACTCGACCAAGTATGTAGGGTAGAGTTAGCTCGGTAGAGTTAGTATGCCAGTTAATCGACTACCATCTCTTCTAGTGGAAACCAGTCTTGAGATTTTTAAGCTTGCCAGAACAGTTTTTACTTTCCTTGCCCTATTACCATAGGTAAGGAAAGTATTGCTTTTCGAAAAAAAATTAAGGTACCCCAATTTCTAAATTTCTAATTTGTGTGTGTGTGTGTGGTGTGTGTGTGTGTGTGTGTGTGTGTGTGTGTGGTGTGTGTGTGTGTGTGTGTGTGTGTGTGTGTATGTATGAGTGTATGAGTGTATGTGCGTCTGTGTACACGATATCTCATCTCCCAATTAACGGAATGACTTGACATTTGGAAATTAAGGTCCTTTCACTATAAGGATCCGACACGAACAATTTCGTTCAAATGCAATTCATGATGGCGGCTAAAATGGCGAAAATGTTGTCAAAAACAGGGGTTTTTCGTGATTTTCTCGGATACGGCTCCAACGATTTTGATCAAATTCATACCTAAAATAGTCATAGATAAGCTCTATCAACTGCCACAAGTCCCATATCTGTGAAAATTTCAGGAGCTCCGCCCCAGCAATGCAGATAGATTCCCAATTATCAGGCTTCAGATACAATTGAAACAAAAAACATCAAGTGGAGTAGATTGAGCATGAAAATCTCTACAATTAATGTTCAGTAACATTTTCACCTAAAATTGAAAATAAGCTTTAAATTCGAGAAAATGTGATTATTCAATTGCAAATTATTGTTGATTCTATTAAATCATTCACTATGAAGAGATAGCAGACCTCATGTGTGTCTCCAGCGTTATTACCCTGTCACCAGCTGGCTCAAATCACTGAATAGTAGACTTGAGATGCGCGGGAACACTAGCGTCAGGTGATCAAATTTCATAACGGCAAGGAAAGTTGTGTGAGTGCGCCACACCAGATTTTTTGAGAAGGGAAACCTCAACATTTCAACAAGTATTAATTTACAAAAAAGTGTTCAAGTGTTAATTTTTTAAAAAAGTATTGACATTTCCAGGTTAGCTCGGTAGAATTAGTACGCCAGCTACTTGACCACCATCTCTACTAGTGAAAACCAGTCTTGAGACTTTTAATCTTGCCAGAAAATATTTTTGAGAAGGGAAACCTCAACATTTTAACATCTCCGGTGTACCGTAACGAGTACAGCTGGCCTTAGTAATGGTACAAGCTTTCAGAAATCAGTTCAAAGTCACCCAGGAATCCGTTGAAAGTCACTCAGAAATCAGTGAATGTATTCCAGTCAGAGTCAGTCACATGAAATGATTTGTTAAACAGTAACCTGCCTGCACTGACATTCCACCTACACTGTCAGCATTCCTAATTCTAATCATCGATACTTCCCCTTTCAAAAAAGGCTGACAGTTTAAAGTGACTTATGACGCATAACTCGAGAGAGATTCGGTATACGAAACACGTAACGGCTATCCGACTCTGCTCCGGAAGGAAGTAAAACATGCTAACGCAGAAAAGGAAGACGGAAATAGGGTAAGAAGAGGAGGGGTGAGTGAGACGGGAATAGGGTGAGAAAGGTGAAAGGGATGAGGAGGAGGAGGATTCAAATTCAGATTCAAACTCCTTTATTCATGTGTTTAACAAAACATAATTCAACTTACGTTCTAGCATTAAAAATAAATACCAGTAGCTGTAAAATGACATGGTGAATCATATTAAACTAATGAGTTCTACAATAATATTGAGCAAGAATAATGATGAAAAATGCAAAAGTTAAGGTACTACTGTAATGTTTTCACATGAAACGGTGAAGTTTGGACCTTGAGAAGTCCATTCTCAGAGAGGGTATCAAGGATACCCTCCCCTTCAGCACTTAACCGTAAATAAAGTTAAAAATTCAAACGAAATATTATGTCTAAGCGAAAAAAAAATTAAGACTAAAAATATCAATAAGTAGAAACCAAATCGTAGAAACGATAAATCATTCAGAGTTAAATCAATTAACAGAGAAAAGTAAATAATAATAAGGATAAAAAAAAGTTAATTCCCAATAATTAGAAAATCGATATGATATAATAATTGGAATAAAAAGGGAGTGAAAGTTATTATTAGAAAAGAGATTTGTTGATTTAAATCCAAAAATAATGTTAATAACAAAGGTAAATTATTGTACAAAAGAGATTAGTTGATGTAAATAACAAGATAATATGATTATGAAAGTTCATGAAGAAAATAATTCTAATTAGGGAATTATGAAGGGGAAATTATAATACAAAAGAGAGGGTAAGGGATATAGAATGAGGTTGCTAAGATCCACTCGAGGAAGAGTTTGAATAAGAAACAATCTTATGCTAAATTTATGCACTAAGCTTATGCTAAACTTATGCACATTTTTCATGCTAAGTTTACATGAATTGAATAAAAAGAGAAAACCCATCATTTTTACTGATGGGTTTGATCATTTTTATTGATGAGGAGGAGGAGGAGGAGGAGGAGAAGGGGGAGGAGATAGAGTAGGAGGAGGAGGAACGTAAGATGCAGTAGGACAGTGAACTTGAGTTAACTTTTTGTGAATTTGAGAAGTTGATATTGTGGTAAAAGACTAAGAATTTGTCAAAAACCACAGATTTTGTTGAAAGTTGGAAAGACCGGTTTCGGTTGTTACACCATTGGCAATCTCTGATAAACTCTAGAGTTAATCTCAGGTTTTTTAACAGTTTCTTAGGGTCGTTTGCACAGTGACAGTTTAAACTAAATTCAAATTTTTAACTGGATTAAATCCGTATCAAGTTCAGTTTATTATAATGTGATTCATTTTCAGTTTAAGCCACCAGCTGATTGATTCGAGTTTAAGCTTTGACTGTGCAAACGGCCATTAGTCTTTTTATTTAACTTCAGTTGAGAGACCGGCGAAATTGAGAAGAAATGTTGAAAGAGATAAATGTAATGTGAATGGAATAGTAAAGAGATAAATGTAAAAATTTAAATGGAATTTGAGTAACAGAAATAGTGAAATAGAAGATATTATAAAGGATAGTGAACTCTATAGTGAGGTCCACGTTATAATGACAGTATTTGATAAACTTTGGTTTTGCTATCCTTGTCTATCATTTGACAAAGCCGGTGGTACTATCTCTTTCTAGGTCCACAACGATGCCAATTATTATTTTGACAGTGTAGAAATATAATTAATTAATGCAGAGAATCGGCATCGCTATTCTTCTTTCTTTATCCACTGTCATTATAACGTGGGCCTTACTATAGTATAATTTAATCGTGAACCAATCACAGAAGCCGTCTTATCAAAAAGGCCTGTTCTGATTGGTTCTCCTGAAATTAATCACGGTTCAAATTTAGCCGGCTTTCGTGCAACCGGGCCTAGATCTTAATTATAAAAACTATTGGCAATGAAAAAGTTGATATTCAGATAACAAGCTGTTGGAATTCGAGTTGGTTTGAGGGAAACAACAAATGTTTGGAGAAAAATATAAAGAAGAAAGGGATGGAGAAGGAAGTGGCAAAGAGGAGGGGGAGGAAAAGAAAGAGGAGGGGAGGAGGAAAACGATAATGTGATTCGAACTGGAGTCCAGGCACATCTATCATTCGGTTAAATTCCTGGCCTCTCATCCCTTCAACTGTCACAACAGTACAACATCACAACATACTTCCTTGTTTTTGTTGTGAAGCTGTGAGAACGGAGAAGAAGAAGAAAGGAGAAGAAGAAGAAAAAAGAAGAAGAGAAGAAGAAGAAGAAGAAGAAGAAGAAGAAGAAGAAGACAGGAGAAACAGAAGGAGAAGAAGATCAAGGAGAAAAAGAGAGTATCAGGAAGAGAAGACTGGAAAAAAATGATGAAAACAAGACAGAAAAAGTAGATTTTTTGGGGCAGCTGAAGAAATGGTGCAAGACCTTTGATGGTTGATGAGTGAGTGCTTTGTATATATAGCCTAGGATAGTTAGTAGGCGGGGCGGAAGGGAGTGAGTGGGATAGAATAAGCCTCATCGTGGTAAGTAGGCGACTGAGGCAGGAGCCAATCGAAGAGAAGAAGAAGAAGAAGCAGAAGAAGTTGAAGAAGAAGAAGAAGAAGTATAAAAGTAGCCACATTCCTCCTCCCACTCTGCTGAAATTGGGTAAACATCTGAAGAAATTGGTTTTCGGCCGTTAAAAGAAAAAGTAGTGCTCGATAGATTGGTTTCCGTGAAGAAAGAGATGGTGATAATGGAGAGGAACAGGATGAGGCAGAGGAGGAGGAGGAGGAGGAGGAGGATGAGGAGAGGAAAGGAAAACGAGAAAGTAGGTAAACGGTGGAGGATGATGAATTGTACTAGAAAGTGTGAAGGAGAAGAAGAAGAAGAAGAAGAAGAAGAAGAAGAAGAAGAAGAAGGAGAAAAAGAGGATGAGAAGGAACTTGTCAGCTTCCCATTGTGTTGTTACTTCTCTTTCGTTTCATCAATTAAGTGTCGAATTGTGTTTTGTGGTGAGTTTTGGGTTACAACAGTTTTCATGGATGTGTGTAGTTGGGAAATGGGAAAAATATAGAAAAGTTGAAAAATCCTTTTTATAGTGAGGCCCACGTTATAATGGTAGAACAGCGTTGCCGATTCTCTGCCTTGCAACTTGAGGCTCTGTTACAGTCTCCTTATGTCTAGCTGTAATAGCCCGTCCTAATAGTCCGTCCTTACATATTGGGTTTGTTCAGTTTTTTCTTCCCCTTCAACGACAGATACTGTACTTTTTATTTATATTTTGATTTTATGATACCTTAAATGCCGCAAATTAATTTAATAATTTTTTTCTAGTTCAAGTCACTTGTTAAACTGTTACTTTTGCTTATAATTTTCAATTTCTTATTTTATAGTAATTTTCTTAGTAACTAGATTTTATATAGTATCTAGTATCAATAGAGTATTGTTATTATTTTTCTCATCGATTGTCAGAAGACTCCTCCATGCACACGGAGTACAAGCATGGAGTTATTACTTTTACTTTTTACTTGTTTTTCATATTAATGTTACAATATAATAAAATCTGGTGTGGCGCACTCACACAACTTTCCTTACCGTTATGAAAAGTGATCACCTGACGCTAGTGTACACGCGCATCTCAAGTCTACTATTCAATGATCTGCAAGCTGGTAACAGGACAATAGCGCTGGAGACATACGAAGTCTGCTATCTCTTCATAGTGAATGATTTAATAGAATCAACAGTTGTCAACAGTTTGCATTATTGAATAAACACATTTTCTCGAATTTCGAACTTGTTTTCAATTTTAGGTGGAAATGTCACTGAACATTAATTGTAGATATTTTTATGCTCAATCTTTTCCACTTGAAATTTTTTGTTTAAATTGTATCTGAAGCCTGATGATTAGGAATCCAAAATCACACTTTGCATTGATGGGGCGGAGCTCCTGAAATTTTTACAGATATAGGACTTGTGGCAGTTGATAGAGCTTATCAATGATTATTTTAGATATAAATTTGATCAAAATCGTTGAAGCCGTTTTCGAGAAAATCGCAAAAAAACCTGTTTTTGACAACATTTTCACCAATTTAGCCGCCATCTTGAATTGGATTTGTTCGAAATTGTTCGTGTCGGATCCTTATAGGGGAAGGACCTTAAGTTCCAAATTTCAAGTCATTCCGTTGATTGGGAGATGAGATATCGTGTACACAAACGCACATACACTCTCACACACACACACACACACACACACACACACACACACACACACACACACACACACACACACTCACACACACACACATTGTATGGAACGATCTGGCAACGTTTCATAGCTAGAAACGGGTAGCGTTATCGGTTTTGTCGAATGATAGACAAGGATAGCAACACCAATATTGATCAAATAATGCCATTATAACGTGGACCTCACTATAGTTTTTAGGTTCCTCTGACCAAACTTATGTTGATGTTAGCTCAAAAATTAAACACACAATGAAATGATAATATAGATAATCTATTATACTAGCCGTCAAGCTCGCTTCGCTCGTCATATCCGTCCAGCCAGGGGGCTCCGCCCCCTGGATCCCCGACTGGATCATCCAAAGAATGGGATCAGCGGCTCGCTTCGTTCGCCTGCATTGTTCATTTGGGCATGCTTCATTCCATCAGAACGTCAAAGTACTGAGAAAACGCAGAAGAGTGAGTAAAACGTTGGAAAAACGCTGATTTTTGGGCGTATCTTTGATGAAATATAAGTCACCTCATCACAAAATTTTTAGACCCTAGCTAAACCTCTGTACCAAATTTGAAAATTTTCTGTCTATTACTTGAAAGAACTGAGAAAACACAAAAACCGCTAATTTTGGGTGTATCTTTGGCGTTATTTCAAATTCCTTCTAACACAACATTATAAAACCCCAGCTGAGCTTCTTTAGTAAATTTGAACATAAATTCTGTTCATTTGTTCTCGATAAATCTGAGAAAAAGCAAAAAAAAAAAAAAAAAAACGCTGGAGAAACGCAGATTTTGGTCGTATCTTTGGCGTTATTTCAAATTCCTTCTAACACATCATTATTACACCCTATAATGAAGCATGACGTTATTGCAATTTCCTTCTAACAAAAAATTATTGACTTATACACGTACGGGATAGGAGAAATACGAAAGACGCATCATCACGTCTGAACTACTCAACTGATTAACTTGAAATTTTGCATATAATTCTTAATTTACCGAGGATGGGTTATATGCCTATTTTAAATTCTCCAAGATTTCAATAGGTCAAGTTTTCAATTTGTCAAGTTGTCAATTAGACCCTTGCGGAGCACGGGTTACCGGCTAGTAGATAATATAAATGATTCATTTAATATGATGAAATGAAAAAAGGTAGCTTGAATGTGAGACACACAATGAGACTATTAATTTAAGAAGTGAATTCTCTTGTGATTTTACCAGTTTTGATCTCGGATTGTTGAGTTTTGAAGGTTCAATTAAAGGTCAAGGGATGAAGAGATGTAATAAAGAATGATGATAAATTGTTTGGAAAGTCTTGGAGTTTGTCAAAGGGAAGATGTATCTCCATCTGGGGAAATCCAGCTTCGCAGTGGCTGCAACCAAAATTTCTTGTGATTTGCTGAGTCATATTTCCAAGCTAACTTACTACTCTCATCTCTCACTCACTTTCTCTCTCTCGTCTCCCCTCTCACACTGTATCTCTCATTCTCTCTCACTCTTTTACAAAATTTCCATTAATAAATAAATCATTAGTTTAATTAATTAAATTAACGTTTTGGTAGAGAGTTAGTGGGGAGGATATTTTTAATATTCTTTCCGAAGAATGGACATTGATATGTCCAAAGCTCCGCCAATTTATGAAGATGCATAACAATATAATTATCTATAGTTATTATATCACAAATTACTTTTTCATATCATATACAGCTCAATAATTATTTTCTTAATTTATATATTTTAAATTCATCTATAATTTTGTATAAATAAGTGTATAAGCCAGTATATATTGTAATCTACATAAATAAACTACTCAATCAATCAATCAATCAATCAAACTCTCTCTTTGCCTCACTCACTCATTCACTCTCGCTCTAACTCTCTTTTTTTGGTAGAGAGTTAGTGGAAAGGATATTTTTGATATTCTTTCCAAAGAATGGACATTGATATGTCCAAAGCTCCGCCAATTTATGAAGATTCATAACAATATTATCTATTCTATCTATATTTATTACAAATTTACAAATTGTCTTTTTCATATTATATATACAGCTCAATAATTATTTTCTTAGTCTATATTATGTAAATTAATCTATTATTTTGCTGTATTGTAAGCTATTTTATTTACAAATAGTCTTTTTCATATTATATACAGCTCAATAATTATGTTCTTAATTTATATTTTGTAAATTCATCTATAATTTTGCTGTATTGTAAGCTATTGTATTTACAAATTGTCTTTTTCATATTATATACAGCTCAATAATTATTTTCTTAATTTATATTTTGTAAATTCATCTATAATTTTCCTGTATTGTAAGCTATTGTATTTACAAATTGTCTTTTTCATATTATATACAGCTCAATAATTATTTTCTAAATTTATATTATGTAAATTCATCTATAATTTTGCTGTATTGTAAGCTATTTTATATAAGTGTATAAGCCAGTATATATTGTAATCTACATAAATAAAGTAATCAATCAATCAATCTCTGGTTTTTCTTTTTCCGTTATCACTATTTCGTTTGCTCTTTCAAGTTTGCTTTCCTTCTTTTCTTCCTTCTCTTTCAAGTTTGCGTTCCTTCCTTCCTTCTTTATCTTTCCTTCTTACTCTTCTCACTCACTTACGGTCAGTACTATAACAGAGAAACAATAGCGTAAGTAGATATCCCATGGTATAGGGCGTTTATGTCGCAACTTTCACTGTTATCTCAAGCCGATTACTATCGATTATTGTAGATTTTTACTGTTTTGTTGGGGTGAGAGTGTATGAACGGCACATTATGAGAGAATACCAGCGACACACCTTTTTGGGAAAGAACTACGTGGACTATCGAAATACGACAGAAATAAAATACGAATTGCATGATTAGAAGAGAAGAATCGAATGAAATATACAGAAAACATTGAAAAACTGGGGTGGAAATGACAAAATGAGAACAGAGAAATGAAAGACGAATGGAATAATAAAAAAGGAATGAACAGAAAACAATGAAAAGTGGGATGAAAACGAAGAAATAAAATACCAATTGCATGATTGAAAAACAATTAAAATGCTATGAAGAGAAAACAATGAAAACGGGGATAGAATCCACAAAATATACAAAGAACAACATAGAAAAAGGAGAGAAAAGCAAAACAGAGACAATAATTTAGTGCGAGTATTGTGGTCGTTAACACACGGATTGCAGGCTATTACAATCTCGTTTAGAGGTCGTCTTACGACACATCATTAACAACACTTTAAAACGAAATCACAGCGGAAGAGAAGAGAATAAAGAGCAAGAGAGATTGGAGGAAGCGAGAGAGACAAAGTGAGAAAATAATTGGTGACAAATTTCGAAGAACTCTTCCCAACGGTTCTGATTAAATTCAGAGCGGTTTGTTTCAATTTGCAATGATCCAGAAAGCACTGTTGTAGCAGAGAAAATAGAATACGTTCGTTATTGATCATTCCTTATTCTTTATTGATTCATACAATAAGCACATCATCAGAATGATTGGGACAGAAAAAAAGGTAACCTTGTGGATTATTGATTGATTCTTTATCATAAATGACAAATGTATTGCCAGGTCTTGCTAGACCCACTAAATTTTTAAAAAAACAAATGACAAATTAAATTATCCAGAACAAGAATAAATATGTATGGATATAAGTTTGTCTCTATAGTGAGTTCCACAATATAATGACAGTATTTGATCAACTTTGGTTTTGCTATCCTTGCCTATCATTCGACAAAGCCGGTGGTACTATCCATTTCTAGGTCCACAACGATGCCAATTATGTTTTTGACAATGTAGAAATATAATTAATTAATTCAGAGAATCGTCATCGCTATTTTTCTATCTTTATTCACTGCCATTGTAACGTGGACCTCACTATAGTTGTAGTGAGATCTAGGCAGCATTGTTTGAAACAGAGATAAATCTATGTATTATATTTGGACAATTTGAAACTATATTAGGAAATTGAAGATGTTTCAGGCAATAGCCTGTTTTTTCTTTTTCGACTACTTTATTGTCTGTGCTAACCTAATGAATAAAATAATAAAAAAATGAATGAATAAATAACTGTATGAATAAATAAATGAATAAATAAATAAATAAATAAATAAATAAATAAATAAATAAATAAATAAAATAAATAAATAAATAATAAATAAATAAATAAATAAATAAAAATAAATAAATAAATAATAAATAAATAAAAATAAATAAATAAATAAATAAATAAATAAATAAATGAATGGAAGCAATGATATTAACTGAGAGGAATACTATAGTGAGGTCCACGTTATAATGGCAGTTTCTGATTAGCAATGGTATTGCTATCCTTGTCTATCATTCAACAAAGCGGATAGCGTTTTCTCTTTCTCGCTTTGCTCTGTTGCCAGATCGTCTATTAACAATGTAGAATAAATCATTAATTAACAAAATATTTCATCTTAATTATGAAAATTCATTAGGAAATTATTGAAAAAATATAATTTCTTGATTAATTGACCGAGCGAAGTGAGGTCTAAGATTCAAGTCGACAGTTTGGCATTTCTCTTAATGTTTAAATGTTTGAATGTTTATATGTTGCGCATTTACGGCGAAACGCGGTAATAGATTTTCATGAAATTTGACAGGTATGTTCGTTTTTAAATTGCACCTCGACGTATATACAAGGTTTTTGGAAATTTTGCATTTCAAGGATAATATAAAAGGAAAAATGAGCCTCCTTCATACGCCAATATTAGAGTAAAAATCAGACTATAGAATTATTCATCATAAATCAGCTGACAAGTGATTACACAGATGTGTGGAGAAGCCAGTCTATTGCTGTATTTCCATAAGGTCTATAGTTTCAATCAGGTAGCCTACTTGTGGATGAGAATACTGCGTGAGGTCTACTGTTCACAGAACTACTAGTAAGATATAATTGATAATATTCTAAACGAGAATGAACAGTTAATATTACATCAATAGACCTGTATCAGCTACCGTCTACAGAAGGTATTGACAAGACAGAGGATCGGCAACGTTGATCTCCTATCTTCCTCCACCGCCATTATAACGTAGACCTCACTATAACAGTTTGTAGTATACCTCATTATAATAAATTGCAGTTAAGAAACAGAGATATGAATAATTATCATGGAGAATTCGTAAATTGTTTCCGCCTGTGATAGTAGTTATAAATATTTCCGATAAGAAACTTTGTAAAATTGGAACGGGAGATATTTATTTATGAAATAATTATCATAATAATTCACAAACCATTTCCTTCTGTTCTGTAATAGTTATGAATTTTGCATCAGGATGATTTGCAAAATAGGAATAGACGTCAAGGTTATGAAATATTTATTCAGGTCAAAGATCAGCATCGTTCAGTACATCTCGATAGTTGTGTATCTATTCATTCAACTTTATATGAATATATTATTCATCTTTAATGCATCTGTTGTTAGATTTACTTTAAACTGTGAGCATCCCCTATAAATAATGCCATACAGCTTCCATATAATTGATACTAACAGTTCAAGTAAATCTCATTATATAGACTACACTGGTTTCCAATGGATCATTTCTAATGATCAGACTTTTCTAATCAATCACATTTCCGTTCTAACTAGTAGTTCTGTGAACAGTAGACCTCGCGCTCAGTGAGTTACATTGACCTGTTATGTTTTCTCAAAAATTAATAAAATAATTTATCAATAAAAATGTCTATAAAAAATCCTAAATAAAAATAGAGCTTTCTGTCCTATATCGTACCGTGACGTGTCGTCCCGGAATGTGAGTGTGAGCGCTGTTATCGGGTCTGGCTGAAACTGTCTACAACGTTGATGGAAAGATACAATAATTTTCAAGATGTTCCATGTTTTTGAACGGGTAGTATTAAAGTCAACTGTCTACTAACGTTAATGGAAAGATACATTTTCAAGATGTTCGATGTTTTTGAACGGGTAGTATTATAGTCCACTAGACAGCTGATTTATGATGAGTAATTCTATAGTCTGATTTTTAAGGTAATATTGGCGTATGAAGAAGGCTCCTTTTTCCTTTTATATTATCCTTGAAATGCAAAATTTCCAAAAACCTTGTATATACGTCGACGCGCAAATTAAAAAGGAACATACCTGTCAAATTTCATGAGAATCCATTACCGCATTTCGCCGTAAATGCGCAACATGAAAACATATAAACATTTAAACATTAAGATAAATGCCAACTCACTTCGCCACACTTCGCTCGGTCAATGATTCTATATCAAGATATGAATATTATTTTCTCTCGATTGAGAACTACGAGACTATAGTGAGGTCCACGTTATAATGGCAATGAAGAAAGATAGAAGAACACCGTTGCCGATCCTGTCTTGTCAATGCTTTCTATAGACGGTAGCTGTTTCTATAGACGGTACAGGTTTATTGATGTAATATCAACTGTTCATTCTCGTTTAAAAAGTATTAAAGGTTATACCAGTTTAAAATTTGTAGCCCACAATCATCTGCACATAGGAAATGGTGGAAAGAGGAAGGAAGAGGGTGATGATGAGGTGGAAAGGGAACTTAGATGGAATTAAAATAATCAATTATATCTTATTAAGCAAGATATTGTATTTTTCAATAGTTTCATAATTAAGATGGGATATTTTTCAATTGATTATCAATTCTACATTGTTAGAAGATGATCTGGCAACAGAGCAAAGCGAGTAAGAGATATCGCTATCTTCTTTGTTGAATGATAGACAAGGATAGCAATACCATTGTTAATCAAACACTGCCATTATAACATGGAACTCACTATAGGTACAATACAATAATATAAATTAATTATAATCAATCACATTTTCATTCTAATGATTCTAGTCAAACGATATGAAATTTCTCTCAACTGAGAACTATATTACTATGGGTTAAGTTCTCAAAGCATCAATTTGAATCTGGGAAACATACTTCATCACATAGCATGTGCATAATTTTTCTCTACTTCCCAGTGATTCACATAGAACCTAAGATAACGATCATTTTATTGTTCAGAATTTGGAGACCACAACTGTTGGTGAAATTTTCCGTAGCATCATATCAGTCTGTTTATCATCTAAACATACTTTGTGATATTGATTTGTATCTCTTCATCAGCTTAAATGAGAAGTAGTCCTATCTTCAGTTGCACGTAAGTCTATTAAATTGAACCATCATTAAATTTAAAAATGATGTCATCGTTTAATTGGGTTTCCTTGCATTTCTTCCATTAGATGATGTAATTTAACTGCGATTAAATTTACATCTCACCGGGATGATATATTTAAATAAACTTCCAGCAGTAATCAGAAACAGTACAACTATTCGAAAAAACAGTCAATGAAATATTAATTGAAAAACTATTTACAATGTTTCCGACTTTCAATTTCAATAATAATTTTCATCAGGTGATGAAACAAAATTTTCTAAAAATTGATATTTGACGAGTTATTAAAGCGGTAAGTAGAGTTTTGTGACTTCATGGCATATTGTGTCCAATCTTCAATGTTTTAGTGTACAACTAGTTGAAGGAATTATTATCATTTTTATTGTTTTGAAAAAATGTCACCAGTCATTTGAGTGAAACTCAAAATTTGATGTACCATGTGACGAATGTGGTATGTTATGTAAGGATTGGAAGTAGCTTATCGGAGCCCTTTGAAGTGGAAAATGGTGTAAGGCAGGGGAATTCATGTTTGCTTTTCAACCTTGCTCTAGAAAAAGTAATCAGGGACTCGCAAATTAATACTAGAGGATCACTGTACAATAGACTGACTCAGATATTAGCGTATGCAGATGATGTGGACATCGCATGTAGATCGCCAGCAGCTATGAAGGACGCCTACACGCGGTTGGAGGAAGCTGCAAAAAGAATCGGTCTGGTAGTAAATGAGAATAAATCCAAAGTTATGGTGGCCTCAAACTCTGGAGAAGGGCGAGAGAATGGCCAAAGCATAGAGATCCAGGGGAAAAACTTCGAAATCGTAGAAGAGCTTGTATACCTGGGATCTTCTATAAACTCCAGAAACGATTCAAGTAAAGAAGTAAGGCGAAGGGTTATGCTAGCCAATAGATGCTATTACGCGCTATCAACTCTGATGAAAAAACGTACTCTCAGTAGAAAGACCAAGCTGCTGCTATACAGAACAATCATCATGCCTGTATTACTGTATGGTAGTGAAACATGGGCAACTACGGTGGCGGATGAAAGAATGCTGGGCGTCTTTGAAAGAAAGATCCTGAGAAGAGTGTTTGGAGGCATACAGAAAGCAGGAGTCTGGCGTAGGAGGCATAATGATGAACTTTATAGGCTGTACCTATGCAGATATAGCCACTGTGATGCGAGATCGCAGGCTGAGGTGGGCAGGACACCTGGTACGAGCTGACGATGCCTACCCCCCAAACATGGCAATGGAAGGGAAAATATATGGCCGGCGAAGGAAAGGGCGACCCAGAACAAGATGGATAGACGTAGTGGATAAGGATGCAGCAGTAATTGGGGTGCGACGATGGAAAAGTGCAGCGGTGGACAGAGATGCTTGGAGGCGGAAATTGAGGGAGGCTGTGACCCGCGCTGGGAATGAATAAATAAATAGATACATTTTATATAAATACGTACAATAGTGTATTAGGTCAAACTTAGTTTCATCTCAGAAGGGTTTTAACAAATGACTGAAGGAGTAAATATAACATAATTTTACTCCATCAGATATGCGTTCACCGTTCAATATGCTTCTCTGAAAGTTTAATACATACTCTCCAAAGCATCGCAATACATAACACAATATATTATACATCTGTCGTTTTATATAGACCACTCCCCTTGAAATTAAGTGTAATTAATATTCTGTCCATGACACGTGAGGTGGGTGATATCCTATAGAGGGTGGGGAGGCAATGAACCCCCTTAAAGTGACTCCCATGAAAAAACTTTCTTTGTCACTGATGCAAGAGAATAATTTACCTCCAGACCACCCAACCCTACCAAACTACATTGTGATGGATCTCTATCTCTTCTGAACCATTTCTTCTTCGTCTTCTTCTCCTTCTTCTTCTTCTTCTCCTTGTTCCTGTTTCTCTTTTCAGTATTCCTCTTCTTTACCACCTCCTTCTCATTCTTATTCCCCTTCCTAACTCCTCCTTCTTCTTCATTTTCTCCATTTGCTCCTTCTTCTACATTTCCTTCATTTGCTCTTTCTTCTTCTTCTTCTTCTTCTTCTTCATCTCAATGTTCTTCCTCTTCACCACCTTATACTTCGTCTTCACTCACCTCCTCATTTTTCTTCTCACCCTCCTCTTCATCCTTCTTCATCGTCTTATTCTTCTTCTGCTTCTTCTTCTTTTTCATTTCCTCCTTTTTCTCCTTCATCCTCTTCATCTCCTCCTCGTTCTTCCTCTTCACACCTTCTTATTCTTCGTCTGCATCTTTTTCTTCGTCTTCACCACCTTATTCTTCTTCTTCAACCCCATCTTCGTCGTCTTTTCTTCTGCTTCTGTTTCTTCTTCTTCTTCTTCCTCATCACCACCACCTCTTCTTCTTCTTTTTTTCATCAAATTCTCGTTTTGCTATTTATTCTATTTCTACTACTTCTACTTCTTTATCTTCTTCTAAACATTCTTCTACTTCTCTTACTCAATTTCCTACTCAACCCAATTTTTCTTCCTCTTCTTCGCCTCCTTCTTTCTCTTCTTCTTCTCCTTATCTCCTCCTTCTCCTTCTACTTCTTGTCCAATTCCTCACCTTTCATTTTCATCTTCCCCTTATTCTACTTGTTCTTCCTTTTCACCAGCTCCTCCTTCTTCACCACTTCCCCCTCCTTCCATCCTTCTTCTTCTTCTTCTTCTTCTTCTTCTTCTTCTTCTTCTTCCTCCTCCCCCTCCTCCTCATCACCTTCTCATTCTTTTTCATCTTCACCTCCTCCTCCATCTATTCCACCACCTTCTTCTTATCCTCCTCTGGCATCGCTTTCTTCTTCTCCTTGTTCAACTTCTCATTCTTCTTCTTTTTCTCCTCCTCCTACTCCTCATTCTTCTTCTGTCCATTCATCTTTCATCCCCTCCTCCATCTTCTCCCACTTCTTCTTCTTCTTCTTATTCTTCACCTCCTCCTTTCTCTTCTTCATCTTTTTCTTTGTCTCAATTATCTCCACATCATTCCTCCTCTCTCTTCCTCCACTACAAACCAAAGGAATACTCTCTCTCTTACCAGCAGGTGACCTCAGCAATTTGACCCCTCTCAACTGAACTGTCCTTTTACTCCCTTCCACACCTCGCCTACTCTCAAACTTTCCCCAGATTGCAGAGGGTTCCTCTTGCCAAAAAACCTTTCCCCCCCCCCAACCCGGGAGGACCCTTTCAACCTTTGAATCCTTCCACAAGGACTAATAGCCGCACACTTTACTGACATTGTAATAGAAAATTGGGAAGCACACCCTCTTCGCACAGAGAGAAAGAGAGAGAGAGTGTGTGAGAGAGAGAAAGATTGTTTGATTGAGTACTTTATGTAGATTACAATATATACTGGCTTATACACTTATATACAACAGCTTACAATACTGCAAAGTTTTAGATCAATTAACATAATATAAGAAAATGATTATTGAACTGTTGAAAAGTAATTTGGAATACCTATGAAAGATAATATTGTTATGCATCTACATAAATTGGCAGAGCTTTGGACATACCAATGTCCATTCTTCGGAAAGAATATTAAAAATACCCTCCCCACTAAATCTCTACCAAAACGTTAATTTCGTTATTAAACTAAGGATTTTTATTATGGAAATATTGAAAAAGTTTTAATCAATGAATATTAAGAGAAAAAAACAGAAAATTGATAAAGTAAAATAATTATATAGGTAGATAAGATCAAATAATTGATTAATAAATGAAGTAGGCTGAAAGTAGATCAGGGTTATCAACTTTCAGTAATATACAGCAGTACGCAGTGGATAATAATTATTGAAATAATATGAGTTTATATAATATATATATATATTATATAAATACAATTCATTCTATAACAGGTTTAAAGGTTTGTATTTGTGGGATGGGTGGGGGAGGTTGTCATGTGATCGTTCTAGGGCCGGACAGTTTCAGTCATTTGTTCCAAAATATGTTTTTTAAAGTCAGGATGAAGCTCGATCGGCTCTCGATAGACCTGATAGAAACAGGAAGTGCATTCCATGCACGACAGGCACTGACTAAGAAGGAATTTGTGAAAATAGTAGTTCGATGATTGGGTATCCTTAAAGTACTTTCTCCGGTTCTAGTATGTGAAGCATCTATCCTCCTACCTTCAGAGACAAATTTGAAATCATCTTTAGAATAGTTCGGATTACCGTATTTCAAGATATCTCTAACAAGCTTGACTATTCGTCAAGAGAGAGAGAGAGAAAGATTGGTTGATTCAGTACTTTATGTAGATTACAATATATACTGGCTTATACACTTATATACAACAGCTTACAATACTGCAAAGTTTTAGATCAATTACTTAACATAATAAAAGAAAATGATTATTGAACTGTTGAAAAGTAATTTGGAATACCTATAAAAGATAATAATGTTATGCATCTACATGAATTGGCAGAGCTTTGGACATATCAATGTCCATTCTTCGGAAAAAATGGAGAGAGATTGATTGATTGATTGAGTACTTTATTTATGTAGATTACAATATATACTGGCATGTACACTTATATACAATAGCTTACAATACAGTAAAATTATAGATGAATTTAGAAAATCGAGCTGTATATGATATGAAAAAAAACCAATTTGTAATAACTATAGATAAAATTGATAATATTGTTATAGTATAACAATATATATAGCTATAGATATACTGTCCCTCTAGAGACAGAGAGAGGGAAAGAAAAAATAGATAAAAGAGAGAAAGAGTCCAGAAAAGTTGGTCACTGAACGGTCAAACTTGACTTCAAAACGTATTGACTACTATTTACAAGTAATCTTGCAAGTTTGCTTTGGGTGGAATGTCATGCTTCATCCAAAATGATTCAATACTTAAGTTACGACATATCAGTCAATGTGTATAGACTATGGCCCGGTTGCACAAAACCCGGTTAAATTTCTACCGTGATTAATTTCACGATAACCGATCAGAGAAGGTGTTTTTTAAAAGACAGTCCCAGATAGACCTAGAAAATGAAATCTAATCTTCATAATAATCATAATAGATGAAAGAATCGTCTTGAACATATACAGGATTGGATTTACACGAATGACGCATCTTAACGTCTGAACTAAAAGTAAATTCGTATGGGTTTTGTTGGTGGAGGGGGAGTCCCTTGCAGGAAGGTCCCACCGCCTGAATATATAATTTAAGCCGTCAATTAGCCTTACGACTGTCATACTTCAGCCGGGACCGACAGTTTAACGTGCCCATCCGATAACACGGATGAACTACTGGACTGAGACATGTATAACATGTAAGTGGATCAGTATTTGATCTTCGTTAAACGACAAACGGCGATCAACAGAGCTATAATCCACGTTTTAGAGTTTCATTGTCTTTGGGGAAAAGCTACAGTACGCACGCGCAATCGTTGATTCCCGTTTTCGGACAATCAACTCAATCGGCATTTTCCTGACGTTTGTTTTTCCAGTTGATTGTTTTCCAATAATTATTATCACAGGCCTTCACCGTACAAACGGATCACTCTGCAATATCCTTCTTCCTACAACTGTCCTACTGGCGCCAGTGAATAGCAACAGTTTACTGGCGACACAGTAATCGTACGATAGTTTACCGGCGACACAGTAATCGTACGACAGTTTACTGGCGACACAGTAATCGTACGACAGTTTACTGACGACACTGTAATCGTACGAAATTCGGTTTCGTTGTGCCTCATTAGTTTATAATTAAAACTGTGCTATTTGCGCCAGTCGAATAGAAGATTTCATGGTTTCAGATATTGTAATTGTTTTCCTTTTTGTTTAGTTGAGAAGTTGATATTGTGGTAATTATCCATATTAAATAAAAATACACCATGGTGTAACAACCGAAACCGGTCTTTCTAACTATCAATAAAATTGTTTTTTGACAATTTCTTAGTATTTTTATTTAAGATATTAGAGTAATTAGAACAGAACCTATTAATCGGTATACTTCAACATTCCAATCATCTCATACAGTCATTACAAAAAAAGTTAACATTGTTTTCAATCACAACTTCAACTTCAGCTTCAATACCATCACATAATGCTTTAATACATTATCATGTTTTAAATGCATCTCAATAATTTTAGCTTCTTCCCAATTCAAAAGTATTTCCTAAAACCATTACAATAGACGACATTACAAAAAAAGAGAGTAGCTCAATATTTTACAATTTTTAGCGCTGATTGTAATTTTGTTATTTAATTTGATTAAATAGATTTAATAGATTTTTAATCTATCCAAATTCTAAATTTTATGTTTGTGAGTGATTTAACTGAGAATTGGACATTTGAAAGTAGCATAGTCTAAACTACCTTTTTGGCTTGACATACGATTTTGCTTTCAACCGGTATATTCTTGATTCTTTACTGTTTTATACAATGAATAAGCTGGTATTTTTCGAAGTATATAATACATTTAATTTGTGATCGTTTCAATATGTATCGTGGAGTATGAAATCCGTCAAGCGGAAATGGATGTCACACCCTATTTGGAATACTTGGGCATGTCTAGTCTCGGCCAATGACAGTAGAGCTCATTTTTCATTGGTCAACAGCTAATGACCAATCGTATAGCTTCCCCATGATATATATTATATATATATATATATATATATATATAATATATATTATTTATATTCTGCTGCTCATTAACTAGGCTTTCAATTTACTGGATATTGATGAAGAAGTATCCAACACTGGTATCTCACATTGTTTTACTAAATTGATGATATTATTGAAGTTTTGATAATATTTCAAGTCGTTTTACAATCGTGGGGCTTCAACCATGCTACGTTATAATGGCAGTGTTTGATTAACAATGGTATTGCTATCCTTGTCTATCATTCAACAAACCAGATAGCGCTATCTCCCTGTCGCTTTGCTCTGTTGCCAGATCGTCTTTTAACAATGTAGAATTAATAATTAACAAAATACTTCATCTTATTATGAAAATTAATTATAAAATCATTGAAAAATATAATTTCTTACTTTATAAAATATAATTGATCCTATTATATTAAGCGAGCAATTTCTGTATATTTGTATATTTTTAAATCTGGTTATTCATGTTCAACGGATCTCGAAAACAGCTCTAACGACTTTCACTAAATTTGGAACATAGTAACATAGTAAGTTTATAATATACAAATTCGATTGCACTTGGTCTCATCCTTGGGAAAACTCGCTGAACGACATTAAAATGATAATTCATCCTTGGCTGAAACAGCTGTGGATAGTGAAAAAGTGAGTGAGCGAGTGAGTATGTCAAAAATATAAATATCACATCCCCGAAATTCATAAGATGACATTATAGCCAGCTGTAAAATATAAACACGATCATTTTAGAGAATAATTGTGTTCTGTTTATCAATAAATAAAAATAATGAGCGTAGCTCAGTCCCCCGATATTTAATTTGAACGTGAATGAATAGTTAATATTACATCAATAAACCTGTATCAGCTAGAGTCTATAGAAGGCATTGACAAGACAGAGGATCGGCAACGTTGTTCTCCCATCTTTCACCACTGACATTATAACGTGGACCTCACTATATTAATTTGCGAAGTGAAATCTCATGATTGGTCTCAGAAATGGTCTCAGATTGTTGAGTTTTGAAGTTCCAATAACGGTCAAGGAATGAAGAGAGATGTAATGATGAATGGTAATATAAATTATTATTTGCGTGATACCTCATTATAGAGATTGATACGGATCTGATAGCTCAAATATTTTCACTAAATTAGTGGTTTTGACAATATATCAAGTCTTTTCAATTTCATTCACAACATTCATCAAGAAAACCAGTATCAGATCAGTTTCATGCCTTTGCAGAATTAGGTCAGAAGTATATTTAAAAATCAGCAAAATTATTCCGACTTCAACTACTGTATCAATCCGAGAGTTATCAGAAGAGAGTTTGATGAGGAGCCGTTAATTGAGTTATCTAATTCGGTGCTAATGCATTGTTCGTGTCCAATTAAATAGCAGCGCTTTTAGGGATGCTCTACATTCGTCGAGAAGAATTCCAATCATCGTCAGCATTATTTTCACTCCATCAAGTGATAGTTGGCTACTCATTGTAACAGAAAATTCTGTATATTCATTCCACTTCAGATTCAATAGATAGATCATTTTCGTATTAGAATTTTGTTATTGAATCTACCACAAAATCGTTATAAAGGTGCGTACAGATTTACGCGCCGCGAACATGAGTAATTCACTTTTAATCAGCTGATTCCAAGCTTTTTATTTATCTGTATCTTACCATTTCTGTAAAAATACAGATATAATCAGCTGATTAAAAGTGAATTGTTCATGTTCGCGGCGCGTGTATCTGTACGCACCTTAAGATGAACCATAGTGAGGTCCACGTATAATGTGTGGTGCGTTTTTTGAAGGCTTCACATATGTAGGGTGAATCTTGTACTGAGTCAATGGTGTAGCGGCTATAAATTTTGCAATTGCGTATGTGGACGCTGATTGTGCACCAGACTGATTGATCCACTACAAGATTCAATACAATTGTCGGAATCGCGGGAGGCCTAAACGCTAGCTCACCCTTGATTCTTCTAATGACAAATTGTATAGTGATGAAATTTTTATAAGCAGTGTTGTGATCGCTAAACACTGAAGACGGATACCTTAAAATTATTACCTGTGAAGAATGAGCATATAAAATCATACAGGTCGAGCAAAAATCCCGATGTAGATAATTTACGGGACTGCGTCTCTAATAAGTTCTGAAGGATTAAAATACGGTATTTGGACCAAATATCGTTCAGAATATACTTCGAGAACAGAGTCTTGTCGGGTTTTAAGCTCTATTGTAGGAATTTATATGATCTATGGCTGCATCTGCTGTACAATTGATGTGTTCGCTCCTAAGTCGAGGTAGGTAACAGATAAAAGCTGATATATGAGCAGGTAAGGACGAAGAATAAATATCTCGATCTGACCCCACTCGCTACATCCACTTAGACCTGTTCCAATATCCAGCTTAATTCAATTATTCCAATGATCGTATTCGATCGGTTCTTGATGATATAGAACGTATCAGACACAATAATTGACAGGCTTAAGAAATAATCGAACTCAGAAAGCGAATTAACAAAACTGAAATATATTATAATAAAATATGTAATCATACAGTGCAGGTTCAGAATTTGATTTACAGGTTGATAATAATTTAGCATTAACAGAATAGTTAAAAATTTTCTTGTGCTTGCATGATACCATGCGTGATTCAACAGAATTTTACAATTGATAAAATTGAACAGTTTTGAAAAAATAGTGAAAAAATGAATTATAAAAATATTTTTAAAAATTGCTCGGGGTCGTGGTTCTGGCAGCGGAGGATAGCCAATCAACTACAAGTTCTTAGAGATTCTATATGAATAAATTCTAGGCTCTTAATAACTAAAAGCGCTTGTCGGCGTGGCCAATAATTTAACGAAGAAAAAATTTATGTTTCTGCACTGAAATATTTTTCGAAGCGTAGATTGGGGCCCCTTTTAAAACTTATAACTCACGTGAATTTCCTTGGCGGTCGTGGTTTTCTTCTTTAGATCAAAAATCGTTTGATCGGCAGCAATCCAGGTTTCGGTTTCAGCATGTGTGGAATTTTAATTTAAATATCTCCTTCACCGAATTAATTAAGGGATAATTTACTTTAAGCTTTTAAATTTATCGATTGATGGAAATAAATTTACAAATAACAAACAGATTGGCCTAAAATATCGGCTCACAAATAGAACATATAAAAATAGAACAAGAAATTTTCACAAATAGGTCTTGGTAACTATAAAAAGAGATCTGAACGGTGAGGATTTCAAAAGGGAAGTGCTGTCTTTTTTCTCTAAGCTTCCTGGCTAGACCTTTCTTCTGAGAATCTCGATGTAATAATTTGCATAAAAATTTGCCATTGGTAGAACGCTTGTGACGTAGACATGACGTCAGTGGCAAGCAGTAGAATATAATTCCTTTAATTACAATAATAATCCAATTTATGTAATTCTCAAAACTGCTTAATCTTCTAGACATAGTTCCTCTCATACAATGTACATGTGCTAGCGTATATGATAAGGCAGGTTTGTTGTCTGATAGTAGATTAACATGTGTTGCTTTCAAACGATCACCCTTTTGGTGCTATTTCTATGCACTATGATTGGCTTAGGCTTGCCAAAGAGATTTAATTACCATGTGGTTCAGTTGAATGAATCATTAATAAATTAATATTCTTATACAATTTTTATTCGGTTTGAGATTGTTATAATTAATTTCTGCCGTTTTATCATAATATAATTTCATGCTATGACTAGTTAGTTACAATAAGACCTGACATATGATATAATTTCTTAAATAATAAATAATTTCAACGATAATACATACATTTTATTTTTTTTTATTTGAAATTCTTGGTCCTTTATTGATAGTTTTATAATTTTTAGAGATGGTATTATATCTTACGTGAAGCCAGCATGACATTTGACAATACTTTGAATCAGTCAGCTGTGTTCAGGCTGCTTTAAGCATCTGTTCGATAGTAAACAAAGTGTAACCTCAAAATCAGTGAGCAATTCATAAACAATTTGTGCTTTATTTGCAAATAATTATAATTTTATTGAATATTTCCTAGAAAATATTCGGTACAGAACGGTACTCTTATCTAATATACAGTTACTGATAAGTAAGCTTTATCGCTCGGTCGCTAACTATTCCTTTAGCAAATTCTTTCATTTTAAAAGGTAATCACAATTTTCTCTCTTCTCATGAGGTCTATTTGAAAGATTCATCACAAATGTCAGTGGTGAAAGATGGGAGAACAACGTTGCCGATCCTCTGTCTTGTCAATGCCTTCTATAGACGGTAGCTGATACAGGTTTATTGATGTAATATTAACTGTTCATTGTCGTTTAAAATAATCAATTATATTATATTGAGCAAGAAATATTATAATTATCAATGATTTTCATAATATAAGATATGATATTTTGTTGAATTATTATTAATTCTACATTGTTAAAAGACGATCTGGCAACAGAGCAAAGCGAGAAAGGAGAGAGCTATCCGCTTTGTTGAATGATAAACAAGGATAGCAATACCATTGATAAACAAACACTGCAATTATAACGTGGACCTCACTATATGTTTCATGTGATGTATAAAGTATGAAATGGTAATCGTATTGTTGAAAGAGAGCCATAAACATATTTACTGTAGAAGGCACTGAAGGCAGTGGTGAAAGAAAATTGGCAACTCTGTGTCCTATCATTTCCAATGACTTGAAAGACCAATCTCACTAAATAAAGAGTTCCGGGCTTGTATTAATAAGTCGCTGATTTCAGGAAACTAGTTTGAAGCTTAGTCTAGCTCTTCATAATTCAATTTCAAAAAAATTGAATTTTACAAAACTCTGTTTTGCTAAACTTGGCCGAGGTCCCTTCTATATTACATATCATCCAACGTTGCAAAGAATATGATAAAAATACAGAATTGCTATTTTTATGTGATAACGTATCATCCACCGTTGAAAAGAATACAATGGAAATATAAAAATACCTGTTTTTTTGTGAACCTCATATTAACATCCACGACAATAACCTTATGCAAAGAAATTCTAAAACTTCTCTACGAACACAAATATGTGATTTGTAATGAAAATTTACTATTTCTTTCACAATAATTCATCCAAAATGGGTCGACAGTTGTTGAATTGAGTTATGTGAGATAAGAGATCTAGCGTTGTGATCTCGTTTCGTCGAAGCCACTTTGTGGTTGAATGCTGGTAGGGTGGACTCCGAACCACGCCACTTCAGCAAATAAGAAAATCATTCCATCCTATTCAATTACAATATGAACGATTTTTGGTCAGAATCATTTAATCATTGAGAATTACACAAGTTACAGAAAAGTACCACAGGCTTAAACGGTTCCAATTCTACTTCATACAACAGTCCAAATGTAGCTAGGTTATGTGGCACTTCAACATTCTTCAATTACACACTCAATTTACAATTCAAATCTCAAAAGAAATATTTTTAAAGTGGAAAAATGCTTCTCTATTGGATTAAATCAATAACAAATATTCAGAAACCTCCAAACCTTTGACCTTCAATCCTGAAGGTCGAAGATAAGACTTGAACAACCTTCCCATACTTGAGACAGAAAACAAAATATCAAGCGTCAAATAATGTAAAAACCAAGCTTGGAATTAATGACATTGAACAGTAATTGAATTAGTCCTCTAGACAATGATACCGTAGAATTTGAACGAAATCTGCAGCCGGATAGGAAGGTCAGAAATGTAACTAAAGAGACAGGAATCTCTTGACATCTGAGAGACGGATTTCGAGTAGGGATTTTCGAGAAGTGAGGAAGAAAACTGAGCTGAAAAGAAGCGACAAAGCGAAAAAATAGGAACGGATTTAAAAGACGGTTGAAGTGCACAAACGGCGCCACGAAAAAACTAACCAGAGAAAAGAGTTAGACAATCGGTTACTAAGTAGAAGAAGACGGAGAAGAAGAGGTGAAGAAGAAGAAGAAGATTAACAAGAAGGAGGAAGAGGAAGAAGAAGATAAAGTGGGTGGTGAAGGGTGAAGGAGAAGGATTGGGAGAAGGAAAAGAAGAGAGAAAGGAGTAGGAAGGAAATCGAGGAGAAGAACAAGAAGAAGAACAAGAGGGAGAAGAAGAAGGACAAGAAGAAGAACACGATGGAGAAGATAAAGAGGAGAGGGAGAAGAAGAAAGAGTAGAGATAGAAGAAGAAGGATGAGGAAGAGCTAGAGAAGAAGACAAGAAAAGGATAGGGTGAAGAAGGTGGAGGATAACGAGGGAAAAGAGAAGAATAGGGAGCTGGAGAAGAAGATGAGGCGGAGGAGGAGAAGTTGGAGGAGAAAAAGAAGGTAGAGAAAGTTGGTGAAGAAGAAGAAAAAGAGGAAGGAGGAGGAGTAACTGAAGAAGAAAGGAGAAAAAAAGGAGAAGAAGATGATGATGAAGAAGAAGAATTGTGGAAGGAGGAGGTGAAGGATGAGGAGGATAAGAAGAAGGAGGAGGAGGAGGAGAAGAAGGGAGAGGAGAAGGAGGAAGACGGGGATGAGGAAGAGGAGAAAAAGAAGAAGAAGAAGGAGAATAAGTTGAGTGGTGGAGGGGAAGAAGAATAAACAGAAGAAGAAGAAGAAGATGAGGTGAAGGAGGAGGAGTTGGAGTAGAAAAAGAAGGTGAAGAAAGTTGGTGAAGAAGGAGAAGAAGTGGAAGAAGGAGGATGAGGAGTAACTGGAGAAGGAGAAACAAAGGAGAAGAAGAAGATGATGATGATCATGATGAAGAAGAGGAACTGGGGAAGGATGAGGAGGATGAGAAGAAGGAAGAGCAGAAGAAGAAAGACGGGGATGAGGTAGAGGAGAAAAAGAAGAAGAAGAAGAAGATGTAGGTTGGTGGAGGGGAAGAAGAATAGACAGAAGAAGAAGAAGAAGAAAAAGGAGAAGAAGAAAAAGGAGAAGAAGAAAAAGGAGAAGAAGAAGGAGAAGAAGAAAAAGAAGTAGATGATGAAAGAAGAATAAACAGAAGAAGTAGGTGATGAAAGAAGAATAGACAGAAGAAGAAGAAGAAGAAGAAGAAGAAGAAGAAGAAGAAGAAGAAGAAGAAGACGAATAAAAAGAAGAAAAAGAATAAAGAAGAATAGACAGATGAGAGAGTGGGAAAGAAGTTGCAGGGAGTGACACGCTATGAGACAAACAAAACTAAGGCGATATGCGAATTCTCCACTTCTTATTTCCTTATTATCATGATCCCTGAGGGAAATCCGGTGGAAACAGAACAGAAAGAAAAAGAAGAAGAAGAAGAAGAAGAAGAAGAAGAAGAAGAGAGACATGTCAGTAGGATGTAGAGTGAAGAAAAAAGCTCCCGACAGAGAAACACACACTGAAAAAGTAGAGAGAATACCGCTGCGGAACGATAAAGAGACGTTTGCTCCACCTTTTATTTATATTATATGCCTTCTGCCTGCAATCCTCAACTCGGCTGCTACTTAGTATTATCCTTGCTTCACTATCACTCTCTCACTCTCATTCTCTCTCAGCTGTGCCCTGACTCCGCCCTCCTAGGTAAAAATAAAGGCAGCGATTCTATTCTATTCTCTCTCACTCTCTCTCAATCACTCTCATCCATTGGTAGAGAGTCACTGGAAATGATAATCTGACTATTCTTTCTATTTATCTATCTCTAACTCTCTCACACAATCACTCTCTCTCTCTCTCAACCATTTGTAGAGTGTTAATGGAAAGTATATTCCTAGCATTCTTTCATAGAATGGACATTGATATGATATTCAAAGCTCCGTCAATTTATGAAGATACATAGTATATTTCGCACCTAGAGCAGAAAATGAGATTTTTCCAGCACGAAATCGGTTTTCAAGTCCGAGGCCGTAGGACTCGGACTTGAAAACCGATTTCGAACCGGAAAAACATTCTTGCCGCTGGTGCGAACGATATTTTTTGCCACACTACAGGTATTGCTGACAAAATAAATAAAGAATACAAAATAAAGAATACTCGTTATCGTACCTATCTCTTGATTTTAGTGGTAGACGATTTGCAGTCAGGATTTCAGATTCTTTTAAAATTTCACTTGGAATATCACGGGCGTCGTCATCTTCAAGCATTTTTGAAAATTCGGAATGCGCTAATCAACAATAAATAATTGAATAGAAATGGTTGCGAAGCGAATGCTGAATTAGTTTGATTCGAAATTCGAACTGAAATCATGGCGACTTCAGATGAAGAAAGTTGACACTCGCTCGATCTAGCGGATGACTTATTAACTACGGACTTCCATGTTAGCGGCTGGAAAGAGCGCTCTTTCTGGCCTAGACTGGAAAAGAAACGTGTTTCTTACATCAGACGAGAGTCGTCTGCAAACAAAGTCTTTCAGATCTACGTAGGGACTTG
>NC_052514.1:36963478-37135978 GCF_014356525.2 Nilaparvata lugens
AACAAATATTGAAATTCTGCAAAAAATTCATTCTTTTCTAGAAAGTGTACCAGCTCCGAACAGCCTTTTAAACTTATAAATGCGAGTGGTGGAGGAGGTGGATGATGAGAAGAAGGTGGAGGAGTATGAGGAGGGGAAGTAGTTGGAGGGGGAGGAGGATTCTAGCCCAAGGCTAGCGCTCTCTCTCGAGAGAGATGAAGAGTTCGGTAAACAGAGTTGTCCGCATTATAATACGGGAGCGCAGTGCATGATGGGATACAATAAAAGGATTCTGATCGTACAAAACCGCGCGCACAAAACACAAGTGCCCCTGGGGGTTATTGGGTCGAAGGGGGGGGGGGTTAATAGAGGGGTCCAGAACTTCGTGGAGTTGAGTTTTCAAAGAAAAAACCGTTCAGAACACAGCGGCGAGATGATATAAATGAAAAGGTAGTCACTCGTTCCACTGCCTGTACTTTAATATGCCGTGTGAAATATGTGGAGTTGGGTGAGCGAGGAATATTATTTTTTATTGTGGAATTCGCCATTTTGAAATATGGAGTACGGTGGTTTCAATTATGGGTGTGGCTATGACTCTAGAAGCTGGAAATTATCATTACAATGTTGGGATGAATATGTTATGCAACATGTAGCCTTTTTCTCTCCTTCAACCATTTTGGTTCTCTCCCTCACTCTCTCCTCTCTCATTCCTTTTCTATCTGTGTTCTTCTCCTCTGTCCTTCATATCTCTCTCTTTTGAGACATTCTTTTCTTACTTCCTTCTTATCTCCCTCTCTTTGGTAGAGAGTTAGTGGGAAGGATATTTTGAATATTCTTTCCAAAGAATGGACATTGATATGTCAAAGATCCGCCAATTTATGTAGATGCATAACAATTATTATCTATAGCTATTACCAATTGCTTTTTTCATATCATATGCAGTTCAAAAATCATTTATTTAGTCTACATTATGTAAATTCATCTATAATTTTGCTGTATTGTAAGCTATTGTATATAAGTGTATAATCCAGTATATATTGTAATCTACATAAAGTACTCAATCAATCAATCTCTTCTCTCTTCCTCACAGAACTTATTCATCTTTCCCTTCCATATTCTACCCACATACATCACCCTATTCTTCTTTGTCATATTTCTTGATTTCTGTCCATGGTTCCTTGATTTCGTCGCTTCTTCTTTTCTTTCTTCTTCAGTTACTGTCGTTCATTTTCCTTCTTTTTCATCTTCATCTATTCATACCTCCAACTTTTCTGTTGGTCATACCTTACTTTCTGTGGTCATCTTTTCTTAGTCTCAGATGCTATGTCTTTTTGTTTCTCTTTAAACATTTATATCCTCTCTCTCTCTCTCTCTTCTTATTATGAGAATGTAATAGAATAATTTATGTATGTAGCTGTGTTATCATTTAAGAATTTGTAATTTTTTTTTTGTAAGATTTGTAAGAATTTGTAAAACTGTAATGTTGTAACCATGTTACCATAGGCGTCAAGCCTAGTAACAATTGTAAAATAAAATCTATCTATCTATCTCTATCTCTCTCTCTCTTTCTCTCTCTCACTCTCACTCTCACTCTCTCTCTTTCATTGTCTTCAACATCCACTAATCTTCCTCTTTTATTCTCATTCTTTTCTTCATTTTTAGACCACTATTCTCCTTTAATCTTTCTCCTTTCTTTTGCTCTTCTTTCTAAATTGCTCCTTAATGTTAATATTTTCGCAGCTCCTCTCATTCCTCTTATTCTTCTATTCAATTCTCTCGCATTTCCCACTCTCCCTACCTTTATTTTATTCTCTCTCTCTCTCTCTCTCTTTCTCTCTCTCCATTTCAGCCCATCTGTCACTCCTCTCTTTCAATCCTCCAGAACATATCATTCTTTCCCCTCGTTTCTTCCGTCTCCCATTCCACAACTCTTTCCTCCTTCTAGTTTCTTTCCCATTTTTTCCTTTCTCCTCCATTCCCTCTCTTCACTCGTCACTTTTCTTGTCTCTCTCTCTCGCCTCATCATATTATTTTTCTCAATTTCCCTTTCACTCTTCACCATGCTTTGTATGCCAGAATATTTTTGATGAATGATCTTGTACTATAATGATGCTTGTCTAGTATTGTACTCTCTATTATTAAACGTAGTCGTATGTCTATCCTAGATCTACATGTAAGGTCAGATCTTCTATCATTTTCTATGACCTACTCAGCCATTTTTCAACCGATGTTGGTGAAGAATATATTCCTAATGTATGAATATTTTTCATAGTTGTATTTTTCGTCTTCCCAGAAAAGGTAGCAAAGCTATGTCTCCATTGACGTTGATTTATAGATCTCATCTATACAATCATTAGTTTTTTTAGTTTCGAGGAAAGATCAATCAGCTTCCAGCAATAATCAAACATCTTAAAACAATCACAATAATTTCAGATCTGGTTTTATAAGATAGTGTTAATTTTGAATGAAAACTGTTTGATATTGCCAAAATCATTCTTACTCTAATTATTCATTCTCCTAACTAATTATTCAGAATACCAGTTCCGGTTATCATTCTCTCGCCAATCTAGAGAATGATTGACGATCAATCATAAACTGGTAGCTTAAATATTGAACAGGAGAGTATAAAGTTATCATTCTCTCGTCAATCTAGAGAATGATTGACGATCAATCATAAATAGTAGCTTAAATATTGAACAGAAGAGTATAAAGTGTGAGTTAAGTACTACGATTGGCATTTAGCTGTTGACCAATGAAGGTTGATCTCTGATCTCATTGGTCAAGACAAGGCACGCCCCACTATTTCAAAGATAGAACATGAGAACCATTCAACAACAACAAATTGGGAGAAACTTATTAACTAACAAATCTAAATGAACAATGAGTAATATTGGGAGAATATAGTAGTGAAAAAGGATGGTTGATCGCCATCAACTCAGTTGATGGATCAACTCAAGATTAGTATCAACTCAGTTGATGGATCAACTCAGGAGTACTTTCAAATCGGCTGATCTATCATTCCACCAGTACTTCAAGGTAGGTTCTAGAACATCAAGTGAATTGATAGTTCACTTCACTTGTGAAGTGAGTTCACAAGTGAGTTCAATTCACTTCATGTTCTAGAACCTACCTTGAAGTACTGGTGGAATGATAGATCAACCGATTTGAAAGTACTCCTGAGTTGATCCATCAACTGAGTTGACCATCCTTTTTCACTACTGAATATATATTTAAAACCAGTAAATATGATATGCAGTGCTCATATTATATTCCTTCCATTCCTTCTCATATTACACAAAATCAGGTGTGGCGCACTCACACAACTTTCCTTGCCGTTTTGAGAATTGATCACCTGACGCTAGTGTTCACGCGCATCTCAAGTCTACTTATAGACCTAGCACAGGGTTCTTTGGCGAGTTTTCTTTACTTTTCTTCTATTTCTCAAAACAATTCAATATCTATTATTTCTCTTTCTTCCTCTTCTTTTACTATTTTTCTTCTTCTTTTTCAGCTACTACTTCTTTAGTAAAATTGTATTATTTTCAGTTCTTAATTTTTAATTTCTATTTATATCTTAATAATAATTTTGGTTTCTATTTTTTCTTTCAACATTGGTTATTATTCTGTATCTCAATAATATTTATCAACCTTGTTTGTAATATTGTATGTATTTCTTTCTCAATTTGTATTTGTTCAATCTTGAATTATTCAGCTTTGTATTGGAGGGTTGAGTGTAAGAGACGGGCGGCTGCGCCCTAACTCCGCCCTCCTAGGTAAAAATAGAGGAAGCTATCCTATTCTATTCTAAAAACAAAGATCTGAGCCAGCTGGTGACAGGACAATAACGCTGGAGACACACGAGGTCTGCTATCTCATAGTGAATCATTTAATAGAATCAACAGTTGCCAACAGTTTGCAATTGGATAATCACATTTTCTCGAATCTCGTGCTTATTTACAATTCTAGGTGGAAATGTTACTAAACATTAACTGTAGAGATTTTCATGCTCAATCTTTACCACTCGAAATTTAAATTGTATTTAAAGCCTGATAATTGGGATTCTAAAATCAAACTTTGCATAGATGGGCGGAGCTCCTGAAATTTTTACAGATATGGGACTTGTGATAGTTGATAGAGCATATCAATAACTATTTTGGGTATAAATTTAATCAAAATCATTGGAGCCGTTTTCGAGAAAATCACGAAAAACCCAGTTTTTGACAACATTTTCGCCATTTTATCCGCCATCTTGAATTGCATTTGATCGAAATTGTTCGTGTCGGATCCTTATACTGTAAGGACCTTAAGTTCCATATTTTAAGTCATTCCGTTTATTGAGAGATGAGATACACACACACACACACACACACTCTCACATATATACCAATACCCCAAAATCACTTTTTTGGACTCAGGGGAGTCCTATGGCAGTTTTATGATTAAATTATAACACATTTATCTAGATTCATGTGCAATTAGTGAGGGTAGGTAAGGTAGTAAGGTATAAGAAGGTTTTTGCGATGATTAGGGATATGAAAGGTAATATAAGGTCTTACCAACACAGACAGTTCTAATTAAATTCTAACAATGATGGCACCAATTAGATACAATAGTGATTCAAGATGCTAGTATTCTAAATCACAGCTTTTCAATTACCAACTGCTTCTCAACTATTCAAATAGAATTCAATTTGAAATTCAGTTAAAAAAACAGTCGACTGTTGGAAGTCTGATGTCTGGCTGAATGAGTTGAGTGACGAAGCGAAGCGTTTTCCAACTAATTGGAGGCGAGTTAAATGCTTCTCATTGTGTTGTGAGGAGGAGGAGGAGGAGCAGGAATAGAGGAGTAGGAGAATGATGAGAAGGTGGAGAAGGAGGTGTATGAGGAGGAGTTGGAGGAGGGTGGAGAAGAACACATCTGCGATGCAAACACGAACACGAAATCAAGTTAGCACAGACACATTGAATGAGTCATTTATTTCAACCGGCTGAATAGTAGTGCCGGATCTCTGGGGACTAATAGAGAAGTTAGGATAGGATGAGGAGGGAGGTAGTAAAGGAGAGGAGGAGAAGAAGGGATAGAGGAGTTTAGTTGAGGAGAAGATGTAGTGGAGGAAGACAGAGGAGAAGTATAATATGGAAAATGTAGGGGAGATTTGGAAGGCAGTGTTGTGATGAAGAGGAACATGTCAAGTATGATATGCGAGTAGAAATAATAAAGAGTGACCCAGAATAACGGGAATTTTTAAAAACGTCATAAAACAAAAGTGGGAAGGGCAAAAATGATTTTATTTAAACTAATGTAAAGTTGAAGACTCGCCACTTGAGAATTAATTATAACTTCCATCTCTTTTCGATAATTACTTTATCAACTGCCGTGCAGTGTGGATTTCGCTTACAATTTGATAATCAACAATAATTGACAATAATTTTGAATTAATTGAAAATTGAAACAAATTCAAAATGAAATCCGCGATATCAAAGTTGAGTTATCAATGACGAATCGTCAACACAGATTTGAACAATGTATTCGTTCAGGAGGAAACTTAAATGAAGTCATCGTCGAAAAGTGATAGATGTTATTATTAATTCTTTAATGGCAACCTTGAACTTCAAATTAGTTCAAATAGAATCATTTTTTGCCCTTCTCACTTTTGTTTTATGGCGTTTTTAAAAGTTCCCGTTATTTTGATTCACCCGGTACTATTAGACCACTTCGTTCGTGTAGTAAGTTAATTCAGTTAATTTAATAACAATTTAATTAGACTCAGTTCTCCAATCATCTGCTGACCTTTGTTTTTCTGTGAGGTGGTTTTCTTTTAAATTTCTCATTTTTTATCAATCCGTTGATTCATGAATTATCATAGAATTTTGAGATTGGAGACCGATTTTTGTAATGGAGATGACTACTTGAAGTCTAGACTATAGTGAAGTCCACGTTATAATATCATTGGAGAAAGATAGGAGGACAACGTTGCCGATCCTCAGTCTTGTAAATGGCTTCTATAGACGGTAGCTGATACAAGTTTATTGATGTAATATTATCTCTTCATTCCCGTTTAAAATAATCAATTATATTTTATCAAGCAAGAAATTATATTCTTCAATAATTTAATAATGAATTCTCTTAATATAGATGAAATATTTTGTTGATAAATTATTAAATTCTGCATTGTTAAAAGATGATCTGGCAACAGAGCAAATCGAGAAAGAGGTAGCGCTATCCGCTTTGTTGAATGATAGACAAGGATAGCAATACCATTGCCAATCAAACACTGCCATTATAACGTGGACCTCACTATAAGCTCCAGTAATTCATTTGTTTATTGATTGACATACGATATAAATGTGGGAAAATTGAACTGGTAATTGCTTAAAACTACTGTCTTAAATGATTTAAAATGAATGGAATGATAGGTACTGAGATGCATATACCTAAGTAACATTCAATTAATATACAATTCGTAAATAGTCTAAATAAATGTCCCAATAAAGAATGGAGAAAAATATGATGATGATGATAATAATAATAATAATAATCCTTTTCCTTTCCTTTTTCCTTCGTCCTGGTACCCCCAGAAGAAGGGAGTTTATTATAGAAAATATAACAAACAAAAATGAAAAATACACTTATAAAAAGAAATCTTACAAACAAAACAAATGAAGAATAATAAAAAAAAGCAAGAATGACAGAAGATAAGAAAAATTCCCTTTTAGTGGAAAATTTCAAAAATTATAAACCAGACGAAATATAAATTCTCCAAAACCTTCTAAAGAAGGTTTGACTGGAGGAGTCAAGTTTTACATTATAAAAAAAAACATAGAAATAGTACATTAATATAATCAATCGGTGATCTCAAAATAATTTTCAATTCAAATCATATCAAAAGAAGAAATAATTGTCAATCTTGAGTAGAAAAAAAAATAAAAAAGAAGAAGAAGAAGAAGGAAGAAGAAGAGGAAGAAGAAGAAGAAGAAGAAGAAGAGAAGAAGAAGAAGAGAAGAAGAAGAAGAAGAAGAAGGAAGAAGAAGAAGAAGGAAGAAGAAGAAGAAGAAGAGAAGAAGAAGAGGAAGAAGAAGAATAAGAAAAAGAAAAAGAAGAAGAAAAAGAAGAAGAAAAAGAAGAAGAAAAAGAAGAAGAAAAAGAAGAAGAAGAAGAAGAAGAAAAAGAAGAAGAAGAAGAAGAAGAAAAAGAAGAAGAAAAAGAAGAAGAAAAAGAAGAAGAAAAAGAAGGGGTGAGAAAGATAAATAGGGATAAACTATCAGAATGAAGAATAGGAATACATAGGAGGCAAATAGAACAAAAAATATGAGAAAAGAAGCAGAATAAATTTAGGAGAATAAGACGAATTTTGAGACTAGAATAGAGTTTGGAAACTCGTTATGGCAGCTGTAAAATGGCAGTTAGAGGGATGAGTGGCCGCCATTATAATTAATTCGCGGCGTTGGCTGTGCTCTGCCTTTGCCGGTTGCTGGTTGCCGGCCGTATAAATAGCTGAGTCGAGTCTCACTCTTGTAAGTGGGCTTGGTGGTGGGTGGGGAATGTATGAGAGGGTTGAAAAAGAGGGGTAACAGAGAGATACATCCGGTAGTGGCTTCACAACCTCCCCCCCCCCTTCAGAGAACACCCACTTTCCCAGCTTTCCAGACAAGAAGAATAGCAAATGAGTTTGGAAGATGAGAGAAAGGTGGACATTCGTGATAAAGGGTGAGGATGGTGAGGAGGTGGAGAAGAAGAACGTAGATAAAAATAATGAGGAATGATGAATACATGTGTAATTGTATTGATAAACAAATTAACTAGTAGTTCTGCGAACAGTAGACCTCGCTCATGAATACAACTTTCAATCTGATGAAAAGGGCCAGTACACTAAGTACAGTATATTGTGAAGATTTAGCCATGATTGTCATCTATTATTTTCTTCATTGAAAGTGCTGGAGACACTGTTTCCAGGGACACCGGACTTATCAAGGAGTACTTTTATATCAAATACATACCTTTTAAATGAAAAAGACTAAGAAATTGTCAAAAAAACCACAGATTTATTGATACTCAGAAAGACCGGTTTCGGTCATTATCAGAGATTGACAATGGTGTAATTACCGAAACCGGTATTTCTAAGTATCAGTAAATCTGTGGTTTTTTGACAATTTCTTGGTCTTTTTAATTTAATGTTAATAATTACCACAATATCAACTTCTCAACTACACAAAAAAGAAAAAAATACCTTTATACCTTTACATACACATTTTTCACTACAACTGCAGTATTGGACTCCAATACAATAAAGATTTTTTTAAAATAATTTATCCAATTAATTTGTTGAATCAATTTGATAATAATAATAAGATGATACAATCTAATTATTCTGTCTCATCATAATAATTTATTGTATAATGATATATTATTAGAATAAGATAAAACAATATTAGTATTATCTGCAAAAAAAATCTGGCAGGAACGAGAACCTGGGTCCCACAGAGTGACAGACCACGGCTTAACCGACTCGCCCACCATGTGCTCGTAACAATAGATGCGAAAAAGTATGGCAATGAATCGCTGTATCTTCAAAGACACATCCTTTCTGGATTGAGGTTAGTTTGGTTTTTTAAATATTACAAAAAAACCATAGGTTTTATCAAAAATCGTTAAGCTGCGTACACATATTCGCGCTTCCAACCCGCACCGAGCACGCTCCTCCCTCGTACCGCCCTCGTACCACCATCGAACCACAGTCGCTCCGCCCACGCACCCATCATGAACGTTACGGAAGATGCTAGATCTTCTCGCGTTCCCCGGTCGAACCACTGTTGCTCCCCGGTCGATCATCAATCGCTCTGCTGGAGTGACGTTCGGTTGCGGAGCAGAGCGAAAGTCTGTACGCACCTTTACACATACGTTTCTGCGCCTTGTTTCAAAGAACTTGCATACCAAATTTCATCCAAATCGGACAATAACTGCGACTGTAACTGCGGTACAAACAAACAGACGAAATCAGATCGAGTCGAAACTAAGACCTCAGCTTCGCTTTGGTCAATGAAAATAATTATTATGAAGTAAGGAAAATAAGAAGTGCAGGGTGACACAGAATAACGGGAACTTTCAAAAACGCCATAAAACATTAGTGGGAAGGGCAAAAATGATTTTATTCAAACTAATGTGAAATTCAAGACTTGCCATTTGAGAATTATTAATAACATCTATCACTTTTTAACTATTACTTCTTTGAGATGGCTTCCTTCTGCATGAATACACTCTTGAAATCTGTGTTGAGATTCCTGAACGATTGCTGCAAAATTTCAGCTGGGATATTGTTAATTTCATTTTGAATTGTCTGTTATGATTCTACCATAGTTATCGGTCAAGTTGTGAAAACGTCTGATTTGATATCAAACAAACAGAAAATCGCAGGTGGACAGATCATGGGGCCAGGAAACGCAGATGTTGCAGCGATCAATGAGGAATCGTCGAAACAGATTTCAAGAGTGTATTCGTGCAGGAGGGAGCCATCTTAAAGAAGTAATTGTTAAAACGTGATAGATGCTATTAATAATTCTCAAATGGCAAGTCTTGAACTTTACATTAGTTTGAATAAAATCATTTTTGCCCTTCCCACATATGTTTTTATAAGTTCGCGTTATTCTGTCTCACCCTATACTTGGAATAGGACAAGCATGCTCCGTTCACAAAATACCGTAAAACTAGATCTAGTAGAGTCTCGAGAATAGATGAACATTAGAAGCTGTAGAAAAATCATGAAGATGAAAGGAAGAGAAGAAGATGAATTTAAAAAAGTATATGAGTGAGAAAGGAAAATATTTCGACAAAGAAGAGGAAAAAGGGTGTGTGGAGAGAGAGAGAGAGAGAGGATAAGGAACAGTAGGAGAAAACCGATTAAAGTCGAAATAATAATTGTGAACGAGAATTTTAGGCAAAGGATTGGAGCTGCTGCAAAATTAGAGTCAAAGCGGAAGCAAAAAGGAAATTAGCTGGGTAGCAGCCGCCAATAGTAATTGAAAACTTTGTCTATTCTTCTTCCTCCTCCTACTCCTCATCCATCTCCTCCTCCTCCGTCTTTTCTCCATCTTCCTCCATCTCCTTCTCTGTCCCACACTCATCACTAAGCTTGTCTCTGTTCTCTCAATCATTCGACTGCCATTTGTTCCAGACCAAGTATTATTAGCTACTCCCTAAATACTGCTTTGTTCTTCTCTAAGTCTCTCTCTTTCTTTCTCTTTTTTACTCTCTCACTGCCACTATCCATCTGTCTCTCTCTCTCTGCCACACTCCAACTTTCTTTTTCTTACTCACTAGCTCCTCCTCTTACTCTCTCTCTCTCCCCTCTCTCATTTTGGTAGAGAGTTACTGGGAAGGATATTTTTAATATTCTTTCCGAAGAATGGACATTGATATGTCCATAGCTCCGCCAATTTATGTAGATGCATTACAATATTATCTTGTATAGCTATTCCAAATTGATTTTTTCATATCATTGTACAGTTCAATAATTAATTTCTGAGTTTATGCTATGTAAATTCATCTAAAACTTTGCTATATTGTAAGCTTATGTAGGAGTGTATAAGCCATTATATATTGTAATCTACATAAATAAAGTACTCAATCAATCAATCAATTTTCTTCAGCTCTCTCTCCACAGCTCACTCTTTCCAGGGATCTTTTTCTCTCTCTCACTTATTCACTCTCTTCCTCTCCCTCACATTCTCTCTCTCTCTATCTATCTCTCTCTTTTTATTTTATTAATTTGATCTCTTAACATAATATTAACAAATTATTTGATCTTATCTACCTATATAATTATTTTACTGTATTAATGTTCTGTTTTTCTTTCTCTTGAATATTCATATTAATTAAAACTTTCACAATATTTCCATTCATAAATAAATCCTTAGTTGAATTAATGAAATCAACGTTTTGGTAGAGAGTTAGTGGAAAGGATATTTATGTAGATGCATAACAATATTATCTTTAGTTATTACAAATTGCTTTTTTCGTATCATATACGATTCAATATTTATTCTCTTAGTCTATATTATGTAAATTCATCTATAATTTTGCTGTATTGTAAGCTATTTTGTATAAGTGTATAAGCCAGTATATATTGTAATCTACATAAATAAAGTACTCAATCAATCACTCTCTCTCTCTCTCTCTCTCTTTTGAGGGTTGAGTATAAGAGAGGGCCGGCTACGCCTCAACTTCACTCTCCTAGATAAAAAATAAAGGCAGCGATTCTATTCTATTCTCTCTCACAGTCTCTCTCTCTCTCTCTGCCACACTCCAACTTTCTTTTTCTTACTCACTAGCTCCTCCTTTTACTCTCTCTCCCCTCTCATTTTCTCCAGCTCTCACTCTTCACAGCTCTCTCTTTCCAGTGCTCTTTCTTTCACTCACTCTCTCTCTTTCTCTGACTCTCTCTCTGTCACTTTTGTTCTCCAATTCCCCAGTTATTTCCATTGTTCATTTCGAGTAGCAGCAACATTATTATAATTTAGTGGTTAGCTAATTGCCAATACTCGTCAATTATTTCAATCATCTTCGAATTGTATTGTTCTAATTAACTTGAAAATGCCATTCGATTTGAAAAGCTCCATTGCTAAAAGGCTGGCAATTGGAAACTTCTGGAAGGGTTAATAGAACTTGAATAAAATGAAAATTGTAGAGTATTCTCGTTTTGTCTGGGGGAAGGTGAAGTCTACTAGGTTTAATTGGAAATTAGATTTAATTGGAAATAGATTTGATTGGAGATTAGATCTTAATTGTTAATTTGTAATTATTATCAGTTATTCAAGGATGAATATTAGTAGCCTATATTTAAGACTTCAGACCGGTTTTTTTGCACAATCCCCGAGAAATAAGGAAAAATTTTTGCGCAAATCCCCCTCCCCCTCCCCCTCCCCCCTCCACCTCTGCGCATGCGAAACTCCCCCCTCTCCTCCCCCTCTCCCCCCTCTCCTCCCCCTCTCCTCCCCCTCTCCTCCCCCTCTCCTCCCCCTCTCCTCCCCCTCTCCCTCTCCTCTCCCTCTCCTCTCCCTCTCCCTCTCCCTCTCCTTCTCCTTCTCCCTCTCCTTCTCCCTCTCCCTCTCCCTCTCCCTCTCCCTCTCCTTCTCCTCTCCCTCTCCCTCTCCCTCTCCCTCTCCCTCTCCCAGTGAGGACGAGGAGGAGTGAAAAAATAATTTCCCTTTTTCCCTTTTCTACTGTCAAATTAAAGTGAATCCATATTTCTACTGTCAAATTAAAGTGAATCCATATTTCTACTGTCAAATTAAAGTGAATCCGGTTTGCTTTCCACCCGACAGTTACGAAGAATTTCCAAATTCTAAAATTTTCTATGTGCTGTACAAACCTGCGGGCGTTGCTTTTTAAGTGTGCTCTCCGAGAATATCTATAGTAAATTTAGTACGAACAAGCATTCCAAAAATATTTATAGATATTCTCAGACCTATATCACTTGGGGTATCAACATCATCAATATCGGTGCAGTTCTCTTAGGAAAATTCGATTTCCACTGACATTAAGTTCCCACGAGCGTGAAAGAAAACTTTTAAGTTTATGCTTGTTTAAGACTAGAGAATACTCATTGGGCAAGTTGATAACCTCTTTAAAGTCTCCTTCACTATCAATTATGTGTATGCAAATTTCACCACTATCAGGAAATGTGACATTGGTTACAGTATACCAATCGTAAGCCAAATGGTCAAAACCCCAATTTGCTTGTGGGTCTGCATCAATTGAAAATTCATTAAAGCTTGTGCAATCGAAATAAGCACTCATCTTATCAGTTCGAACGTTTCAAAGCAAATGACACCTTCTGTTGCTGCAATTCGACGCGTGCTATACTTTCCTTATCTAATGTGATGTCCAGCAATGCTTACAATGCTTACCGCTCGTTATAGATTTTCTTTTGGGGCTAATACAAACCCAGCATATTGACCAAGACCCATTTTCGATGTAATCAAATCTCCCACCTGTTCCTCAGTCAAATTATGTTGTTTAGCTTCTATCCATTCATATTAAAACTAACTTTTGCGTAATTCCTTACAATATCGTAGGCCATTTTGTGAATGAATAATTTTAAATAATCTATAAAAGCGGGTGAACATTGCAGTCTCATCACAGTATCTTTTTCAGAATTTGTAATCAAGGTTGTTAGTTCATCATTAACCTTTTTAACAGCAAGATCCAATTCATCTTTCTTAATAAAATCTTTTAAATCAGTTTTTTGTGCATATTGCTCAGTAATTTGTTTAATCAGACCATTAACAGCATCCTTTGTAACGAATTGTTTAATCCCATCAAAAATAGTAGCTTTTATTGCGTCTGCCATTCCAGATAATCTTTTTTCAAATTCTTCCTTAGTTATATTTTTACTAGTCAATTTCTCCAAAACAGTATCTAAATATTTATTATCAATTACTGACGGTTGTGTTTCATTTACTTTAGTAAAAATTTCTGTACTAAGCTGTTTCAGTTTAGTGTTAAGATAGTTTCTGTCCAAGATCTCTAAATTTTTAATTTTATCAGAATGGCTTTCAATTTTTCGTCCAAATAAGATTTATCAACCTTATTTTTGTCAATACTAACCAACTGGGTTGAAAAGGTATCTGATAAATTTTTCACTTCTCCTAATGCACTCTGTAGAGTTTGTGTTCTCTCTATGATAACTTTATCAATATTTGCACTAAAAGTCTGTAATGAACTTTTAACAGCTTCACTGATTCCCTGCTGATTTATTGAATCAATTATAGTCTGTGTTATGACATCAATATTACAGGAAACCTCAGCAGTTGAAGCGGTAGCAGTAGGTGTTTCAATCCGTCCGAATCGATGCAAGGTCATCGTGACACTAAATAATTAGTTTTGCTTCTCTGAGCTCTTCTAGTATAGATGAAATCTCAACATCATGAGCAGAATTCCCAGAAGCTTTTGAGGAATAGAGTAAATTTAATCTTTCCACTAGTTCATCAAAACTATCAAGTATTGGTAATTTCTTTCATGAGAAATATTTTTTGCAAAATTCAACAAACCTTGTCCCTTCTTTTTAACAAGTTTTTTACTGGGAAATAATTTCTGAATCAATTGCGATTTAATTCCATGATTACGTTTAACATAGCCTCTTCGATCTAAATGTACGCCAGTAAGTAATAAGATACGTTTGTACTTGTCAAGGTCATCATTATTATAAAGATTTCTGTTTGGTCTCGCTTTGAATAATAATTCGAGTAATCCGCGAGTTAATTGAATTCTTTCTTTATCAACATCTATATATCCATTATCAAATATTACCTGTATATCACCGATATAATACTTTTCACTTTGATCTTTGTATGAAACTCCATAAGTAATTGAATTATTCAACTTTTCCTTATGAAACACTGTTAGGTATTTGCTCAACAAATCATTGATTCTGCTAGCACCAACATCATCATCATCATCATCATCCTCCTCTCCTCTTCCTCATCTTCATACTCATCATCATCATCATCTTCATTATCAATTTCCATACTCTCTTGTTCCTCTTTTACTTCTTCCTTTTTTACATCATGATTAGAATGTAATGTAGATTTGGTTTTTCCCAATTCAATTATAGGTTCAATTAATGGCGAAAGAGATTTCCTATTGAATTCATCCGTTCGTTTTTCAAAATTAATAAGGCTTTTATGCTTGTCACTAATCACCTTTCGTAATGTCTTAATCGTTTCTATTAAATTCTCCTTCCTGTTATTTACTAAGCTATTTCCTCTCCTCTTCCTCCCCCTCCTCCTCCTACTCTTATGTGTTTTAGACAACATGACTGTACAAAGAATTAATCTCTACTGAGGGGAAAGTATCGTGTCCAGTGAATCCCGATATTTTCCTTCCTTTATAGTACATTCTTTTAAAATTGTAAGAAAGTTATGCGGTTTACGATTCCAAACTGTATGACAAAGTTTACTGAAATCTTTATAAGACATATCTCCTCCAACATGATCTCTGTGAATTAATTTGAGACTCAATAAATCCATCTTAAAAATAATAATCATATTTGCGTTATCTCTAGTGAAATGTTTGTGTGGCACCATAACTCTGAATTAAATATGCAGTATCAATATTACGATGACGACCCATTGTAAAATATTCTCTAATCTGTGGCACATTACTCAGTTGCAAGTCATCAAAAATTACCAAGCTATATTCAGGGATTCGGTTTGGATGGGGAATTTGGCTCACATCATCTTTCATGTGAAATCCGATATTTTTCAAACCTGCAAATACCTGTTTTAAAAAGACATATTTTGGTTGATATAAACTTTTACTAAATAAGTAAATGTGCTTAAATTTTAAACCATTTTCAGCAAATACTAAATTAAATAAGAGATTTGTTTTTCCTCCAGCACTAGGAGAAATTATTAACATTCGCGCATTGTGAGGTAGTAGATCTCCATTTTTACAAAATGTAGGCTTTTCTTTATTTGTAATTAAGGTATCAAAGTTAACAATTGGTAATTGGCTCATGATTACAAACGTACAGAGCGTGATCTGATAAGCCACTGAATAGTTAGAACAATGACAGAGGTCATGATGATGTATAGAGAGGCGTTTCCCAGAGATTGGAATGCAGAGCACACTCTCCACATCATCAGACAGATTATGGATTCTTATATTACGAAATGAGAACCAATTTTTTATGAGGAGCTAATATATTTTCAACAAATGTACATCATGATATTTACAATAGATTATTTACAAAACTATTTTTCATCTAATAATTGATCTTTACTAATATAGCTAGGTTTAGAAAATCCAATCCATTTCACTAACAATCCTTTTTTATCACGTTTTAATATTTTTTCAATCAAATACACTTGTCTCTCCGTTTCGTTTAATTGCGTTTTTTTAATTTCTTCTGCATAAAACCGCCCACTAATTACTTCACCGTTTAGATCTCTCAGTGAGTAGGTTATAGGTTTGGAAGGAAATATAGAATGAATCACAAAATACTCTGCGCTCCAGTTTATGTTATAAGATTTATCGAAAAATAATCGTTTCTTCGAGATTCGCACGATATCGCCTAGCTTAAATTTTGGTTTTGAATTTTTCAATTTATATCGTCTATTGAATGCAGAATTCAATGACGATAAAACATGTGTACGATCTTTTTTCCCCACATCTTTAGGTTTCATTCTAATTGAACTGTGCACTGTAGCATTATAATTTTTAACTAAACTGTCTAGATTGGTTAACCAGTTTTTTGTTCCATGCTCAGTTAAATATCTATAAATTTTTGCTTTAAGTGTTCTAATCAGCCGTTCAACTATGGATGCTTTCTTATCGGTAAAAACATGGTAATGTTTAATACTATATTTATCTAATAATGCTTTAACTTTTGAATTGAAGAATTCTGTTCCCTGATCTGTTTGGAACAGCTTAATGCCCTTATTTTTAGAAATAATTGGTTGGAGAGCGTTAAATACAGATTGACTTGTCTTGTCTTTTAATGGTACACAATATGCAAATTTTGTAAAACAATTAATAACAACTAAGATATATTTATAACCCTTATTAAAACGTGATAAACTTATCATTTCAATAAGGTCTGCTTGAAGGAGATCTTTTTCACTTTTCAGTTCATATTGCGAGTGGGATAGTTCACACGCGGCACGCTATGAAGCTCTAAAGCTAGCTTAGATCTAATAATATTCATGATATTTACAACAGACAAATCAATTAGTGGTGTTGGATGATTGTCACGACACATACTGATCAATCAGTTGAAGTGTTGAGACTATAATGACCGAAAGGAGAGTATTCAGACCATTTTCTTCAATGTATCTTTTATCGTCATAAGGACTCAAACAATTTTTGCACATTCGACCTGAAACATACTATGGTTATAGGATCTTAACATACTAAATTTTTCTACATGTACACTACGTTCAAACAATGATTTCTTATACAAATTAAAATTAAGTTTTCTACATTTAACCAATGACTTTACTCCTTTTGCTACGCATTTATTTACAACCTCGTCATCATTCTCATTACAAACTAAAAAGCTGTAAAGTTTCGATCTAAGACCTATAAATTTAGAGATCGGCCTTGAGCCCGTTTCATCCTTAAACTTACCTACAACTTTATTTCTTTCCATGGAAAAGCAAGGGTGGGTAGGTGGATAGTTAGAAGTATCGAAAAGGGTCAAATTATCTTTGATCAACTGATACACATCTTCGACTTTTAGGTTTAGAAGAAAACTGTCGGTGTCGGTCATACAGAGTTCTACGCGGTTCCAGGGTACGATTTTTTGTAATTTGCAATAAAAGAATTCGTACATATGGAATTTACTCAACTCCAGTACACTGAAGCCGGAATAGACAGGTTTGTTCATTTTAAGTTCCAACTTGCGAGAGAAAACCGCGATCACGTCTGGACTAATTATTTGCCAGCGTTTGCATAACGGATTTGAAATGTACTTGTCTAATCATTTTTCGTCTGTAATAATTTTAACATTAATGTGTTTCCGAACTGATTGTATAGTCTTACCAAAACAAAGATTACAACATGCCTTAAAGAAGGATATTTCAAATTTATTTTTCGCGTTCTGTCTATTCCGGATATTGAAGTCGATGTAGCTTTTCAGCCAGGGAGATTGGGAAAAACTAATGACGCGATGTAATTTCAAACCGAGCTGAAGGTAGAGTTTTAAATTGACATAGTGTACAATGTACTTTTCACGGTTAAAAAGTGTGTTCATGAGTTTTCTGGTCACTCCCTGACCGTTCTCATTTGTCTGATACTCGGACAGCAATTCCCGCGGGGGAGTTAAGTGTAGCGGCGCGAGAGGGAAGCTGGCATGTTTATCGTGTAAATCTTTCGAGTACTCGAGATCGCATTCAATTATGTAACCAGTTCCTGAATTGCTGTCCAAATTCGCGAAATCAAGTTTGGAAATTTCTTCCTCTGTGAGGAATTTGAAATTCCCAAAAGGGAGGGGTCTGCTCATAGCATCCGCGTAAAGAGAATTAGCATCCACGTAAAGGAGATAATTAGACGGTTTTGAGGGATCGTATGTCTCAGGTAGATGTTTATTATTCGCCTCACAATAACGTTTACCGATAAATGAGGCCCCGCCTCTCATTCCCGCTTCGAACATGAGATGCATGTCCGGATCTGTAAGTAATTGCAATTCGACTTTAGTGTACTTCAACATGCAATTCCAGGTGAAGTCCGCGAGGGAAAGAAAATGGGTCACATCGAGGCCGTATGAGGAAAAAAGCGTAGACCTCATAGATTCAAAAACTACCGCTAATAACATAACGTCCAAACATAAATAAAAATCGTGATATTCACCCAGATTTTTCAGCTTGAATGTTGAGAACACTCTTTGCGCATGCTCATATTCTTCGCGAGACAGAGGTGTATCAGTTAAGTCGTTATGAAAACATTCAATGGGAGGGAGCGATGTTTCCACGAATTTTTCGGGACAGCTCATGTACGAGTATGGGTATACTCCTTTTTTCAACAAGAGCTGTCTGTGTTCGCAAGGTGGATCATGAAACACCGAAAATAATCTTTCGAACTTCTTTTCCATGTCTGTACTTTCTACCAAATTACGCACCAATACTTCCAAGGATTCAGACATAAACTTGTAGGAATCTAGAAATTTAATTTTGCCTACTGAAAGTGTCAAAAATCTTTCTGACGTATTTGCGATGCAGGAAATTTCTTTTTTACATTTACCGAGCGCTTTCAGGATAAAATGCGAATCAAAACCGGAGAAATTATGGAAATAACACGAAATGTAATCTGGAGTACGCGCTGTTAAATTGCAAGAAACGTGTGCTGCACATAGGTAATTACCGGTTTCGTGCGCATGGTGACGACATTTAATATCGGTTTCTGAGAACGGTTCAGCACAAAGCCCGCAGTTTACTGAATTTTGAAATTCGCGCTCTTCACTTTCGGTCAAATGTTGCATTGGAATTTCACGTTTCATATCCTCATACAAAATTTCGCCAAGATCTGTAATTTCCTGAAGAAATTTCTCCATGATTTTTTCGTCTAAACTACTCGATCTATGGAGTACTGGACCGTACGCGATTTCTCCGTTTACATCTATAACAACGAAACAATACCCGCAAGGAATATGCCGCGCCGTTTTCTTGGTGTAACTACGTGTAATTTCATCAGAATCGGAATCATCATCATCATCATCATTATCAATATTCACAACGTATGTTTCTAAATCCGCGTAAATAGTGTACTTTTTCTTCAACGTCGCGCCTAGTTTCTTGAATTTAATTGTCTCTCCGCGTTTAGGATATGAAACGCGCTGAGATTCAAACTTGGAACAAAGTTCCACATGTTTCAACAAATTTGCTTTACCATCACAATTCTTAGATTTGTTTGATGTGAACCGGTGAAAACAGAAATTGCAAATGTGTACTTGACCGCGGCATTTTGAAAGGTGGGAGAGAAGACGCGATAGCCCGTTTTTCCCGTTCGCGGTATTTACTAAACAATAATGTGTTTTTCCTGCATCGCCTTTCAACATTAAAAGATTAATTTGGTGTTTACGCGTGTGGAAAATGCTTGTACGGTAGGGGAAAAATTTTTTGTTGTCATACGCGATGACGTGAATTGCAATGTCCGGATTGAGTATTTCGAATTTCTTAATATCGCATGTCGTCACCGGGAAATTTACTCCTCGCATATTGAGTCTGTGAGCAAACTTGCTCAAATACTTTACAGTTAAGTTCGTGTTCCTTGGTTTCTGATGGAAATATGCGAGGACCGACCACAAAAAACATTTTTCGTCAGAAAGATTTTTGACATTTATAATACATTTTTTGTTTTTCAAAAACTGGGGTGTTTGAATGAAACTGGATGTGTATATAGGATTATATTTAATCACGTTCACATCCAGTGATTCAATTTTCTTCAACACCCATCCAGACCCATGTCTTACGAAATTTTCGAAAGATGAGAGGATTTTTCTCACAGCCAAGAAAAAATGCTCATTAAAATCTTCATAGTTCTCAAGCACGTTCAGCGCTATGTTGGAGTAACTATGTAGATTTATTAGAGATGAAACAGACTCATCAACCTTGTCATCCAGCACCACTAATTTATACAATAAAACGTTAAGCACTATGTACCACTTAACATTTGCATCATACCGTGCCGCATGCTCCCTAATTATCTCGAACACTCGAGTTTTCGTCCTCTCAAGCACACTCTCAATGTCAATATCCTCGTCCTCAAAACTGATGCGATGGCGAACTGCGCTTGAATTGATCCCACGAAGTCTGCGTTCCCTCGGCATGATACTGAAAAAACAAAATGATCAGGATGACATAGGCAATAGTATGTGTAAAGGAATGTAATTCACAATCAGTTGTGAATTGACATTCACGATGTTATCACAAGGACAGATAATGTTACATGAAAGATTGAGATTATTAACATTCGATAAAAAATGGACAAAAACTAGTCAGAATTTGTCGGCAGAAAATATGGCGAAAGACGGTTTTGTATTCGCAAGTGAACCGGATATTGTACGCTGCGTATTTTGTTCAGTTTGTATAGGAGATTGGGAGCAAAATGATGTTGTAGCCAACGAACATGCAAAGTTTAGCCCAAATTGTAGAAGGAAAGGAAATATAACAATTGAAGATGAGAATTACGATAATAATATTCTACGATTATATGAAGAAAGATATTTATCATTTACTAATATGCCAGAAGATTTATCTGTACAAGGAGAGTACTTTGAAAAACTAGCTCCACACCATCTACATTGTTACATTTGCAAACCATTAACTGATAGAGCAGACTATTTTGCAAGAAATGGTTATTTCTTACATAACTATCACTATCTACAATGTGTGTTTTGTAAATATATTATCGTTGAACCATTTGAAAAAGTAATGCATACACCGTTTTGTATATATTATGCTGATGAGTCTAAGACAAAAGACGGTCATCATATAGATGAAGCGAAAAAATCACAAGCATGCAGTATAATGTAGAAGGTTTTTTATCCTCCGAGGACAAACACTGTGCTTGGAGGAGAAAAACTGTGCTCGGAGCACAATTTTCCTCCTCAGAGGATAAAAAATCGAAGTAAAAATGTACTTACATGTGTTGATGGTGCGTGAATCTCCTCGAGTGTAGAGGTGTAGATAGCGGTCTATGGTAAGATAGCAGCCTATGCTACAGGTGTAGATAGCGGTCTATGGTAAGATAGCGGTCTATGGTACAGGTGTAGATAGCGGCCTATGGTATGATTGATTCCTCTCAGGTGTAGATACTGCCTTTGACTCCTCGAGTTGAGAGGTGAGAAAATGCTGTGAAAACAATGAAACCAAATATATATTATAAAGTACAATAAATTATCGCTAGAGTGTGCTTTTCATAATAATAATAAGCTAGAGCAAGCTAATCTGTTAGTAGTGATCTTGTCTTTGCTGATACAACATCAAGCTACTGTACTGAGATGGATCAGTGGAGTCTGAGTTAAAGTCTTCATATAGGTAAGAAATCACCTTGCTATGCTTTCGGCGATGCAATTTCAGCGACCCCCACTCCTCCTCCCCCTATCATGTGACCTTGGTTCCACCCATCACTGCTCTTATCCTGGATGATGTCACATTGGATTACAACCTTCTCTACTCACATTTTCCACTATTTACAATACCTTAAATTAAATACAAAATACAACTCTTTCCTTATGTCTACTGGGGTTATGCTTTAGAACATCTAGCTTAATTCTAATTTTATAATTCAAATCAATATTAGAGCTCTCAAATTCCTGCTCTAACCCGTTATCTTCCTCCTCCCCTCCGAGGACAAAAATTGTGCTCTGAGGACAAAAATCCTCCCCTCCGAGGACAAAAACTGTCCTCCGTTCTCCTCCTTTGTCCTCCTGCTCCACACATTTAGCAGGAAAGAAAAAATGAGAGAGGAATGCGGAGAAGCAGGGAGAACATTTGTGTAATTACACTCAATGGTATGACAAGCTATAATGGACATACATTTCCTAGAATAGAATCACTTAAGTTTCTGTCAGATGTTTGGAAAAACTTGGAAGACACTCCCTTCACACAAAATCTAGTTATCATTGCGCATGCGCAGTATCCTTCTCCTTAGCTGTATCCCTATAAATACTCCAGAATAATTGACATTCGCTCAGTTTGATAGTAGCAGCGAAACAGTGAACATGGCTTCTTCCAAAGTGTTTAGTGTGTCTCAGCTTTGTGGTAATAAAATAAAGCCTACCAATGAGCGGTTTGGTTTGTGGGTGTTGACAGAAAATCTATGCAATGACAACCTTGTGACAGACATTGGAAATTATTGATTACACTGGTGGGGAAGAACTGTTAGTGCAGGATGAATCAAATCTTGTGCCTATAACAGAACCCTTTTGTGACAATATTATGCTGGTAAAGGTTTGTGGTTTGGAGGACTGTCAAGAACTGGATAAAAGACGTTTTATTCTAAAGAAGGAGATGTGTGGATCATTCAATTTGTTCTTGAGAGGAAAATTCTCCAAAATGGTGTCAGCTAAGCATGGAGTTAAAGCAAAGTTACCATACCTATTGGACAGTGGAAGCGATATGTCAAAGAAGATTCTACAACTGCTTGGGGAGGACAACTATAGAGAAGTGCAGCAGAAGTACTACAATCCAGTGGGGATACCATACAAAGTAGAGCTTGCCGATGTCCCCATTGCTACATTAATGGAGGAATTACCAACAATATTGGAGCAGCTAAGGAAGGAACATTTCTATCTTCTGGACTTGGACATAACACAGGACTTTGCTGGAATATTTAACAAGAGTGGAATGTGTGATTTTCTAACTACGAATCATTGTTTTTGTTTCCAAGGAGAATATAAAGAAGACTATAATGTAATTGTGAATAATGATGGAACTGTTGGAATTGATTGCTTGACTTGGGTTAATAATAATGTGAGAGTAAAAATTTATAATAAGTTCATTTGTCAAATGACAAGCCCTGGTGTAAATAAGCAGTTAGGTAACCATATTGTAGACTTTATTGCCTGTCCAGATACAAGATTATGTGAAACCTTTACTTCTGACTTGGCTAAAATGCATGGTATTACACGTTTGGAAGCAACAATTTATAACTACAGCATTAGAAATAACTATAGCTCTAATCAATTTGACCCTATTCAAGATTGCTTGTCACTCTTAAATGACAGTAAGAATTATTTCCAAAATGCTCCTATATTTTCTGTATCCTTAGCTAAAATGTGGACTAAACTGACAAACAATTTAAAGAATAGCTGTTGTTTGGTTTTTAACAATCTCTTACAATATGTTTACTGGGGAAATAGCAATACCAAGAAATTGACTGGAGTACAATTAAATCTGCCTACCAATCCACAACAACGAAATAAAATAATATCCTATGTAATCTCTGCATTTAGCTTATATTAGTTTTATACAAAAGTGTTATATTAAGAGTGGAGAGACTTATTTCTCCAAGTCAACCACAGTTTTCTCTAGCATATCCAAAGTTGTTGACCTAGATGAGTTGGGTCTTGTAGCAACAGGTAACTTGATACCACAAGTCTTAAGAAAACGTGCAAACATAAGCTGTAAGCTTCTCCCGCACCCTGTTAAAGAGATACAGCCCTTGTCTCTTATCTCAGTGCTATCAACCAAGAAGCGTAAGCTAGAACTGGATGAAATTGATCTAAAACGGAGGAAAATTGAGTTTTTAGAGGCTACAGAGAGCATAAAGGAGCAGCACAAACAACTTATAGAATTTGAGGAAGAAATAGAAAATTTGAGAGAGGAACTTGAGCCATATTTTTATTCACATTGGAGGAATTTTGAGCCTAGTGGGGTTTATAATGTGACTGCATTTTCTGTGAATAATAAAGGAAAATTTCCATATGTAGGTGTTTTAGGAGAAAAGGAAGGTTCGAAACATGTTTACTTTGTAAAGGGCTCTCATAAAAATGTTTTTCTAAATGCATACAATGCAATAGAAGACCTTAAGAAAGTGGTTATTTTGTAATCCCTTACACTGACAAAAAAGAAATTATTTGTCTACCAAGGAAGAGAAAATTTGTGTAATTACAGTCAATGGTATGTCAAGCTATAATGGTCATACATTTCCTAGAATAGAATCACTTAAGTTTCTGTCAGATGTATGGAAAAACTTGGAAGACACTCACTTCACACAGACAGAAGTGGAGCAGTATAATAATATCACAATGCTGGAAATTAAAGGGAAAGTAAAAGTAGGACAGTGCAAAAGATTAGAGAATCTACAAGAAGGAACAGAATTAGTCATTATTGCAATAAAAGAAGTGTACAATAGAAACAAGATACGGTATATTTTACAGTTTGAAAATCTGGAAGAATTGTATGTGTCAAACTATTGGTTGGAGGAGGAATTTGAGAGCTCTAATATTGATTTGAATTATAAAATTAGAATTAAGCTAGATGTTCTAAAGCATAACCCCAGTAGACATAAGGAAAGAGTTGTATTTTGTATTTAATTTAAGGTATTGTAAATAGTGGAAAATGTGAGCAGAGAAGGTTGTAATCCAATGTGACATCATCAGGGAGAAGGAGAGGGAGAGGGGGAGGAGAGGGGGGTGGAGAGGGGGAGGAGAGGGGGGGAGAGGGGGAGTTTGCGCATGCGCAGAGGGGGAGGGGGAGGGGGATTTGCGCAAAATTTTTCCTTATTTCTCGGGGATTGTGCAAAAAAACCGGTCTGAAGTCTTAAATATAGGCTACTAATATTGGATTCCGATTTGAGAATTTCAATGCAACAAGGACTCTGCATATCAGGGGTCTTAAGCCGCCTCGATAGAAATGTTGATGAAATTGCACAATTTAAATTCTTATTTTAACGAGATTTAGGCTCAAAATTGGAAAACAGTTGATTATTTTCTCAAACTTGAGTAGATTCAAACCTTTTTAGGGCCGTTTGCACAGTATAGATTGCTAAACTCGATTAAGTTAATCGAGTTCAAGTTAATCTGAAAGTTTAAACTTGAATCGGTTTTCTCAATGCATTTACTAATCCAGTTTAATTTAAACTAGTTTAGCGTTAAATTTGTAATAGAATGTCATCGTTTATAATATCAGGAAGGCTGATTTTTACAGGAAATTTGTTATTTGTTTACAAACCATCAGTAAATTGAGGTTATGTAGTTACTATTTTAGTATTTTCTTGTTCTTGTTCAAAATCCCCAGAGCTGTAAGCTGTACGGTTATGAAAGTGAAAAGCGATCAAGAAATTCTTAAAACACTTATCTTTAGTTAGCACCAGAAAATATATTTTAGAATGTAAGATAAAAAAGTTATTTTGTTATGCTTGAATCTACTACGGTCTTCCTCGTTCGTTTATTAGAAATCTCTCGAAAGCAATATATTTCAGTTATGTGTTATTAAAAACATGTTTTCTAATCGAAGACCACTGTTAAAAATTGTCTTAATTTCTATCAAGTGGTTTATTCAATCAAAATACTTCAAGTTAATCCAAATTATTTGGTTTAAACCTCCTCTTTGGAGGTTTAAACTCTCCCAGAGTTTAAACTCAAAAAAGGACTGTGCAAACGGAATTTTAGTTTAAACCAAAAAAAAATCCAGATTTGGTTTAAGCTTTAGCTTAAACTTACACTGTGCAAACGGCCCTCAGTGTCTTAAAAAATGCTTAAGGAGATTTTCCTTTTTATTTTTAATCATGATTTCTTCCCAGTAGAGTGAATAACATTTTACATACCCTTGGGCTATCTGGCAAACCATATATCAAGTATATTTTGAAATTTTATATCCTTATGAATATATCCTTTGCTCCATCCTTTTCTGGGTTTGCGACTTTGCCAGTTCGTTCTTCAACAATGTAGAAATATAATTAAATAGCAGAATATTCAAATTCAATTATGAAAATTCATTGAAAAAAATATTTTTGAGGGGAATAAAATATTATTGATTATTTTAAACAAGAATGAAAGTTGATATTACATTAGATATACCGGTATTAGCCAAGAAGGCAGTGGCAAGGCAGAGAATCGGCAACGTTGCTATGATCTTCTATCATAACGCTCATTTTCTATTTTTTTTCTTCTTCTTCTTCTTCTTCTCGTCCTTCGTGTTCTTCTTCTCCTTTTTCTTCTTTCTTATCTTCACTCTCTGCTTCTTCTTTTCCCTCTTCTCCTTCTTCACTCCCATATTCTCTACACCTTTCTTTTTCTTCTACTCCTACTCCTTTTTCTTATCCTTCTGAGTTTTCTTTTTCTTCACTTTCTACTTCTTCTTCGCCATATACAGTAAGCCATTATAACGTGGACCTCATTGTAATACATTAGACTACATATCGGTTCATGTGACTGGACGTGGACCTGCAGCTTATTACAGTGAAATATGTATGAAAGGATAATTATATTGTGGAATATACACAGAATTGAGCGCAAATATTGACCTACGAGCTGTAAAGAGCTTTGTAGTCAGATTAACTCTAAACTGTCAGCCACACCTCATAAATAACATATTGCTTTCCATTCAAACAATGTTGGCATTATTATAGTTAATGTCACAATAGCAGCGTTAATTATGGTTTGTCTGTGAGAGAGCTCCTATAAACATTTGTCTGAATTAATCCAGATCACTAATGAATGAATAATTTGCTAACAATCATAAAGTAAGGAAGTACTTTTTCGATTTTTTACGATCATTTCTATTATCTATGGTTCAATACAACAATTCTTGAGCGAGTTCTCCAACCCAGGGGGTCACTAGTGCTCATTTTTATTACACTTTTTTCACACTTTTCCTCCAACTTCTATTACACAGTCCCTCTTTTTATAATTTTGCTTCTTCTTGTCATTGCTTTTTAATCCTCTACTTCAACCACTCAATTTTCTCTCTATGCTCGGATCTCACAATACTACTGATTTAAAAAAAAAAATACTAAGAAATTGTGGAAACCACAGATTCTATTCAAAGTAGAAAGACCGGTTTCAGTTGTTACACCATTGTCAATCCTATTATATTAAGCGACCAATTTCTGTATTTATATAATATCTGTTTATTTTTATATCTGGTTTTTTATCTGGTTATTTATGTTTGACGGATCTCGAAAACGGCTCTAACGATTTTCACGAAATTTGGAACATAGTAGGTTTATGATATAAAGATTCGATTGCACTTATTTATTTAGCGTATGGCAGTATGCACAACACATTTATGATCACAAAATTCGAAAAAAAGAAAACAATAGAAAATTCATATATAAAACGAATGAAAATATCTTAGTCACTTTTGACCTGGAAATTAGAGGCATGCTTCCAGGGTATTTAAGTAGGCTATTGATGCTGGTTTAGCCACCAGGAAATCTTCATGTGCACCCGTGTATGCTGATCTGGGACACTCCTTCACTATGTGTCTCACAGTCTGGACTGCTCCACACTCACAGAAAGGGGAGTCAGCCTTCCCCCACTTATGCATCAGATAGGCACATCTACCATGATGAGTTTGTACCCTATTCAATGCCGACCATGTTTTACGAGGCAAATCGAAGCCTGGTGGCCTTTTGGCTACAAATGGGATGTCAATGTCTGCTTTGCTGACCACGCTTGTTGCCAGGCCTCAGTTAAACGATTGCACTAGGTCTCATCCTTGGGAAAACTCGCTGAACGACATTAAAAGGATAATCCATCCTTGGCTGAAACAGCTGTGGATAGTAAAAAAGTGAGTATGTGAAAAATCAAAATATCGCATCCCCGAAATTCATAAGATGACGTATAGCCAGCTGTGAAATATGAACACGATCATTTTAGAGAATTGTGTTCTCCCTTTTTGTGTAGTTGAGAAGTTGATATTGTGGTAATTATTCATATTGAATAAAAAAGACTAAGAAATTGTCAAAAAACCACTTATCAGAGATTGACAATGGTGTAATAACCGAAACCGGTCTTTCTAATTATCAATAAATCAGTGGATTTTTGACAATTTCTTAGTCTTTTTCATTCAATTGTGTTCTGTTTATCAATAAATAAAAATAACGAACGAAGCTCGGTGCCCCGATATTTTTTGATAAACAGGACAATGGTGTAACAACCGAAACTGGTCTTTCTACTTTGAATAAAATCTGTTGTTTTGACAATTTCTTAGTTTTTCTTTTAATATGAATAATTACCATAATAAAACTTTAGTCCAGTCACTACGATGACTATTATAAAAACTAAAAATTAAGCTGATTTTTCTTAAAAATTTTCTCATTTAAATAAAATTATAACTCAGTACTCATTGGCGATAGACAGTTCTGAATGATCTCTCTTTATTCAGGATTTTACATGAGTATAATCTAGAAAGAAGACGGGAATAATTTTTTTAGTCCGATTGCTGGATTCGACGAAAATAGCTTAAAACTGGAAAATTAACCGAAAATACGAGGTTTTTGGACCATTCTGTATCTAGCACAAGAAAATTTTGTATAAAAGAAAATTGGTACTCTACTTCTCTTATGTATCCAAATGATATAATATATTGAAAAATCGGAACTACAATATATGTTGCAAGCACACCCCTTTTGTATTTTTACTTTCCTTGCCCTATTACCATAGGTAAGGAAAGTATTGCTTTCCAAAAAAAATTAAGGTACCCTAATTTCATGTTCTCTATACGTTTCAAGGTCGCCTGAGTCCAAAAACATGATTTTTGGGTATTGGTCTGTATGTGTGTGTGTGTATGAGTGTATGTGCGTCTGTGTACACGATATCTCGTCTCCCAATTAACGGAATGACTTGAAATTCGGAACTTAAGGTCCTTACGCTATAAGGATCCGACACGAACAATTTCGATCAAATGCAATTCAAGATGGCGGATAAAATGGCGAAAATGTTGTCAAAAACAGAGATTTTGCGATTTTCTCGAAAACGGCTCCAACGATTTTGATCAAATTTATACCTAAAATGGTCATTTATAAGTTCTATCAACTGCCACAAGTCCCATATCTGTAAAAATTTCAGGAGCTCCGCACCATCAACTCAAAGTGTGATTTTAGATTCTCAATTATCAGGCTTCAGATACTATTTAAACAATAACTTTCGAGTGGAAGAGTTTGAGCATGAGAATCTCTACAATTAATGTTCAGTAACATTTTCACCTAAAATTGGAAATAAGGTCAAACTTCGAGAAAATAAGATTATTCAATTTGCAAACTGTTGATTCTATTAAATAATTCACTATGAACAGATAGCAGACTTCGTGTGTCTGCAGCGTTATTGTCCTGTCACCAGCTAGCTTCAAATAGAAGACTTTAGATGCGCGTGAACACTAGCGCCAGTTGATCAATTTTCATAACGGCAAGGAAAGTTGTGTGAGTGCGCCACACCAGATTTTTTTAATATGAATAAGTACCATAATAAAACTTTAGTCTAATCACTACGATGACTATTATAAAAACTAAAAATTAAGCTGATTTTTCTTGAAATTTTTCTCATTTGAAAAAAATCATAACTCAGTACTCATTGGCGATAGACAGTTCCGAATGATCTCTTTTTATTCAGGATTTTACATGAGTATAATCTAGAAAGAAGACGGGAGCAAATTTTTTAGTCCGATTGCTGGATTTGACGAAAATAGCTTAAAACTCATTCTCCAGTTTATTTTCCAACCGAAAATACGAGTTTTTTGGACTATTCTCTATCTAGCACAAGGAAATTTTGTATAACAGAATTGGTACTCCACTTCTCTTATGCATCCGAAATATCGGAACTACAATATAAATATGTTGCAAGCACACCCCTTTTGTATTTCTTCTATAGGGCCATTGAATATAAATAAAAATATAAATCTAAGTGTTCCTTTATAATTATTCAGTCACATGTTAAAGTTAATCTATATATATATATATTATATATATATATATATTTATATATAAAAGCGAAATGGCACTCACTGACTGACTGACTCACTCACTCACTCACTCGCAGAACTAAAAATCTACCGGACCAAAACGTTCAAATTTGGTATGTATGTTCAGTTGGCCTTTTAGAGGCGCACTAAGAAATCTTTTGGCAATATTTTAACTCTAAGGGTGGTTTTTAAGGGTTTAAAGTTTGTCTTTTAGCATGTATATTATTCTTATTCTCTTGATTATAATTGAAAAATGTCCATACCATATGTTAATATAGAACCATAATCTAGAGAGAGTACCTCTTCGAAACAGTTATTAACTGGCAACTAAATTAATAATTTTGTCAGGTTGGCATTAAGTTGAGTTGACTTTGTTAGGTTGGCACCAAGTTGAAGATTGAAATGCATTTATCGCGGAAAAATTGATTGGGCACTGCTACTTCAATCCTGGGAATATTATATTACTAGCCATCAGGCTCGCTTCGCTCGCCATATCCGTTTAGCCAGACGTTTAGTCTGGTTGCCCGACTGGATTGTCCTAACTTATGATAAAAATGCTCAAATGAAATATGCTGATCTCATTCTTGGACGATCCAGTCGGGGGTCCAGGGGGCTGAGCCCCCTGGCTGGACGGATATGGCGAGCGAAGCGAGCCTGACGGCTAGTGCAGTATATAGCTGAAACATGATGCGACTAAATAATTTTAAAAATGATACTTGGTTTTCTGTTTTTTTTTACACCCCCTTTTTAATGTCTTTATCGACTGGACTACTTCTCAACTACTCAAATAGTGAAAATAAACTGCTGATCTCTGATATTATATTTTGATATTATCTTTGCTTTTCACATTCTTTCTTGTCTCCTTCTTATTTCATCTCATTGATCATTATAGTTTAAGTGAATGCCTTCTGCTATTCCTACTCTTCATAAATCCATCCATCCCCCTCTATCTTTCGCTAATTATCTTTATCATACACTCTATTCAGTCCTTTCCTTCAACTCCTAATTTATTCTTACTCCCACTTCTTCTCATTCTGCCTATCTGTTCATTGCTTACCAACTGATTCATGCAATATTTCTTCTCTCTCCAACTCACTGATCGAAGCTAGCCTATTCGTTGCTTTGATGTGGTATGCATGACTAATTAGTAATTTCCTCTCATCTTTCCTTTTAACGTTCTATCGTTCCCCTCTTTTCTTTCCATAATTTCCCTACTCCTCCTCCTCCTCCTCCTCCTCCTCTCCTCCTCCTCCTCCTCTCCTCCTCCTCCTCCTTCACCTCTTTTCTGTTCTTCTCCTCCTTTACATCCGTCACCTCCTCATCCCACCCCTCTCGCTCTCACTAATCTCTCCTCTCCGTCCTCACTCCTACTCCTCCTCCCCCTTCATCACCTCTTCATCCTCCTCCTCCTTCTCCTCCTTCATCACCTCTTCCTCCTCCATTTATTTCTCCTTCTCCTCTTCCTCCTCCCCACCTTCTTCTCCTAATCATCACACGAATTTGTAAGCCCAGTAGGATATCAGAACACCAGCTCAAAGCGTGTTTATTGGCCCACTCAGCTTTGCTCTGTGTTTGACAAACTCAAGGCAACTGGTTTGATGTGTTCAATTATTTAATCTTGGTTGAAGCCTTTGAAATATTATATTTTCACAATTTTAAAAATTTATCTTGTCTTACTTTGTAAATGAATGTTAAAATTTGAATTTATTGTGACTATTGTCTATGCTTACCATTGTTTAGCCATGACAAATAAATTGAATTGAATTGAATTGAAGAAAAACGAGAAGAAATTGACAATTTCTTAGTCTTTTCCATTCAAAATAGAGACGGATTAAGCGAAAAAATCTAATCTGTTTGTATCAAATTGTCTTTTTTCTTTAGGGTTACTTTTCAATATAAATAAAAATAGAAATCTAAGTCCCTTTTTAAAATTGTTTAGTGACTAAACAATTTTAAAAAGGGTACTAAGATTTCTATCTTTAATTATTATTAAACGAAAATCCCAATTAAATGCTGTAAATCATCTCGAAGACTTCTTGGATTTACAGCATTGAATTGGAATTTCCATTTATTAATAAATATAGTGAGGTCCACGTTATAATGGCAGTGGATTGATTGATTGAGTACTTTATTTATGTAGATTACAATATATACTGTCTTATACACTTATATACAATAGCTTACAATACAGCAAAATTATAGATGAATTTACATGATATAGACTAAGAAAATAATTGTTGAACTGTATATGATATGAAAAAGCAATTTGTAATATAATAACTATAGATAATAATTATATTGTTATGCATCTACATAAATTGGCGGAGGTTTGGACATATCAATGTCCATTCTTCGGAAAGAATATTAAAAATATCCTCCCCACTAACTCTCTACCAAAGAGAGTTATTATCTCTAACTCTACCCAACTCTCTATCCAAGAGTCTATCCAACTCTCTGGATAGAGATGGAAGAACAGCTTTGCCTATTATCTGCCTTAATTGTATTTCTACTTTGTCAAAAACATATTTGGCTTCGTTGTGGAGCTAGAAAAGGATAGTACTACCTGCTTTGTCGATCGATAGACAATGAGAGCAACATCAAAATTTATCAAATAATGTCATTATAACGTGGACTTCACTATATTCATTAAATAGCATTTGAACAGATGCAGCATCCAATTTATTACCATCAGTAGATTTTTATTTTCATCTATAATCTGTTAGTAAGCTGTTAACTAGAAGCAATACGAATGAAAAGGTCAAAGCAAGAGAAAAACAAGAAAATAAATCAGGATTTTTCGAAAAAAAGAAAACTTATGATTTGTTCATAACATGTTAACTGAAAGCAAGAAGAATGACAAGGTTAGGGTAGTAGAAGATCAAAGAAACAAATCAGGATTTTGAGAAGAAAAGAGAAAATTATAAACTGTTTGAAAGTCGGAACAGGCAATAGTTTTCAAAGATGGTGATGAGGAGAGAAATCAGTAGAAATATGGTGATAAAGAAGAGGAAGAAGAAAAGGAATGAAAAGGAAAAGAATAAGGTAATGAAGAAGGAGCGAGAAATATCGGATGATCAATATACAATTTTGAAATATTAAACAAATACATAATATACAGTTGCAAATTCATCATTCATACAGTATAAATACTAATAAAACAAAATAAATCTTATAGCACCCTTTATTCTTCAAAAAACTTTAAAATAGTTGAACAACTAGTTTCGGTTTAACTATATAGTTGTTCAACTATTTTAAAGTTTTTTAAAGAATAAAAGGTGCTATAAGATTTATTTTGTTCTATTAATTTAAAAGCAGTCCATTTTAATAAGTGTAGTATAAATACTGTATGTTGACAATTGGATATTTTCGGGGGTATGGTTCATAATTGATATCTCATTTTAACTAATGTTAACAATATTAAATAAAAAGAGTAAGAAATCAAAAACCACAGATTTTATGGAAATTTAGAAAGACAGGTTTCGGTTGTTACGCCATTGTCAATCTCTGATAAACTAAAACTAAAGTCAAGAGCAGCAGAATTTATACTAGTACTGCTATTTGTCAAGGGCATGTACGCCTGCCATTGGCCCAGCTAGACAGTCTCCTCCCACTTAACGGTATAACACAAACGTCACAAAATGACGGTTTAAGCAACAGCCTCGCCGTGATAACAAAATTTACTTTCAGTACAAAGTCATTTAAACTCTATACTGGGAATCGTCCTCAATTACTCTTGTTATTTCTAAAGCCTGTAGAATATTCAATTGTTATTTCTAAAGCCTGTAGAATATTCAAAGATCTGCCTTTGATATTAACATGCAGACACTCAATATTCTCAACTGAGAACTTGTGATTATTTGTTATCAAATGTTCTGCAAAGTAAAAACCAAGAAAACAAGTAGAAGATAATAAAACAAATATGTAAATAGAAAACTTTCGACTAATGTAAGCTAAAAACTGAATTCGTAGTGTTGTATTGGTTGAAATGAATCTGGTCATTTAAACTTTACTGGGAATAGTCCTTAATTAATAACTCTTGTTATTTCTAAAGTATCTAGAATATTCAGAGATCTGCCTTTGTAATCTAGAATTATTGACCGATCTAAGATTCAAGTCAACGGTTTGGCATTTCTCTTAATGTTTAAATGGTTATATGTTTATATGTTGCGCATTTACGGCGAAACGCAGTAATAGATTTCCATGAAATTTGACAGGTATGTTCATGTTTTTATTGCGCGTCGACGTATATACAAGGTTTTTGGAAATTTTGCATTTCAAGGATAATATAAAAGGAAAAAGAGCCTCCTTCATACGCCAATATTAGAGTAAAAATCAGACTATAGAATTATTCATCATAAATCAGCTGACAAGTGATTACACAGATGTGTGGAGAAGCCAGTCTATTGCTGTATTTCCATAAGGTCTATAGTTTCAATCAGGTACTTGTGGATGATACTGCGTGAGGTCTACTGTTCACAGAACTACTAGTTATAATTTATTAACAGAGGCACAACTAATGATATTGAAAAATAATATAATTATGATCCAGGGAATACAAGAGGATGAAACCAAAACTGTCTCCCAGTTTTGATAAAAAGTTGATTATGAAATTTTGATACATGAAAAGTTTCCAAGACAATGAGGAATTGTATTTCAAGACATGTCAATCGTATCAGGACATGTCAAATTTAGTACCTACTAAAATCAGTAGGTATATTTGAAATTATCTGTTCACAAACATGTTGAAATTCGTTGAGATAACACGATTGTCAGTCGCAAAAAGAGATTTAGGAGTTCGGAAAGCGCTGCTATAATTAAAGAGGCATTCGACTGACATCATACAGGGACTTAGTGCAAGTACGCGCATATTCTGTGAGTGTTAATTAAAAGATAATCAAGTCCTCGCCACTAAAAAAGAACAGGAATAAATTACTTCATATTTTTCACTCGTTCTTCTTCAGCACTCTACTTTTACACGTCCACTTCATATCTCTACTGTACATATCATCCTTCCACCCCTTTCAAGCTTTCTTTACTTGTTCTATTTCTGTACCTCTTTTTCTCACTATACATCTCTCTCTCTCTCTCTATCAATCTCACTCTCACTTTTACACTCTGTATCACTCTCTCTCCATTTTACTTCATTACTCTCACTGATATTTCTATCTCCCTCACGATCAATCTTTCTTTCTCCTCTTTCTATCTCTCACTTTACACACAAACTTTCCTTCTGCAGAATTGCAAACATTTTTCTCTCTTTTTTTCATATTCTCTGGGCACCTTTTTCGTGTTCCCATAATCATATTACTTTTCAACCTTATTTTCATCACTTTTTTATATTTCTCTCCTTATTCACTATCCTTCAAGATCTTCCTCCATGTTATGCTCTATATTTCGTCCTTCTTTATCCCTCATTCGTAATTCTTGTTCTTCCTTTTTCATTCACTCTGAGTGCTGGTTGCACAAAAGCTGGTTGAATTTTAATCGTGATTGGTTCTCGTGGAATCAATCACAGTTAGAATTTAACTGGCCTTTGTGCAACCGGGCTATAGTTTCGTTAGTCTCTGTCATTTTTCATGGCTTGTTCTCTTCCACTTTCTTCTTCATCATCATTTCTGTTTCATTTGTGCTTCCTCTCCATTTTTTCTCTCACTTTCGCACTCATATTCGTAATCTCTTCTCTCTCCACTGTATTTCCACCATGATGTACATTAGAGGCGACTCAGTAGTATGAAAATTTATCACTTCATATCTTGTAACGTCCAGCTGCTTAATTTTCATAATAAATCACACATTCCGGCTCTTCCACCTTTTTTCTCTCAACTTGATTCCACTCTCTCTCAACTTAATTACCCTCTCTCTCTGTCAACTTAATTCCTCTCACTCATACTCTGTTGACTCAATTCCACTCTCTCTCTCTAATCTTAATTTCACTCTCTCTGTCAACTTAATTCCAATCTTTCTCTCTCACCCTCTTTCTCAACTTAATTCCACACTCTCTCTATTTCTCTCCTCTCTCACACACTCTTCCTCCCAACGTTGGCTGGTTAGAAAGGCAACTTGACACAGTATTTTCATTTTTATCAACTAGCTACATTAAATTTACTTTCAGTTTTCGGACACCAATTTTTTTATTGCATTCTTGATAACCTTGTCATCTTCAAAATCTATGTACATTCATTATTCATGTATAATCTTGGAAATATGATCACTTCAACTAGGAATTTATCCTCTAATTTATTCATTAACAGTCGCAAATCATATAAATAAAAATATTAATAGTAGTATTATTTTTATCAAAAGTAGCCCTAAAGAAATAAGACAGTAAAATCGCAAATCATAATAATATATTATAGAATGATATATTATATGATTGGGAGAGAGACAATGGGCTGGTCCCAGAGTTGTCTCTCTCCCAAATTTTGATGGATAATGCTTAATATCGGGGCACCGAGCTTCGCTCGTTATTTTTATTTATTGATAAACAGAACACAATTATCTAAAATGATCATGTTTACATTTCAAAGCTGGCTATATGTCATCTTATGAATTTCGGGGATGCGATATTTTGATTTTTCACATACTCGCTCACTCACCTTTCTACTATCCACAGACGAAGAAAGTCTCAGCTGTTTCAGTCAAGGATGAATTAACCTTTCAATGTCGTTCAGCGAGTTTTCTCAAGGATAAGACCTAGTGCATTTGAATTTTTATATCATAAACCTACTATGTTCCAAATCTCGTTAAAATCGTTAAAGCAGTTTTCGAGATCCGTTGAACATAAATATAATAATCAGATTTAAAGATACAGAAATTGCTTGCTTAATATAATAGGACTATAGTGAGGTCCACGTTATAATGGCAGTGGAGAAAGAAAGGAGAAAAACGTTGCCGATCCTCTGTCTTGTCAATGCCTTCTATAGACGGTAGCTGATACAGGTTTATTGATGTAATATTAACTGTTCATTCTCGTTTAAAATAATCAATTATATTTTACTAAGCGAAAAATTGTATTTTTCAATCATTCCATAACGAATTTTCATAATTTAAGATGAAATATTTTGTTAATTAATTATTAATTCTATATTGTTAAAAGACGATCTGGCAACAGAGCAAAGCGATCGGTAATCCTGTGTCTTGTCAATGCCTCCTATAGATGGTAGCTGATACAGATTTATCGTTGTAATATTAACGGTTCATTCTCGTTTAAAATAATCAATTACATTTTATTGAGCAAGAAATCATAATTTTCAATAATTTAATAATGCATTTTCATGATTATGATGAAATATTTAGTTAAATAATTATCAATTCTACATTGTTAAAAGACGATCTGGCAACAGCGCAAAGCGAGGAAGAGATAGCGCTGTCCGCTTTTTTGAATGATAGAGAAGGGTAGCAATACCATTGCTAATCAAACACTGCCATTATAACGTGAACCTCACTATAGTCGTATATATTTTTCATTGACGACCTTGAATTATTTTGATAAATTTTGAGGAAAACTTAACGGTATTCTAGTTACAGTTACTTAGAATACTAATAATAATAATAAGTTTTCAATAGAATAATAATAATTTAATTGTTTTAAGTGTTAACAAAATCAGTTCACGTTTGAATTTGTATTCCATAATTTATTAATATTCATTTTAATTAAAACAATGAATAGAATATATTTCTATTCCAGAATTTATATAGGTCTAATATTCATCCAGTTCCGTGATAATCTTTCCATCTAATGATATTTAATTTTTTTCAATCAAAAATATTATAATATCTTCGGCATTATTTAGTTGATTTGATTATTTTTAATCACCTATTAAATTAGTTTTTTCGTATGTGAGAATATTGATACTGATGGACACGCATAATAATACCATGACTGCAAAACAAAATATTGAAACCAAAGACTTTAAAGCTGCGATTAGACCAAATTTATTAACAAAATGTTAATAACTCAATCCTTATAGATTATATTAGATTGAACATAACTTATCATACACATGATGAACATGTGTGTTTGTCAACTTGCGTTCAATCTAATAGAATCTATAAGGATTAAGTTATTAACATTTTGTTAATAACTTTGGTGTAAACCCAGCTTAAAGATGCATACCTCTTCAAGGTCTTTGATTGAAACTTTAGACCTTATACAAATACATTAATAGACTGGCTTCACCACACATCTGTGTAATCACTGATTTATGATGAATAATTCTATAGTCTGATTTTTAATCCAATATTGGCGTATGAAGGAGGCTCCTTTTTCCTTTTATATTATCCATGAAATGCAAAATTTCCAAAAACCTTGTATTTACGTCGACGTGCAATTTAAAAAGGAACATATCTGTCAAATTTCATGAAATTTATTACCGCGTTTCGCCGTAAATGCGCAACATATAAACATATAGATATATAAACATATAAACATTTAAACATTAAGAGAAATGCCAAACCGTCGACTTGAATCTTAGACCTCATTTCGTTCGGTCAATAACAGTAACTAGTTACTATTCTAATTACAGCAATTAGAGTGAATCTACCGTAGTTATTATTCATATTTGGTTGAATGACGTCACAATGCAGCGACAAGTGGTTGCTTAGCAACGAGAGTCACATGTTGTCACAGGCCAACGGTTGCACACGCAACACCTACCCGAGAAATAATAAATGTTATGCTATCTTGTGTACTCGGCTACAGTTTCAATTATCTGCATATTTACCATGCAAATAATACGGGTATGAATGGATGATTGGTTCCATCACGGAGTATGATGAATTATATTGTGAGAGATCACTTAGAAATGACAGTATTGGTGAATGGAAAGCTTCAATACTATTTGTGAGGGTAATTCTGATAGTATGGAGTGAGTATATCACTATAGTGAGGTCCACGTTATCATGGCAGTGAAGAAAGATAGGAGAATGACGTTGCCAAGTCTCTCCATTTTGCCACTGAGTGTACACACACAGCTGTTACTCAATTCATCCCATTAAATTTGATCTAATAATAATTATCATTTCCTTGATGAAATGATCAATTTGATGTCAAATTAATCAAGAATATATATTTTTTCATAATTTGATTCAAAAATTTGCTTCCATAACTGAGATCAGAAATCATTTTTATACAAACCTGAAATGGCGGATATTTTAAAAAGCTGTGATACACCAATCTGAATCTCAAAACAACAGAAATTAAGTTATTTTATAGGTATTCTATTCCAATTTCTTTTAAAAATAAGAGAAAATTAAAAATCCTATTAAAGTAATTAGTAATAAGTAATTTCAATATTATTGACCGAGCGAAGTGAGGTCTAAGATTCAAGTCGACGGTTTAGCATTTCTCTTAATGTTTAAATGTTTATATGTTTTTATGTTGCGCATTTACGGCGAAACGCGGTAATAGATTTTCATGAAATTTGACAGGTACGTTTCTTCTTAAATTGCGCGTCGACGTATATAGAATGTTTTGGAAATTTTGCATTTCAAGGATAATATAAAAGGAAAAAAGAGCCTCCTTCATACGCCAATATTACCGTAAAAATCAGACTATAGAATTATTCATCATAAATCAGCTGTCTAGTGGACTATAATACTACCCGTTCAAAAACATCGAACATCTTGAAAATTTAACTTTCCATCAACGTTGTAGACAGTTGCAGCCAGACCTGATAACAGCGCTCACACTCACATTCCGGGACGACACGTCACGGTACGATAAAACAGAAAGCTCTATATTTATTTAGGATTTTTTCTAGACATTTCAAATTGATAAATTATTTATTAATTTTTGAGAAAACATAACAACAGGTCAATGTAACTTACTGAGCGCGAGGTCTACTGTTCACAGAACTACTAGTATAAATCCTATTAGATTAAACAGATGATGTTTGTCAAGATCCGTTTAATCTGATAGAATTCATAAGAACGGCAAAATATCGTACGAACAAAAATTGTCGTGTGTGTACAGGGCTTTAGGGATGTGAGGCTGATAAAATAATATCGCCGCATAAAAAAATTAAATGAAACTTTATTCCATTCTATCATAAGAGATTGATTTCTGAATATTTCATTGCCTGTCACAACTTTACATTGCTCTGGTTTATTCGTTAGATATGTCATGATGGTTATGTTCAACCCATCCGCTCGTATTTTGACCAAGTGCTTCCAATTTTCCCCTCGATTTCCAAAAATATTTCCATCTTCAATTCGATTGACATTTTCAGATCGTGAGGATGGCCGTGGACAATTATTTGCTCTCAATAACATCCCCTCGATTTCTCACAGATTCGGATGGCATTTTTAGAGTGGCGCATTTTTGGATCGTTTTGAAATGTCTGAATTTTTCATGATCTGCCCTCGTGGACGCGACCTTTTTTGAATTATCTCTCTCGATGTATTTCAGTCTGTGATAGGAGCCTGAATTAGTTATGAAGTGAGCGATTTGTGCGATGTGATGTCAGCTGCCAAACGCGACAAACTGAACTTTAAATTATTATCGGCAATCAGGATTCTTTGATTGGTCGTTTTTTGGGGGATTCATGATCTGAAAGTGATTGAATCATTCGTCTTGATGACTTGGAAATTTTATCAAAAAATTTGATTGGTAAAATCTGTGAGTTTTTCGGAATCTATAATTTGAAAATGATTGAACGCATCTGTCTTGGAGAATTGAAATTGTTGGCAATCTCGATATTTTGATTGGGAGAATCTGGGTGTCTTTTTTAGGAATTCATGATCTGAGAATGATTGGAATCTGCTCGTCTTCCAGTCTTTAAATTATTGACAATCTCGATTGAGAGATCAGAGTCTTTTATTACGAATTTATTATTTCGTAACCATTGAAATCAGCTCGACTTAGTGCTGGTTGCACAAAAGCCGGTTAATTTCAATCGTCATTAATTCACGAGAACCAATCTGAGAAGCTGTCTTTTCAAAAAAAAATCTCTGATGATTAGTAGTCGTGTCATTAATCATGGTTGAAATTTAACCAGCCTTTATGCAACCGGTACTCAATCTTTTGATAGCTAATCACTTTTTTACTCTCTCTCCTACGAATTACGATCTTAGTGATAACATTTCATCGATATAAAGTGTTACATCTACCGGTACTTAATCTTTTGATAGCTAATCACTTTTTTACTCTCTCTTCTACGAATTACGAGTTTAGTGATAACACTTCATCCATTTGAATGTGTTACGTTCAAACAAAATGGGAGTCTTCACAATGACGTAATAGCATCAGCCAATGAGAGCACGTTGTGGGCGTGGTCTTATAATAAGCACTGAAAGCGTACTCGCATGTGATTGGTCGATGTTGTTTGACGTAGTAGATCCCTTAACTCTAACCAATTTCATTGAAGAAGGGAAGGTATTATAGATTCATTATAAGAAGGCAATGAAAATCGTAGAAATTTCACTTTGATCACAGCAAACAGACCAGAAGCGGTGAGAAAGAGAGGGAAAGAGAGATTGATTGATTGATTGATTGATTTATTTGTTACATGCTAGGTCTTGAAAAATCTATTGCATTTATACATTACAATAATTATACAATGAGAAATTGAAGAGAGAGAGAGAGCGAGTGTGAGAAAGAGAAATAGAAAAGAAAGAAGGAGAAATACAGTCAGGTAGTAGAAAAATAAATTATGAGAAGATGATCATGATGATGTCAGAATACTTTTGTGGAAATGAATAATATGTTAGCACAAGGAAAAGAACAAGAAAAAGAATATGGACAGAAAATAATTAATAATAAGGAAATTATAATTACAAGTTGTCCTAAGTTCATCTGCGGGAAATTGTATAAGATGTTTTTTGCTCACTTTTCATTATATATGAAAAAACTTCCCTTACAACTTCCCAGGACAACTTTTCATGATTTCCTCAACGATAATCCATGAAGAGTCAGGTGAACTGTTATTGAACTCCCAATGAATAATGAGTTTTTTGCCAAAGAATAAGGAACAAGGAGAAGAAGAGAAGAAGACGTATATGAAGAAGAAGAAGTAGAAGAAGTAACCGTAGTGACACAGTGAAGCAGATTATATTATAGGCGTGTTGCCATAAAATTTTATGTCATCTGCCTGGAAAGACAGACATTGCTGCAAGTGAAATAATTTACTGTTTGTATTGCATAGTTTCAACGTTTTAACGTCTTTGAAGTCTTAAAAGACAAAACAACACTAGCAGAAGGAGAGAGAAGTAGAAGAGGAGTAAAAGAGAAGTAATAGAATGTCGGTTTAGTAGGGCATAAAACAATATCCCTGAAAACTTCAACTCGGATGTCTATTTTACAGCTACCATCTCTAGTGCTGCTCAACTATAATATTTGGATTTTTGTAGTTATGGATATGGTGTCGTTAAATGAGGAATTTATCTCGAATTAACTCGGGTTAAGTCCATTCTGGAGTATTAATTTTGCTATGAAATTTATACTTTTTCGAAAAAATATCATGGTTGAGTTTTTGATAGGAGACCGAAAATTTATGGGGAATCGTCGGAATTTATTGATGAATTTGTTTTATATTGTCTTGGGTCAAGTTTATGTTGGAATATTATTTTACTCAAAAATACTTGTATTTTCTCAACATTTTTTGGTATATATATCATCGGTATATTAAAGCTCTCGTCCTTTAAATAGAAGACCAAAGACACTGAAGAGTTTCTTGTTTTTGTAGTTATGAATACAGTGTACCAAACTGACGAGTTATTTTTGAATCTGTTCTATTCAATTTCAAGCTCAAATATTGAGCCAATTGATAAATGTAATTGTTATCAAAAATACAAGTAAAACAACGCTAACCCTTGTTTTTTACAAACAGTTATGTGGTCCCAACGTTAATAGACAGACTAACTTTGATGTGGTCCAAATTTTCATTAGTTCTCCATTTTGCTCCTAACATATAAATGCATACAGACTTATGCACCACGAACACGCGTATTTCAGTTTTAGAACCAGCTGATTCTATGCTTACTTCATTTGTATTTTACTGTTTCTCAAGTCAGCTGTGATAACTTCTGGTGTGTTTGTTTTTTGATCTCAAAATTTTACAGTTTTTTCAAAGTTTGAACTTTTTCAATAGTTTGTAATTGATTTAATTCATTTAGAAGTATTTTCCATATTCAATAATCTGTGTTTTTTGTTTGTATTCAATTCAATTCATTTTCACATGAAATTACAAATTTGTACAATATAGTCAAGTTACAATAAAACAATAAATAAAAAGATAAATATTACTTTACTATTTTGTTTAAAATTGTAACATTATTGAAAAGTGGAATCCCCTAAGAAGACTATACGTCTGTGAATGGGGGAGAGTTCCTATGAGCAAGCTAATAACAAAAAGTAAATTAAGTTTGAAATAGTTATAAGCAAAATAATATATATATATATATATATATATATATATAATATATATATATATATATATATATATATATATATATATATATATGTATATATTTATATTCATTCATATTGGAAATTGTGTTATGTTGAATGATTGATTGAACATATATACTTCTGTACAAATACAGTTATAATAAGATCAGCTGATTGAAATAAAAATGATCGTGTTTGTGGCGCAGAAGTCTGTACGCTCCTCAAGGTATAAAATAGTTTTGTCGTGTCATCAGTCATTGTAGTCGATTTAAAAATTAGATGTTATGTGAGTTTTAATCCGATGATTGACCGAGCGAAGTGAGGTCTAAGATTCAAGTCGACGGTTTGGCATTTCTCTTAATGTTTATATGTTGCGCATTTACGGCGAAACGCGGTAATAGATTTTCATGAAATTTGACAGGTATGTTCATTTTTTTATTGCGCGTCGACGTATATACAAGGTTTTTGGAAATTTTTCATTTCAAGGATAATATAAAAGGAAAAAGGAGCCTCCTTCACACGCCAATATTAGAGTGAAAATCAGACTTTAGAATTATTCATCATAAATCAGCTGACAAGTGATTACACAGATGTGTGGAGAAGCCAGTCTATTGCTGTATTTCCATAAGGTCTATAGTTTCAATCAGGTACTTGTGGATGAGAATACTGCGTGAGGTCTACATTCCACAGAACTACTAGTATTATATGGATTGAGGATTGTTTATAGATTTTCTCCTACAGACTATTGCTAATAGTGCGTGTAAAAACACAAGCAAATTGATACAAATATTGTTTTAAATTGATGATATTCCGATAGAAAAAGACGAGTAAACTTGAAGACTTTTGTAAAACTTGCAAAGTAACCCAGACCAAGACTCAATTATCTTTTCCTCGCTTCAGAATTTCCGGCAAAAAGTACAACTTCCAGCAGATCTGACCTTTTAGGGCGCAAACTTTCAAGATGGAGTAAGTTACTTGGCCAAAATCAAGTCCAACTTCAACTTGAGACTTCGCTGCAGCTTGACTTCGACTCGAAAGTTCTTTGTATTGTTTCTATACTTTGAAAATTATTGATGACTTGCTTGAAACGAATTCCCCATCACCATGTAGCATTGAAGAATTTCAAATATCAATTGGAATGTTCACAAACTCACAAATTCACATGTAGCTTAATCTTTGAATGTATTCAGTGATTGCAGATAGAGTAGGCATAGACTCATAGTGCCGGTTGCTCAAAAGCCGGTTACATTCTAATCATAATCAAATTTCAATGAGAACCAATCAGAGAAGCCGTCTTATCAAAAATGCCTTCACTGATTGGTTCTCGTGATATTAATCACGGTTAAAATTTAACCGTATTTTGTTCAACCAGGCCGTACACTTTCAAGACATATTATAGTGATATCTATGTTATACTGGCAATATTTGATTAGCATTGGTGTTGCTATCCTTGTCTATCATTCGATAAAGCAGATGGCGCTATCGTTTTCCAGCTCCCCAACTTTTCCAGGTCGTTTTTTAACAATGTAGATATATAATTGGTTGACAGAATATTCAATATTAATTATGAAACTTTATTATTAAATCATTGAAAAAGTTCATTTTCTTGATGAATATAATATAATTGACAGAGAAGCTGTCTTATCAAAAAGGACTTCTCTAATTGGTTCTCGTGATATTAATCACGGTTGAAATTTAACCGGATTTTGTTCAACCAGGCCGTAGACTTTAAAGACATCTAGTGATATCTATGTTATACTGGCAATATTCGATTAGCATTGGTGTTGCTATCCTTGTCTATCATTCGATAAAGCAGATGGCGCTATCATTTTCCAGCTCCCCAACTTTTCCAGGTCGTTTTTCAACAATGTAGAAATTCTGGTTGACTGAATATTCAATATTAATTATGAAACTTTATTACTAAATCAAAGAAAAAGTTTATTTTCTTGACGAATAAGATGTAATTGATTATTTGAAACAGGAATAAACAGTCAATATTACATCAGATATACCGGTATCACCTATCCTGTATAGAAGGCAGTGGCATGACAGAGAATCGGCAAGGCTATCCTCGTATCCTTCTCCACTGCCATTGCAAAGTGGAATGAACTCAGGCAAAGACTTTTCATAGTATTGAGACTGATTTCCTTTCAAACTGAAAAAAATTAATAAAAAACAGAGATTTTCTAAATTCTGTAGTAGCTAAAAGATTGAAATCAATCAATGAATCTGTGTTCAAAATCCAATCTACGGTATTTATGGGATGAACCACGATCAGATAGATAACTATCATCACAGAAAAAGAGATTTAAAGAAACTTTTCCTCCACCTACTGTCTAAAGTAATTACTTTACTCCCTGAAACATAATACTAAAGTGCCACTTTTTCGCTCTCGGTAGTAAAAAACAGAAAAACTCCCTAGTGAGGAAAAGTGACTCCATTCAAATAACATGGGAAGCATCTCTTTTTCAAAAACTTACATTGTAATAGGTTAGAAGGTCTAAGCTCAGATAAGGAAGCATATAGAGTAGTCATTAAACCAACTAAATTCAATACCTCAACCAGACATTTGATCAATATATTATGAAATTTATGTTTGTGTGCTGAAATTACTACAAACTTCATATCACTATACTTGAAAAATGTAAAAATGTTTTTATTCCATGCTATTCAAAATACCAGCCAACGAATATTCCTCATTAACTAATCAAATTTGAAACGGGAACTTCATCATAGCTGTAGTTGTGGAGGCCATTTTTGTTACAACTTTTGCCGTCAGATAGCGCTGTCGGCGGAGAACTGTGATTACAAGCCAGCTGTTTCTGTTTACTTTTTAGATTATGTTGTAACACAATGTTAGGTCACGTTCGTTTTCAAAAATTATTTTATTTGAAGTTTTTATAAAAATGTAGGTGGAGGAGAAATGTTGTGTGTATCATGAGTGAAAAATGTTTTTTCTCCCTCAGGAAAATTGTTGAAACTTTTCCCTCAGGGAGAAAAAAACAGTACTTCTCACTCTAGATATAAAATAACTATTTCATACTTTGTTCTATTATCATCGACTTACTCATTGAAACTGTTTCCCTTCCAATCTGAACAAACTTATAAAAAGCTGATAGTGTTCTAATAAAGCTACTACAAGATTATATAATCAAGCAATCAGTAATCTATCTTCATCACAGTATTGATTGATCCGCCCCGTGAACCAAGTCAACATCATTAACATATTTACATAACTTTGCGAAAATCTATCTTGTCGAGTTGGCTTATTCTCCAGGTGGGTGAAGACGATGATGAAAAAATTAAGGATGAGGCGGGGAGAGAGAGAGAGAGAGAGAGAGAGAGAGAGAGAGAGTGAGAAAGATAGTGAGTGGGAAGAGAATGAAAGACAGATTGACTGAGGGAGAGCGAGCGTCTGATGAAGAGAGTGAAAGAGAGAGAGAGTATGATGAAGAGAGTGGAAGGAAGAGAGAGTGATTGAGAGAGAGAGAGAGAGAGAGTGAGTGAGTGAGTATTTTGAGGCGATAACGAGGTCTTATCCTCGTTTGCATTTTCTCAGTCTCCGCTCTCCAAAACTTTGATGTTTATTCACGCTTTTCTAGCTGCTTCACAAAACTTCATTCTTGGCTCTTCTCTTTGAATAAGGCATCTTCTAAATTAACGCCCACGAAGAGAGAGAGAGAGAGAGAGAGTGAGAGAGAGCGTGAGAGAGAAATAAATAGATAGAAAAAGGGAAAGTATGAGGGAGAGGGTAGAGAGAGAGAGATAGTATGATTGTGAAGGAAGGAGGGTCAGAGAGAGTGTGTAAGAGATTCAGTGACAAAGAGAGAGGGAGCGTGGATGAGGAGAATCTTAGAGAAATCACAGAGGGATGAGTGATGAAAGAAAAAAATGACGTAACTTTGACAAGAAGTCTGCTAAGGATGGTCCTTTGCACACCAAGATAAGGAGGACTTTAATTAATTAATGCTTGAGATTATGGTTGAAAGTTCAACAAGTTGAGCCTGTCTACAGCATGCAAGACAATTTCAGGGCGACCGAGCAGGCTTGTCATTTTTTCGTCTTTGAAGAAAAATTGTTCAAAATTCATGATCAGATTTTGGCTATAGTTTGATTCTTTTTAAATTTTCAGCAGTGATTCAATGGCCCATATGAATAAAACCAGAGCAAATGCTCATGAGCAAGAGCATGGATCATAAGGTTTTGCTCATGAGCATTAGGTAGAAGCAAAAACATTTGCTCATTTTTATATGAATAAGATTTACCTCATACTTTTATCATACAGAAACAATACCGTAAGTAGATATCCCATGGTATAGGGCGTTCATGTCGCAACTTTTACTGTTATCTCAAGCCGATTACTGTTGATTATTGTCGAATTTTACTGTTTTGTTGGGGTGAGAGTGTATGAACGGCACAATATGAGAGACTACCAGTGTCACACAGCTTCACGGGAAAGTATTACATGAACTATCGGCTTGAGATAACAGTAAAAGTTGCGACATAAACGCCCTATACCATGGGATATCTACTTATGCTATTGTTTCTCTATGCTCTTATCTTATGCTCCTAAACTCTGGAGCAAATGCTCACGTATTTTAAAGATTTTCATCAGCTGATTCGCTTTTGTAGCCTTACTTTGCTTTTATATCTCACGAAAGCGGAAGTGCAAGTAGGGGGCACCGCTTGTGTTTGCGTCGTCTGCTCTGTTTTCTATTATCTATGAATTGAGTTTCAGGCTAGTTGAGTTTAGAATTTTGAAATAATAGCGTGAAAAAATGTCATCTCTAAAATAATCTTCAGCATATTCTTATAATATCAATAGCCTTCTTACAATCGTCTACACTTGTCATGTGATATAGCCTTCTTATAATCGTTAGGTCATGTCAGAGGCCCTGAAATTGATCAGTTGCGACCTGAAAACTCTGACACCAGACCTGAGCCAGCCAGGTCACTCGATATTATTATTATTTATATTTTTATCGTCTACACTTACATCTTTTTAAATGCCTATTTCCTATTTTGTGATGGCTATCTTTATATCAGGTAGCTATCTTTTGTATTTATTCTTTTGTAGAAATAATGATGATATATATCATGGTTGAATCTAAAAAGAGTTTTATAGTTCTCAACTATTGGTTGTGGTCTGGTATAGTTTCCTCTTCCTCATACGAATTAGTTGAGCCATTTTACTATGAGCAAAAGGTGATGAGCTGCTCTAGACTAAACTCACATTTTTTGAACCATTTAGTTCAAAAGTTGAGCAAATGCTCTTATCTCAATTTTGAGTATAAGCTTTTACCTTTGAGCAAATGCTCAAACTATTTTTTTGATGGGCATGAGCAAAAAGTTTTGCTCACGTTTATTCATAGAAAATGAAGCGAATGCTCCATATTTTAGAAGTATAAGCAAATGCTCAACTTTATTCATATGGCCCAAGGTTATATCAAATCAGTTCTATTTAGTTGGGTAAATCGTGAGTAAATCTCAATAATTAATTCCATTTATTTTTTGTGTTTTCAGGCGGACTTGGATCGTCGTCTAGACTGTGTTGCAGTCGCTATTGAGAAACTTTTGAAGAGGAAAGTGCAAGAACTGCTACTCAGCGAAGTTGCCGAATCTCAGACCAAAGCATGTCGTTTGCTGGGACTGTGGGCTCGCTATGTCAACCAGGGTGAGTTTTTCAAAATTTCACCATTTTTCACTTGATCTTCCACATTATTCTCTTGTAGTTTCCAGCCTTCTCACGTTTAAACCTCTATAAGATGCTCAGTTTGAAGGACTAGTTGAAAGTACGTATTATTTATTTATTTTATTCACAATCACAAAATCATAATTATCAAAATTTGATTGGGAGAAGACAACAGGCATAGCCCAAAACTGTCTTCTCCCAAATTTTTACAAATAAAAGTTTCAAAAAAGAATGAGGTTAGATTTTATCAATGATATTCGATGAAAGTGGTACTAACTAATTAATAATATGCACAAAAAACTAACAAAACCTACTCTAGAACATGATACGCCATAGTGGAGTAGGTCAATTTCCACGCAGAAGAAACCAAACAAGTAGAGGACACATTATACGAATCTTTTGTAACTAACTATTGTATGTAATATTGTAATTTATCTAATATTTTTTGTAATTGATGTTGTAGTTTTAGTTTTCTTGGGAAATAAACATTTATTTATTATTATTTATTTACTTAACGAGGGTTTACCAGTCTAAAGCTGCGTTTACACCAAAGTTATTAACAATATGTTTATTTTCCCGTCCTTATAGGTTCTATTAGATTGAACATAACTTATTATACACATGATGAACATATGTGTTTGTCAAGTTCCGTTCAATCTAATAGAATTTGTAATGACGGAAAAACAAACATTTTGTTGATAACTTTGGTGTAAACGCAGCTTTATAAAAAAATCTACTACACCTATCTACTCAAACGCAGCTTTTGATAATTCGTGTTGAACCACGCAACTGTTCATAGAACTATTAGTAGTTAAGACGTGATGATGCGTCATTCGTGAATTCCTTATCCCGTACGTGTATAAGCTGATTCATTCCTTCATTATATATAGGCCTAGTATAGATTTATTCTGATACTATTCTGTACTTAGTTTCCAAACTCATTTGAGTTTACTACCTACTCTAGGTTCATTCATCTCTCACCTAGGCACAAGTCTGCTGATCAAGTGGGCATCATCCCCAGTTGAACAAAACTGTTTTCTGTCCTAAGAGGTGATATTGACATTTTATCGAAAGATTGGTAGGTCACTAGAGCAGCTAATGTGAAAAGAGCATTTTATCTAAACAGTAGTCTCTATCTATCTATCAAATACTGTGCCCTTTGTTACTTCTATCTTTGTTCAATCTTTCCTTTCACTGTAATAATAAATCGATTTGGAAGCGACATTCCATTATTGGCCATCTTCTTCACGATTTGTCTTCTTCATCTTCTTTTTCTTCTTCTTCTTCTTCTTCTTCATCTTCTCCACCTTCTTCTTCTTCTTCTTATTCTTCTTCTTCTTCTTCTTCTTCTTCTTCTTCTTCTTCTCCCGCTCCATTCGTTCCCCTTTCTCCTCCTCTTGTCTTCATCTTTTTCATATTTCTATCTATCGAGAATTCTCTTTTCTAGAGTATCTTTTCTACTTCTTTTCTTCTTCTTCTTCTTCTTATTCTTCTTCAAATTTGAAGGATTTTTTCGTGTTTCATTCGGTTTCTTTGCCTTTTTCTATTCCTTCTTCTCTTTTTCCTTTTTCTCTTTATTCTTCGTCTTCTTGTCCTCCCTGATATTTCACATTTTTTCTCTATATCGTCTCCTCGTCAACCAATTCGAAATCCTCTATCTCTCAGCTATCATTCGTCTTTGAAAATAGCCTACATCTCCTTTTTCCTTATCTTCTTCTCCTCCTCTCCGTTTTCTTCTTTTTTCTTCTTCTTCTTAATTTTCTTCTTATTTTCCATCATTCTCTCTTTTTCTTTCATCTACTCCTCTACTTCCTTGTTCGACTTCTTCCCCCATCTTCTTTCTCCTATACCATAGCCACCTCTAATACAAGGCCCTGGCCTACGATATTGCAACGTCGCAGTGTAGGCCTAGAATCTATAACATGATTGGTGAAAAATATTTGAAAAAATACCAGCTGATCTTTTTCACCAATCATGTAATAGATTGATGAAAGATTGATAAAGATCAGCTGGTATTTTTTCAAATATTTTTCACCAATCATGTTATAGATTCTAGGCCTATGCTGCGACGTTGCAATATCGTAGGCCAGGGCCTTGTATTAGAGGTGGCTATGCCTATACTCGTTTTCTCTCTCTCTCTCACTCTCTCTCTCTCTCTCTCTCTCTCTTCTCTTTAACATAAGGTTAAAGGAAGAGAGCTTCATTCGTGTCTTTGGAAGGCGTTTTGTGAAGAGTAAACTTGTAAAACTTCTAGAAAAGTGTTGAGGAAAGTTGTCGTGTGTTATTCATTTTTGTCACGGCTCGTCTATAAAAAGTATTGGAGTGGAATGTGTCAGCGGCTCTTCCCATCAAATTGAAGTGGGAAAGTTTTTACGAGACGGAATTTGTCCTTGATTTGGTGCATTGTTGGCGATTTCCAGTTGAAATATTTCTGCTCCAGATTTATGACAAAGAATGCTGACGAAGAGTGCATTGAAGAATGTTATACACTTATACACTGAATCTTCACCAAGACCAGCGGAGCCTTATAGGTTGTGTCAACATAATTAGAATATAACTTTTCTTGAAGCTAGTCATAAGTATAAACTTGAGTTATCAAGATGGCATGGTCACTTCAAAGAAAGTTGTTAGTCGAGGAAGGTTTGGTTGTCTGGTAACCAATAATAGCATTAACCAATCAGATAAATTCGACTAGCTGTCAAGTTAATGGTAGAAATTCAAACTGTAGATATTCGCCTGGTAGTATCATGATTGTATTGTCAAACTAGTTCTATCATGAACAGTTCTAGCCAATGAAGGCCCTAATAATACGGGCATAACCTAGATGCGCTGAAAGCATTTCGCACATCTTTAGGATGCATGGCCTCTTATTGGAAGCGTGTAATTCGCTCCAGTATAGTTTAGCCCATAAGATACAACGGTCAACGAGCGAAATAAATTTAGCTTGTTTAAGGCCGGCCGCTAACGATACAGTAGGCATGTCAAGCACGCTTGTGCAAGTCAAATTAAGCTTGTACAAGCAAACCAGACGTCAAGGAGGACACTAACAATACGATGTTTTCATCAGTCGCAACGACTTGAACAGTCGTTTAACATAAAGTAAACCACCAATAAGAATAAAAGCACTGGAAAAAAGCCACTTGAAAATCAAATCAAATAACCTTAAACGACAGGCCGAGTTGAACGGCCATTTCGTATAAGTTCAAACACTATAGAAATAGTACAATTTGAATGATTCTGGACATAATGAAATAAGAAATCTTCAAGATGAAATCTTTTGTTAATGTATTATCAATTCTACATTGTTGAAAGACGATCTGGCAACAGAGATGTGTTATCCACTTTGTTCAATGATAGACAAGGATAGCAATAGCATTGCCAATCAAACACTGCCATAATAACATGGACCTCACCATAGCATCAAATAATGCCTGACAGATTGAATGAATAGAATCTATTACTCGTGAATTAATTCACATTAATAGAAAATAGGCTATCATAACTTTTCTCATCTCATCTCATAATCACAGATTTCTCTACCTTAATATCATTATAAATTACAATATTTCCAGTCTGATACACCAATTTATAACAACCAAAAATAAAGCTATCATCAATAAAATCTAGTATGGATTGAACAATAATTATACAACAAAATAAAGACGAATTACAACTTTATTTACGATTAATTATCAAGGCGAAATTTGAACAGGAAACTTCCCATTATTAGAATGGGGTAACAACAAAATTATAAAGTTTACATTTATATTCTAGATGGAAAGATAAGAAAAACATTAAGAACAGCAAAAAAAATAACAACAAAATAATTAAGGGCCATATGCTAACACTACGTTTAACGCTAAACCACGTTTACTTGTAGATATGGTTGCATTTATCATAATGTGTTTCATACGGGGTTTAAACGAACAGCTGACATTTCTCCGTTTAAACCGAGTATCAGCATACGGGCCTAAGTTGATATTTACATTCTGTAGAAGTAGAAAAAGATGAAGAACAATAATAGGATTATGATGTATAGAAATTATGAATGATGTTCTAAACCACCCGTAGGTGATTTCAAAGCATTCTTAATACCTCAACCCCTCTTACGCCATATACAAACTATTGAGACCTGATTTCTGAATGAACTTTGGTAACAATAGTGAATACCCCAAGGTTCACAATCCACTACAAACTGACAGCTTTGTTTGAATGTACGGCATTTATGATATCAATGAGAAACACTGACAGTTTCAAGTGAATATCTCTTCAACAAAAGAAGCCCAAAGTCCCCGATTGGAGCTTAAAATTTAAATCCGTTTATGGCGGCGGTAGGTGACTTGAAAATGAAGCAGCACCGGCTAAGTACACTAAGCTCCTCTCAAGCTCCCCTCCCCTACATCTACCATCTAGTAAGAGTACTAGGAGGGGAAGGAGGGGAAGTAAGGTAACGGTCTTTGTTGTGTGTTACTACAGTATCATCATCATCATCATTAAAGAGTTAAGTGTAAGAGAGGGCCGACTGCGCCCTAACTTCGCTCTATAGGAAAAATAATAAAGGCAGTCATTCTATTCTATCATCATCACAACCATTATAATCATCATCATAATCATCATCGCCATAATTGTATTTCTTCCTGATCATCTTCTTGTACCTTAATTCTTCTATATTTTCTTTTTAACCTTCTTCTCATTTTTCATTGTTTTCTCTTTCCTCTTCTATCTCATCTTCAGTTTTTTCTCATTTATTGTGATTTACTTCACAATTCTTCAAGTCGTCTTTTTACATTCTTCTACTCTTTAGTGTCGTCTTTATTTTTTCTCATTTTTTATTGTAATTTTCTTCATTATTCTTCAATTTTAGTCATCTTTTTACATTCTTCTCGTCTTGTATCTGATACTCTATTCATAATCTTCTTTCTCTCTTTTTCTTCTTCTTTCTTTCTTATAATCATCATCTTTATTCTTCTCCTCTCTATTTTTCTATATATCCTTCTTTCTTCCTATTCCCTTATTGCCTTCTTCTTCATAGTCGTCTCCATCTATTTCCTTCACGTCATCTTTTTGCTTCTTTTTATTTTTTCTGCTTCCCCCTTCTAAGCCTAGTATCCTTTTCTATTCTCGTTCTTCTACCCTAATCTCCTCTTCCTTCTTGTTCTTGCTCTTCTTTTCCTGTATCTTCTCCTTCTTCTTCTTCTTCTTCTTCTTCTTCTTCTTCTTCTTCTTCTTCTTCTTCTCTTCTTCTTCTTCTTCTTCTCTCGCTCTTCTTTTCCTGTATCTTCTCCTTCTTCTTCTTTTTCTCCTGTCTTCTTCTTTTTCTTCTTCATTTTCCTCTCCTGTCTTCTTCTTCTCCTGTCTTCTTCTTCTCCTCCTTCTCCTGTCTTCTTCTTCTTCTCCTTCTCTTGTCTTCTTCTTCACATGTCTTCTTCCTCGTTTTTCTTCTTCTACTTCTCCTTCTTCTTCTACTTCTTCTTCTATTCTTCGTCATCTCCTTTTCATCTTCTTCCTCCTCCACCTCTTCCTCATCCTCCTCCTACTCCTCCACCACTTCCTCCTCAATTTCCATCTACTTCGGAGCATTATCATCGTAGCACTGTGACCTTTAGCTTTGTGAGGTAGCCTCGTATAGTATTAGGCTGTTGTAACGAGCAACAAGTCACAGAGGCCAAATTGTTGAGCCTCTTTGTCTGCGCTGTTAGATGCTGTGGAGAGTAGCTTCAGGTTATACAAGTACACCGAGCTTGTCTGCTCTGCTCTGCTCATGCACTCTGCTGGTCGCTTTATGAATTACTACTCCACTTCAGAGAAGAAGCCCCAGGGTGCTTCTAACCTCAAACTTCAACTCAAAGTAAATTGTTGAGATTATCATCTTCCAATAACTTATGAATTAACTATGGATTTCATTATATTGTTCAATCACTGATGAGTTCAATCAAATCTACTATATTTGAGACAGGTTCCAGGTACAACTAACTTCAGGCTTCAACTCCAAGTAAATTGTTGAGATTATCATCTTCCAATAACTTATGAATCAACTATGGATTTCATTAAATCGGTCAATAACTGATGAATGGATTCAATAAAATCGTTCAAACTTCAATAACTGATGATGAATTGGCAGGGAGTGTAGAGCTGGCACGATACATGTGACACGTACCTCCACACTGAGTTCAATAAGAACTGGAGGTAACAGTGATTGAGGCAGCTGTGTTTGGTTTACTGTGGCTGTTTTGATCGAAAAATATGTTCATGTTTTTATAAATAAATTATAAAATAATTTCAATGGAAATAATTCTGAAATAACCTTTCAATACTATTTATACTGGTACGAGTACTGTAGGTCTAACCTAAACGTGTAGGCTAACTGAAGCATGGATGAAGTCTAGGATGGTTAGTTATCAACTTTTAAAATGTCATTTCAGGTATTTTAATTCGTGTTACTCATACGGTAATGTCTAAAAATGATTTCATTGTTTCAAAAATACATTTTAAATCAATTATAAGACTTGTGTACCAAAGTATTTTGATAGAATGAAGAAAAAAAATGGCGGTTGAGTTACTTTTGTACAGTCACTGTCAAAAGTAAAAATAGAATATTTTGGCAAACTGTCAACATTGCAAAGCTAGAGAGAGATAGCTCTATCTGTTTTGTTGTATGATAGAAAAGGACAGGAACAGTCTTGTCAATAGTAAGGTGGACCTCACTATAATGTAGCAAAGTGGCGACTCAGAACAGACAGAGCATCAGAAAAATCCTTTCTCTTTCGGCAATCCTCTCTCTCTTTCTCTCTCAGTCACATACACACACACTCTCTCACTCTCTCTTTCTCCCTTTCATCCTGACCCAATATCGGATAACGCAGAAAATCGTATTAATTGGAATCTCCTTCGTAAAAGGGAGGAAATTCTTGCCTTTAGGCATCCTTTACCAACCCCCTTTCCCAAAACTGAACGGAAATCGACAATATTCAGCTAACAATCTTCCCATTGTCCCCTGGTTATCTAACATGGCTAGACTAGAACGTGCGGTCTAGTAAATCTAGGTCTATATAGCAAGGGCTCTACTAGCATTTACCTTAGAACGTGTATAATTAGTGGGATGTATGCTAATTTAATGTATATTCTGCACTATATGTTCTTTACATACCATGTAAACTTGCACCTTATTCGACCGAGCGAAGTGAGGTCTAAGATTCAAGTCGACGGTTTGGCATTTCTCTTAATGTTTAAATGTTTATATTTTTATATGTTTGTATGTTTTTATGTTGCGCATTTACGGCGAAACGCGGTAACAGATTTTCATGAAATTTGACAGGTATGTTCCTTTTTAAATTGCGCGTCGACGTATATACAAGGTTTTTGGAAATTTTGCATTTCAAGGATAATATTAAAGGAAAAAGGAGCCCCCTTCATACGTCAATATTAGAGTAAAAATCAGACTATAGAATTATTCATCATAAATCAGCTGTCGAGTTGACTATAAATTGTATGCCATGACGCATGCAATTCAAAACCTCAATGTAACTTGGTAAAAAATTAACAGCTGTATAGACTATAAATTGCATGCCTCATTGAATGCAATTTTTATGCACTATCAAATAGGATGCAAAGAACTTATAACAGCTCGTCTGGGCGCCTAGATGTCTTCTGGTTTTCTCGCGCTAAATTCCGGAAAGCGTTATATGATAATTAATCTTGTGTAAGCATGATCTGATCGAATAAATAGTTAGTGTATCAGTGTGGATGTGCTTATGTTTTGGGACGTCGTTAAACTGCGCGAGGTCTACTGTTCACAGAACTACTAGTAGTTTCTGTGTATAATCAGAGATTCAAGCCTGTTTTTAGTCTTGTCTGTGGTATAATTTATGCTTCTTTATACCTTGAACTATAGTGAGGACTACGTTATAATGGCAGTGGAGAAAGATAGGAGAAAAACGTTGCTGATCCTCTGTCTTGTCAATGCCTTCTTTAGAGGTGATACAGGTTCAATTATGTAATATTAACTGTTCATTCTCGTTTAAAATAATCAAATATATTTTACTAAGCGAGAAATTGTATTTTTCAATCAGTTCATAACGAATTTTCATCTTTAAGATGAAATATTTTGTTAATTAATTATTAATTCTATATTGTAAAAAGACGATCAGGTAACAGAGCAAAGCGAGAAAGAGATAGCACTATCCGCTTTGTTGAATGATAGAGGCAAGCACTGCCATTATAACGTGGACCTCACAATAGCGTTTACCTTAGGAGTGTAAAAAAGATGGAATGTATGCTCCTCCAATGTATATACTGAACTGTATGTTCCTTCCATACCTTAGAAAATTGTTCCTCAGTAGTTTCTGTGTATTTCAACTGATTCAAGACTGTGTATTATTGACTGTGGCTTAACATGCTTATTGAATAAAAAAGACTAAGAAATTTTCAAAAACCACAGATTTATTTAGAAAAAACTTCTAAGTATCAATAAATCTGTTGTTTTTGACAATTTCTTAGTCTTTTTCATTCAATATGAATAATTACCACAATATCAGAAAAAACTTATTTCTAAGTATCAATAAATCTTTGGTTATTGACAATTTCTTAGTCTTTTTCATTCAATATGAATAATTACCACAATATCAGAAAAAACTTATTTCTAAGTATCAATAAATCTGTGGTTTTTAGAAATAAGATTTTTCTAAGTATCAATAAATCTTTGGTTTTTGACAATTTCTTAGTCTTTTTCATTCAATATGAATAATTACCACAATATCAGGAAATCTTATTTCTAAGTATCAATAAATCTGTGGTTTTTAGAAATAAGATTTTTCTAAGTATCAATAAATCTTTGGTTTTTGACAATTTCTTAGTCTTTTTCATTCAATATGAATAATTACCACAATATCAGAAAAAAACTTATTTCTAAGTATCAATAAATCTGTGGTTTTTGACAATTTCTTAGTCTTTTTCATTCAATATGAATAATTACCACAATATCAACTTCTCAACTACACAAAAAGTAATGTATGCTTCTTTATACCTTACACTGGAAAGCTGCAATACTTTAAGTGATGAGAGACAAAGTTTCAAACAAAGGGAGCTTCTTCTATTCCTTTATAGCTAGTCGTTCCTGCGTATGTTATACCGCAGATCTAATCTACTTACTTAGTCCATCCTCTCATTGAAAGGTAGGAAACTGGTGCTATAATGAAGGTTGAAAGGAAGCCTTTGATTCTATCGAGCTATATAGAGGTTGGAAGAGATCATTTGTTGCTACCGAACTTACTTCTACCTTTGGCAAGATCGACCCTTTTGTTTCCGTAGGTTGGTAATATTTATCTAGGCTCAAACATGTGAATCAATTATTTTGTAAACTCTACTGAAGGTAGAATTGAACAAAGGATCTTTCCCAAATCAAGAATCGAATTGTCTTCCAAATGTAAATTTTCCAAGGCACTTTGTACGTTCAGGAATAAACTAGTAGTGAAAAAATGTTATACCATTGATAGCTATGATTAATAATGCAAATTGTAACATAAATAATATTGTTATTCTCGAGTTGCAATCAATGTCTATTTGTATTGTATACTCTTTTAATTATATTGTAGAAAATTGTATTTGTAATTTGGGCAATAAATTCAATTCAATTCAATGGAATGTAATTATTGAATGAAAAAGACTAAGAAATTGTCAAAAAAACACTGATTTATTGACAATTAGAAAGACCGGTTTCGGTTATTACACCATTGTCAATCTCTGATAAACTGTTTATCCACTGATTTATTGATAATTAGAAAAATTCAGTGGTTTTTTGACAGTTTCTTAGTCTTTTTCATTCAATATGAATAATTACCACAATATCAACTTCTCAACTACACAAAAAGAATGTAATAATAGAAATGAATGTTATAATGAAAACGGTTTTTGAAGTTCGAATGTGAATTTTAGAGGGAACAATGTAAGTTCAGAAATAATCTAGTAGTAAAAAGATAATCTGATGGCTATAAATGATAATGGAAGGTAATAAAAGAAATAAATGTGATCGTCGAAAACGGTTTTTGAAGATGGAGATGCTAACAATATAATCTTATTGAAGCTTTCATTCCAATGTATCATTCTATAATATACAATCTTGCCTCTGCTACATTCAGATAAATGAAAATTATAATGCCAACTTTATTGTTTAGTGAGATATACACCTTATAAAGTGAGTAGAGATAATGAAAATGGAAATGAAAATGAAAAAAATCTTTATTAGGCGGAGTTAGGACTTATACTCTGTCCAGACTGCCATGAGCGCTGAAGGATTAGCCGATCCTCGCTCCCCCACGCACAAGCACACACACCCGGCCTACCTGCGCCATTGATATACTATGTATACTACTTAGTATACAGGTAGACAGACCGTCCCTTTACTCACACACACAAAAGGAGACTGCGCTTGTGTGTGTGTGTGTGTGTGAGTAGTAGGAGGGTCGGCCTAATCCTTCAGAGCTCATGCCTATTTGGACAGAGTATAGAGATCAACTCATCTGTAATGTAACCATATTATACTAGAGTGAGGTCAAAGTATATGCCGTATTATAATGGCTGTATTTGATGAACATTAGTGTTGCTATCCTTGTCTATCATTCGACAAAGTAGATAGTGCTATCCTTTTCTAGCTGCGCAACAATCTTTCCAGATTGTTTTTTCACAATGTAGAAATATGATTAACTAGCCGTCAGGCTCGCTTCGCTCGCCATATACGTCTAGCCAGGGGCTCCGCCCCCTGGACCCCCGACTGGATCGTCCAAGAATGAGATCAGCAGGCTCGCTTCGCTCGCCTGCATTTTTTTAATTTGAGCATTTTTATCATATGTTAGGACAATCCAGTCGTGGGTTCAGACTAAACGTCTGGCTAAACGGATATGGCGAGCGAAGCGAGCCTGACGGCTAGTAATATAATATTCCCAGGATTGAAGTAGCAGTGCCCAATAAATTATTTTTCCGCGATAAATGCATTTAAATCTTCAACTTGGTGCCAACCTAACAAAGTCAACTCAACTTAATACCAACCTGACAAAATTATTAATTTAGTTGCCAGTTAACAACTGTTTCGAAGAGGTACTCTATCTAGATTATAGTTCTATAGTAACATATGATATGGAAATTTCAATTATAATTAAGAGATTGGGAGAAGAAGAATATACATGCTAAAAGACGAACTTTAAACCCTTAAAAACAACCCTTGAGTTAAAATATTGCCAAAAGATTTCTTAGTGCGCCTCTAAAGGGCCAACTGAACATACCTACCAAATTTGAACGTTTTTGGTCCGGTAGATTTTTAGTTATGCGAGTGAGTGAGTGAGTGAGTGAGTGAGTGAGTGAGTCAGTCAGTGAGTGAGTGCCATTTCGCTTTTATATATATAGATTGAAAAAAATTAAATCTCAATAATGGGAATGATTCAAAAGAATATTTTGTAGACGAATAAAATCTGATTAATTATTTCAAACAAGAACGAACAGGTCATATTACATCGGGTATACCGGCATTAGCTATCCTCTATAGAAAGCAGTGACAAGGCAGAGAATCGGCAACTCTGTTTTCCTATCTTTCTCCACTGTCATTATAACGTGGACCTCACTATGGTACAAAAGACTATATTCATAACCTATGAATTTTATGATACGATACTCGGATGAATTATATGGTTACATATTTCCCCAGAACTCGTCTACAATAGTCAGACCAGAATCTCCATTCCCTCATCCATCAGACAGTTCATCTGTAAACTCCAGCCAGCGTCCGTACAATTCTGCTATCTCAAAAAACGTTGAAAAAACTGAACAAATTCAGAAATAACAACAAAAATGTGACTACATTCGTCCCATCACACGTCAAGCGAAACAAAAACAAAACCGGACAAAAATCACAGCCAATTGGAAGATTGATGACAAAATATTATTGATGCAGTATTGCTGATAAAAATTCCCAATTTCTAAAGAGTTTTTGTGTATATCATGGGGACTTTTCGACAGTTTTTATACACAGATTTACAAAAAACAAACACACTCGCACACTAAAAAATTGTATTGTGAATACACACATATTCTTGTAGTAAAGTGAGATTCATTTTCAATTGTCAGTATCCCTTGTAGAATAAAGTCAATGCTTCTCATTTAACCTTTACTGACAATTTGAAGCATACACTGTAGTATAGCGAGATTCACTTCAAACTGACAGCATTTCATGACAAATAACATCATCGCTCCACACTTAACTTATGCTGACTCTGTTTAAATGAGTGTCACTCTATAGTGAGGTCCACGTTATAATGGCAGTATTTGATTAGCAATGGTATTGCTATCCTTGTCTATCATTCAACAAAGCGGATAGCGCTATCTCTTTCTCGCTTTGCTCTGTTGCCAGATCATATACGTTTAACAATGTAGAATTAACAATTAATTAACAAAATATTTCGTTTTAATTATGAAAATTCATTTAATTGAAAATATAATTTCTAGCTTAATAAAATATAAATGGTTATTTTAAACGAGAATGAACCGTTAATATTACATCAATAAACCTGTATCTGCTGCCGTCTATAGAAGGCATTGACAAGACAGGATCGACAACGTTTTTCTCCTATCTTTCGAGGTGTGGTCCATGTTATAATGGCAGTGTTTGATTAGCAATGGTATTGCTATCCTTGTCTATCATTCAACAAAGCGGATAGCGCTATCTCTTTCTTGCTTTGCTCTGTTGCCGGATCGTCTTTTAACAATCTAGAATTAACAAAATATTTCATCTCAATTATGAAAATTCATGCTGGAATTATTGAAAAATATAATTTCTTGCTTAAGAAAATATAATTGACTATTTTAAACGAGAATGAACCGTTAATATTACTTCAATAAACATGTATCAGCTGCCGTCTATAGAAGGCATTGACAAGACAGAGGATCTCCAACGTTCTTCTCCTATCTATCTCCACTGCCATTATAACGTGGACCTCACTATAGAAGGAAAATATGATAGAGGAGAACAAGAGATAGAACATTTATTATAATGTGTCCAAAATCATTCAAATTGTGCTATTTCTATGGTGTTTGGAGTAATACAAAATGTAATATATAGTGACCTAACTATAGAATCATTTTCACAACATTTTTCTCTCTCTCGGGAACGGAATGAAATTCATGGTTGTTTCGACGATGGCTTCTCTTTTTCTGGTGATGAATCGATGAATGAATTGAATGAATGGTTTGGGGTGATTATTGTTTGTTGGCGGTGACATTTTTGGGGTTGATGAGAACTAATGACATGGAATTATCCCGTACGCGTTGCGACTGTCGCGGCGCTAATTAATTGACAAATCGATGATCGGGGTTGGTTTCAGTTTCCGATGCATGATTGATGGGTTGTGTCCAGTCCAGATACAGGATAATAGGGTTAGAAGTTAGTTTTCCGTCCATTTTTCCGTTTGGACAAATCAACAGAACAAGCTGTGTGACTTGTTGCAGAGATCTGGTGCTGTAAACAGCTGAAAGAATAATGCAACATTCTCGTAGTGAGGTCCACGTTATAATGGCAGTGGAGAAATATAGGAGAAAAAAGTTGCCGATCCTCTGTCTTGTCAATGCCTTCTATAGACGGTAGCTGATACAGGCTTATTGATGTAATATAAACTGTTCATTCTCGTTTTATTAAGCAAGAAATTATATTTTCAAATAATTTCATAATTAAAATGAAATATTTTGTTAATTAATTATGAATACTACATTGTAAATGGACGATCTGGCAACAGAGCCAAGCGAGAAAGAAATAGCGCTATGCACTTTGTTGAATTATAGACAAGGATAACAATACCATTGCCAATCAAACACTTCTATTATAACGTGGACCTCACTGTAGTGTGTGTCTAGATTGAGTGTGGAAGAGAGAGGACATTTTCACTCTTTCTTCTTCTCCTTCCTTATGTGCTTTTTGTTTCTATTTCTCTTTCATCTTCTTTTCCAGTATTCTTCTATCTCTTATTTTTCTTCTACAAATACTACTCAACTAATTCCTTTTCTACTACGAATTAAAGCTGCAAAATTGTGAGACCTGTGAGTGAATTAAGACTTTTTTCATACAAAACCTGACATGCGCATCATGTGACTAACGACACTAAAGACCGGATAAGTGTGTCGAGCATGGTTGTGTGAACGAACATGAACATGTCTTGGAACATGAAAGACATTCACGAGTCTTCGTTTCCACGCTTCGAATCGAAAACAGCTGTTTGACAGCAGCGTCTAACATAAATTAAACAACCATAGCAATAAATATACCAACGGAAAATTACAAATGATAATGATACTAAACATTTCATACTAGTAGTTCTGTGAACAGTAGACCTCACGCAGTATTCTCATCCACAAGTACCTGATTGAGACTGTAGACCTTATGGAAATACAGAAATAGACTGACTTCTCCACACATCTGTGTAATCACTTGTCAGCTGATTTAGAATAAGAATAAGAATAAGAATAAGAATGTTTATTTCGCCAAATTTTTACATAATAGTTACAAAACATGAATGATTTGGCACAGCCAGCAAAGTTAAACTTGTGCGCTAGCTGTGAGTTCATAAAGCAAACAGTACGAAGTAGCCTATAGCAATAGTGAAAAAAGGAAAAAAATATATACCTATGTAATAAATATTATAGTAATACTTCTTGTAAATAATACATGTCTTCTTATAAATAATACAATGATAAGAATTGAATAATCTCGTGTTAAAACCAATTATACAGATGATAACCAAAAACAAGTCATACAGCCTACATTTAAATCTTCTAAATGCAAACTAATGAAGAAGAATACAATAAAAAATGAAATTTTCAGTTGTGAGCACATCCCAGTGCTTAATCAATTTTCATAAATAATACAAAAGATAGAAAGACATTCAAAACTCAAAAGAATCATGAATATATTTCTTAACATTTAGGCATTGTAAAATATATATTCTGCTTAACCCATACATTTATTTCCTTGATAAGTGCTTTAGTAATTTTTGAATTAATTAGTTTTATCGGAATTTTGTTTGAAAATATATTGCAAAGATAGGTGAATTGATGTCGACAAACTACTAGTTTTATTAAGTTGATATTGAAATTATTTAATGCTAATGAACGAGTTTGGTACGGTATATTTCTAATTTCTAGATTACTTCTATTCTTATTTAAGTGCAAAACAATCCTAGTTACATACATCTGTCTTAGTGTATGAATTATTTATGATGAATAATTTTATAGTCTGATTTCCACTCTAATACTGGCGTATGAAGGAGGCTCCTTTTTCCTTTTATATTATCCTTGAAATGCAAAATTTCCAAAAACCTTGTATATACGTCGACGCGCAATTAAAAAAGGAACATACCTGGCAAATTTCATGAAAATCTATTACCGCGTTTCGCCGTAAATGCGCAACATATAAACATATAAACATTTTAATATTTAAACATAAGGAGAAATGCCAAACCGTCGACTTGAATCGTAGACCTCACTTCGCTCGGTCAACAAAGCTTTTCGCTGATGTCACAACTTTCATGACGAACATGTTGATTCTAGTTCATACTAGAAAAATGTTCAACACACTTATCCACGAAATGGCGGATGGTGACGTTCAGCCAATCAGCGAGAAGCTGATGAATGTTCTAGAAACAGTTCGGAGAAGTCAGTATGGCTAGCCAATCTTAGACTAGGATCTTTGTGTTGTATGAACTCAACCAATCCCAGAGCACTTCGAGAATGTTCCAGAATCATTTAGGAGTTGGCAACTCAATCATTCACCTGTCAGTCAATCACAGATGAGGAATGTTGTGACGTTTTGAACCAGCTCAAAGTTATATCGGCTAGAAGGTTAACGAATTCCTTTGTAAATTCAATTTGATCAGTTTATTTTTATGAGAAATTTTGTCCAGACAAGACGATATTTTGATTCACTGCAGAAGAAGGGGAAAAAGTCTTCAAATTAGAAGAAGAAGAAGAAGAAGAAGAAGAAGAAATTCTTCAAATTAGAAGAAGAAGAAGAAATTCTTCAAATTAGGAGAAGAAGAAGAAATTCTTCAAATTAGAAGAAGAAGAAGAAGAAGAAATTCTTCAAATTAGAAGAAGAAGAAGAAATTCTTCAAATTAGAAGAAGAAGAAATTCTTCAAATTAGAAGAAGAAGAAGAAGAAGTAGAAGAAGAAATTCTTCAAATAAGAAGAAGAAGAAGAAATTCTTCAAATTAGAAGAAGAGGAAGAAATTCTTCAAATTAGAAGAAGAAGAAATTCTTCAAATTTGAGGAAGAAAAAGAAGAAGAAGAAGAGGGAGAAATTCTTCAAATTTGAAGAAGATGAAGAAGAAATTCTTCAAATTTGAAGAAAATGAAGAGGAAATTCTTCAAATTTGAAAAAGAAGAAGAGGATGAAGAAGAAGAAGAAGAAGAAGAAGAAAGTGTACTGTAATAATAAAAAGGAAAGATGTAACAAAAATATAGAAAATTGTGAAAAGAATAAGATTAAGATTAATGAAGTGAATTCAAATCCTGAAGTCAATATATATAATACTAGCCGTCAGGCTCGCTTCGCTCGCCATATCCGTCTAGCCAGGGGGCTCCGCCCCCTAGACCCCCGATTGGATCGTCCAGGAATGAGATTAGCAGGCTCGCTTCGCTCGCCTGCATTTTTATCATGTTAGGACAATCCAGTCGGGGGTCCAGACTAAACGTCTGGCTAAACGGATATGGCGAGCGAAGCGAGCCTGACGGCTAGTAATATAATATTCCCAGGATTGAAGTAGTAGTGCCCAATCAATTTTTCCGCGATAAATGCATTTATATCTTCAACTTTGTGCCAACCTAACAAAGTCAACTCAAGTTAATGCCAACCTGACAAAATTATTTAATTAGTTGCCAGTTAACAACTGTTTCGAAGAGGTACTCTATCAAGATTATAGTTCTATAGTCACATATGATATGGAAATTTCAATTATAATTAAGAGATTGGGAGAAGAAGAATACACATGCTAAAAGACGAACTTTAAACCTTTAAAAACAACCCTTAGAGTTAAAATATTGCCAAAAGATTTCTTAGTGCGCCTCTAAAGGGCCAACTGAACATACCTACCCAATTTGATCGTTTTTGGTCCGGTAGACTTCTAATTATGCGAGTGAGTGAGTGAGTCAGTCAGTCAGTGAGTGAGTGAGTGCCATTTCGCTTTTATATATATAGATAGAAGATGTTTGATTATGATTGTATCTGATGTTGTGTTTTGGTATTGAATAGTAGCCTAATAACAATAGGTAGAATTTAATTACAGGTAGCATTCCAAAAATATGAATATTCCTACCATTCTAATATTCCTATTCCTAATTTTCTAGGGTTTTTTGACATTATTTGTAATGTATGATTCATTTAAAGTATTAAGCCAAAATTCAACATTTTCAAATCATTATTACTGGACCGAAAATCAAGTGACGAAACAGTGTGTGTTTTCCTAACCTTATAATACTTTGGACAACATTGACATTTTATCAAAATTTTTGGAGAATGGTACAGACCAGACTCAGCCTAGTTTTACCTCCAATGTCATAACTATATTATTATGATTATAGTGTTTTGTACAATGAATGAATGAATTAATAAATAAAAGAATAAATTATTATTGCCATCTGTCTTTTATCAATTGAATTTTATACAAATATAAATGTAGCTTCTGATCTAATCGTATTTCTGGTAAAGCAGTAAGTTAGTTCAATGAACTGAAGGAGCTTTAGTTGACAGAGGACTTCATCCTATATTGATCGTCAAGGTGCTTCCAGATTGCCAAGGTGTAAGAAAAGAGAGTGAAAGTAGTTCGCACAGAGAGATAGGTGAGAGAGTGTGTGTGAGGGGGGTGATGAAGGGTGAGACAAAGATAAGTTAGGACAGTTTTCCCTTTTCACTTGCCCAATAGGGTGGGCCGAAAAAAATAAGTTTTTTTTTTCGAAGTTGTAATAGCTCGCAAAAGTGTCTCTTTTGGAAGGGGAACACAATGAAATAAAAAAAATTGAAATCGGTTGACATCTTCCGGTCGCGCATGGGCACTAAAGTTGTTAAAAATTTAAAAAAAACGAAATTTTTCAGAATTTTTTTTTCAACTTAAATTTTATTTTTTGTGTTGTAATAGGTGAAAAATACTTGAAGTATAGAAAAACGAGCTTGGTACATTGTTTTTTATTTCACAAATTGTAGAATACAAGAAACTGTTGAATGTTATTGGACAATAAAAACTGAAATAGAAAATGAAGCAAAACTAAATTTTCAAAACTGTCCAATTTTATGTCAAGAATCAAATTCATATGTTTAGAAACTACATATTTCCTTCAAATGGAAGAAAAGACGATACTTTGGTGATAGAGCAGGCCCACTTGAAACAGTATCGTAGAGTCATAAAAGAAGAGCACTACTCCCTTATTCAAGAACTCAGCTCACTCTACATTGGTCATGTTACTCCAAACTCTGGAAGCTCAGAAGAAATCGTTAAATCTGTTATTTCTTATCTATCTTAACATGAAATATCTCTTGAAAACTTGATTGTGATTGGCTGCGATGGTACTGCAGTCAATACAGGTTTGAAATCTGGTTTGATACGCCGAATAGAGCTTTTTGAGAAGACCTCTACAATGGGAAATTTGTCTCATACACTTGAATGAGTTGCCGTTTCGGCATTTATTTGAACACTTTGACGGCATAACAACGGGGCCTACTTCCTCTAAAGGGCCAATCGGTGAAAAGTTATCTAACTGTGAAAAGTTCCCAGTAGTTGCCTTCCAGATCATTGACTGTGAAATCCATGAAAAAGACAGACAAGTAGGTACTCAGTAAGGATCAACAATATTTACTTGATGTTTCTAGTGCAATTAAATCAGATATTTGTGAAGAAGATTTGGCTGCTTGAAATGGTTGACAAAAGCCTACAGGACCCTCAGACTCTACGTAAGTGAAGTAAGCCCCTCACCTGAACTAAAAAAAATCGTTCTATTTGTGCTACCGCTCATATATGCCAATGTGGTTTGCAATAGAAAAAGTAGACTATTCACTGACGGTCCAAAACGTGTGTACCAAACCATAAAATCAACAAGGTATTTACCAAAAGACCTGCTTGACATTGTTGATCCTGTAATCGAGAGAAACGGTTTTTTTGCACACCCTGAACACATATTATTGGCAATGACTCAGGATAACAGGAAACATATAAGAGAGCTCGGATTCCGGAGAATTCCATAGTCAAGGCAGGTCGATGAAAGAAGGAAAGCCATAAGAACATTTACCCCTCCAAAAATCAACTTTTGTGCACAAGACTACTTTGAATTAATCAACTGGATGGACTCCAATCTCACACTTCCATCACCTCCGTTGTTAAGGGGCTTTACAGACAAAGCATTAAAAGCGCACATTGACTTCAACAGTGAATCCATCCCTGACTGGAACTCTACTTTTAAAAAGTTTCCAGTTCACACGCAGGCAGTAGAATGGTGCATTAAACTTGTCACCGAAGCTTCGAGAACGCTTTGTGAATTTCACAACCAAAATGGCTTCATAAGAGCAAATCTTCTGTCAAGATCGTCTATGGCCAATTACACAAGCAAAACAGATTTCAGAGTTCCATTTGAAGGAAACATGTAGTTTATAAACATATGAATTTGATTCTTGACATTTGACATTGAAATTTAGTTTTGCTTCATTTTCTATTTCAGTTTTTACTGTCCAATAACATTCAACAGTTTCTTGTATTCTACAATTTGTGAAATAAAAAACAATGTACCAAGCTCGTTTTTCTATACTCACCCATCATATTGTATCAGGCTCTTCAAACTTGTCTTTAAGTAGCCCACATTGATTGAAAATGCTCAAGTTATGTTCTGTGAAAAATGTGATTTTTTCTATATTTTGGCGAATTTTAGGCTCTGTGCGCCACCAGTAGATATTGCCTAACCTAAATGAAAAAAAATCACAATGATTTTAAGCTATACTTTAAGTATTTTTCACCTATTACAACACAAAAAAATAAAATTTAAGTTGAAAAAAAAATTCTGAAAAATTTCGTTTTTTTAGATTTTTAACAAACTTTAGTGCCCATGCGCGACCGGAAGATGTCAACCGATTTCAATTTTTTTTATTTCATTGTGTTCCCCTTCCAAAAGAGACACTTTTGCGAGCTATTACAACTTCGAAAAAAAAAACTTATTTTTTTCGGCCCACCCTTGAGAGAGAGAGAGAGAGAGAGAGAGAGAGGGAAAGAGTGAGAGAGATTGAGTGAGAGAGAGGGGGTATGAGAGTGAATGAGAAAGAGTTAGTGGTTCAAGCAAGAACTAGCCAACTTCCGTTCCTCGACTATTTCATAGATTTTCTCTTTTGTTTTTGCGTTCGAAGACAATCTGCCCTGTTGCCCTGAATTTAGATATATTTATTTACTACTTGAATGAAACAAAGGAATACTACCTACTATGGTGAGGTCCACGTTATAATGGCAGTGGAGGAAGATAGGAGAACAACGTTGCCGATTCTCTGTCTTGTCAATGCCTTCTATACAGGTTTAGCTGATACAGGTTTAATGATGTGATATTAACTGTTAAATCTCGTATAAAATATAAGCAATATATTATATTTCTCAATAATTTCATAATTAAGATGAAATATTCTGTCAATTAATTAGTAATTCTACATTGTTAGAAGATGACCTGGCTACAGAGCAATGCGAGAAAGAGATAGCGCAATCTGCTTTGTTGAATGATAGACAAGGATAGAAATACCATTGCTAATCAAACACTGCAATTATTTATTTATTTATCTATTTACTTATTAGATAGAGCGAACAATACAATAGTCGGAAAAGAAAAAACAGGCTATTGCCCAAAACTTCTTCAATTTCCTGATTTTGTCTCAAATCGTCCAAATATTATGTAGGTTATGTTCACTTCAATTTCAACACCAAAATCTTCAATCTGAAACTATGAATCAGAATAAAACAAAGAATTTCAAATTTAGATAGATTGATAATGAAACTTCCGTTAAAACAAAAACCAAACTTCAAATATTCACAAAATATAGAATAAAATCACTGGTGATTTTTCGATTAGTCTTTCGCCCCTATACCCAGCTCAGACGATCGATTTGCACGTCAGAATCGCTGCGGACCTCCATCAGGGTTTCCCCCTGACTTCATCCTGGCCAGGCATAGTTCACCATCTTTCGGGTCCCAGCGTAAAGGTGCGTACAGACATTCGTTCCGCTCCAAGACCGAACGTCACTCCAGCAGAGCGATTGATGATCGACCGGCGAGCAACAATGGTTCGACCGGGGAACGCGAGAAGATCTACCATCTTCCGTAACGTTCATGATCGGTGCGAGTAGAGAGCGGAGGCGGGGCGATTGCTGTGCGATGGTGGTACGTGGGCGTTACGAGGGAGGAGCGTGCTCGGTGCGGGTTGGAAGTAAGAGTATGTGTACGCAGCTTAACATGTACCTCACTATAGTTCTGTGTATCGTAGACTTCGCGCAATTATTTTGTTATCAATTCGGATCTTAATCTTTCTAAACTCAAAATTAATTGCTTCAAGTCATATATGTGTGTACACTCATGTTCATCATGCATGTCCTGTCGTTAGTCTCTATAACTCAGCTGTGCTTTTAGGCTCAACTCACACTTACGCCGACTCAGGTTGAGCAGAGACTCGACTCTAGTCGAGAGCATGTGTTTTCAAATGGTGGTGCCTAGAATCGACTGGTCTGAGTGTCACCATTTGGAAACACATGCTCTCGACTAGAGTCGAGTCTCTCTCTGCTCGACCTGAGTCGCGTAAGTTTGAGTTGAGCCTTAGAATTATTCCATTTTCTTCTTGGTCCTTCGACATTATTTCTTTAATATGTGAATATTTCTAATGATAACTAGTAGTTCTGTGAACAGTAGATCTCACGCAGTATTCTCATTCACAAGTACCAGATGTCAACTGGTTTACATGTTAACAAACTCAGTTCACGTTTGAATTTGTATTTCATATGATTATAATTCATCCAGTTCCATGATGATCTTTCTATCTGATGAAAATTATTTTTTTAGAATCAAAAATATTATAATTTCTCCAGCATTATTTAGTTCATTTGTTTATTTTTATTCACCTATTAAATTAGTTTTTTCGAATGTGAGAATATTGATACTGATGGGCACGCATAATAATACCATGGCTGCAAACAAAATATTGAAACCAAAGACCTTAAAGCAGCGATTAGAGCAAATTTATTAAAAAAATGCTAATAACTCAATCCTTTCAGATTATATTAGATTGAACATAACTTATCATACACATGATGAACATATGTGTTTGTCAACTTCCGTTCAATCCTAATAGAATCTATAAGGATTAAGTTATAACCATTTTGTTAATAACTTTGGTGTAAACCCAGCTTAAAGATGCATACCTCTTTAATGTATTTGATTGAAACTATAGACCTTATACAAATACAGTAATAGACTGGCTTCTCCACACAAATCTGTGTAATCACTGGTCAGCTGATTTATGATGAATAATTCTATAGTCTGATTTTTACTCTAATATTGGCGTATGAAGGAGGCTCCTTTTTCCTTTTATATATCCTTGAAATGCAAAATTTCCAAGAACCTTGTATATACGTCGACAGGCAATTTGAAAAGGAACATACCTGTCAAATTTCATGAAAATCTATTACCGCGTTTCGCCGTAAATGCGCAACATATAAATATATAAACATATAAACATTTAACCGTTGAACATTAAGAGAAATGCCAAACCGGCGACTTGAATCTAAAGGTGCGTACAGACTTTCGCTCTGCTCCGCAACCGAACGTCACTCCAACAGAGCGATTGATGATCGACCGGGGAGCAAGAGTGGTTCGACCGGGGAACGCGAAAGAGCTAACATCTTACGTAACGTTCATGATCGGTGCGACTGCGAGCGGGGGCGGAGCGACTGCGGTGCGATGGAGGAACGAGGGCGGAGCGTGCTCGGTTCGGGTTGGAGGCGCGTATATGTGTACGCAGCTTTAGACCTCACTTCGTTCGGTCAATAATGTGAAATATTTCCCCTATGTTTGGTTTTGAAGCATCTAAATTTCAAAATCTACTTTGTGGAAATAGTTGAGGACTGAAAATTTTGTGATCTGACTAGATTTAACCTATTTCGGACTATGTGTAACCTTATCTAAATTTGGGAGAGGAATAGCTCAAGGTTACCTTATTTTTCTCTCCCTATCAATCTAATGATGTAACTTTTGTATGATTAAATAAAGAATAAAGTGGTAATTCTAAAGTTTTAAAACTGATTTATTGATTCGTTTTACAGGAAAAACAACCGCGGACAACACAGGACACCACCAGACACTGGCGGATGCCAGTCAGGAGTTTGCTCAGCGTGTGGCGGCCCTCCTGAAAGTGGTGGCCTGTGTGAACGCCCCCCATGAGATGAGTGCAGCCACGAGGAAAGAGTTGGCACTACTGTCTGCCTGCACGCGGAAGGGAGAGGGAGATAGCAGCAGTCAGCCCAGTTCGGGAGGAACGTTCGAGTGGGTTGATAGCTTGCTTGTCAAGGTGAGGTTTCCATTTTATGAGTTACTCGATTTTCAATCCTCATTTCAATATTGATACTTATAGTTCACTTAAAACTTGAAGTTAGGTATCAATTGTTTGTTCAATGAATGAATGGATATTGGGCCATAAGCTGCGAACAGATATATGCGCCTCCAACCCGCTCCGCGCAAGCTCCGCCCTCGTTCTGCCATCGCTCTGCAATCGCTCCGCCCCCGATCTGCAGTCGCACCGATCATGAAGATTTTACGGGAGATGCTAGCTCTTCTCGCGTTCCACTCTTGCTCCCCGGTCGATCATCAATCGCTCTGCTCGAGTGACGTTCGGTTGCGGAGCAGAGCGAAAGTATGTACGCACCTATATGAATAAAGCTGAGCATTTGCTCATACTTCTAAAATATGGAGCATTTGCTTCATTTTCTATGAATAAACGTGAACAAACCTTTTGTTCATGCTCATCAAAAAAATAGTTTGAGCATTTGATCAAAAGTAAAATCTTATAAATTGTATGAATAGACTAGAGTATTTGCTCAACTTCTGAAGCAAATGCTTCAAAAAAGGTGAGTCTAGTCTAGAGCAGCTTTTCACATTTTGCTCATGGTAAAATGACCCAACTAATTTGTATGAGGAAGGGAAAACTATACCAGATACTATCACAACCAATAGTTGAGAACTATAAAATTCTTTTTAGATTCAACCATGATATAAATCACCATTATTCCTACAAAAGAATAAATAAAAATTGAATGAAAAAGACTGAGAAATTGTCAAAAAACCACTGATTAAAGACCGGTTTCGGTTATTACACCATTGTCAATTTCTGATAACACAAAAAATAAATATAAAAGATAGCTATCTGATATAAAGATAGCCATCACAAAATAGGAAATAGGCATTCAAGAAGATGAGAGTGTAGACGATTATAAGAAGGCTATTGATATTATAAGAATATGCTGGAGATTATTATAGGGCCTAGAGATGACATTTTTTCACGCTATTATTTCAAAATTCTAAACTCAATCAACCTAAAACAACCAACCAATCAATCAACCTAGTCCGTTCTTTGGAAAGGATACTCCGAATATACTTTCCAGTAACTCTCTACCAAATTAAACTTCGCAGAATATCAACAGTTTATTTGTCAAGGTAATGTTTCTGCTAGTGGTTTATTATCTCCTTTTCAATGTTTATTTTAATTAATACTTATAGCTTCACCAAAAACTTGATCATATGTGACAATTGTTAAATAAATAATGTATTTTCAACGCGTATATGAAAATATCAAGGAGTCAAGCAAGAAGAGTTCCACAAAACCTCCGAATTGGAAATAAAATCTTTCAAGGTGTAAGGAACTTCAGCTACTTGGGGGTTGAACTGAATAACGAGAACAAGATGGGTTACAGCATAAAGCAAAGAGTATTGGCTGGAAATAGAGCATACTTCAGTAACATGAAACTTTTAAAGAACAGGCTCATATGTAGAAACACAAAATTTAAATATATGAGAGCCTGTTGTAACGTACGGCTGTGAATCTTGGACGTTAACAAAAAAAGACAAAAACCATTTAGGCGTTCTTGAAAGGAAAATCCTAAGAAAGATTCATGGTCCAGTTAAAGAAGGAGAGGAGTGAAGGAGGAGAACTAATTCAGAGCTCGAGGCATTGATGAAAGGCCGAAATATTGTAAAATTTATAAAGGCACAGCGGCTTAGATGGTTTGGACATATCTGTAGAATGAAGGAAAACAGAATGCCTAAAATGATATTCAAGGAGAGGCTACATTCAAGAAGAAAGATAGGAAGGCCGAGAATAAGGTGGGAAGATGAAGTGAGAGACGATCTCCAAAAAATGGGATATAGAGGATGGAGACAATATTAAAAGAGGACCGAGAAGCGTGGAGAGCTGTGGTGGAGGCGGCCAAAGCTCATATTGGGCTGTAGTGTTGAAAAAAATTAACGCACAAGTATTTTATTGATCAGTTGAAAAATATGTTCAACAATGCATTTATCGTATTTTTCTTCTATTCCAAATCTTGATTTACATGCTCACAATTGAGATTTCTAGAAAAATACCTAAAAAAATCATGGTTTGAGAAATTTATGATATTTTGATACTGTTGTGATAATGCGATTCTATCATTGAGTAAATTAAATGTATATCAATTTACAAATAGGTAAAAGTTAAAATCTTGAATTAAATGCTTACGATAAAAATTTTTAGAAGAATATGTAACAATTAATAGTTTCAGCGATTCTATTTTGATATCGTGATATTTTTATCTTTTCTGAAACTCAAAATGAGTAAATTTGTATTTCAAGTCTCAAGTTAGATGTTGTATTGTTCCAATATTATTCATGGTTTGAGAAATTCTGTTTGATATTAATATGTTATGATTTTGATAGCGATTCTATTATTGAGTGATATATTTTTTATAGAAAAATACGTTACCAAGCGATGTATTGAATCAATTTAATTATTAATTTATTAAATAAACTGATATTTTTTTAGTGCCTGAGAGAAGGTCGCTGGTTGCTGGTTGATAACGCAAACCTGTGTAGTCCTGCAGTTCTGGACCGCCTCAACGGTTTGTTGGAGCCGAGCGGTGAACTGGTTCTGGGAGAGAGGGGCGCATCAGCCAATGGCAGTCTCTACACCGTCAAACCGCATCCCAATTTCAGACTGTTCATCACTGTTGATCCCAAATATGGGGAGATATCCAGGTATCATTTGTATTTATTAATAAAATAATAAGTTTCTTAAAAATGATTATTTTCATGCTATGTTAATATTTAGAACTCTTAAGCCTGGTTTTCACTAGTAGAGTTAGAAGTCGAGTAACTGGCATACTAACTCTACCGAGCTAACTCTACTCTACTTACTTGGTCGAGTAACTGTTTTCACTACAGTTGAGAATAGTAGGTGAAGTGTGTTGTCTAGTGAACAGAACTAACTTCAAATGTCAATACTTCTAAATAAATTAACACTTCAACACTTATCAATACTTTAAAAAAATAACAATACTTCTTAAACTTGATAGCCTACGGCACGACTCTACTCTACTAGCTCAGGACTGTTAGCATACCACCACATACTACCACTACGAAGTATGTCTAGTGAACAGAACTATCCTCTAGTCTACTCTACTATTATTGTAGAGTGTTTTTATTAGAATAGTAGTAGAGTAGAGTAAGAAGCGATGGTGGGGGAAGGCAAGTGGTAGATTACTATCCCACTCTACTCTACCATGACTAGTACTCTACCATGAACGTTTTCATTGGGAGAGTTCACAAGGTAGTTAATACTTCCCAGGGTAGTACTCTACCACTAACTCTACTAATGAAAACCAGGATTTAGTGCATGTTACACAAAAGCCGGTTACGTTTTAAACGTGATTAATTCCACGAGAACCAATCATAGAAGCCGTCTTTTCAAAAACGCCTTCTCTGATTGGCTCTCGTGAAATTATCTACGGTTAAAATTTAACCGGCTTTTGTGCAACCGGGTTAACTCACATACAGATTCGTCTATGTGGGGAATAATATTCACAATGTTGTTTGTGTATTTTGTTCCTTGGCAATAGTATTCTGTTCATATTTTTGATTAAATACCGATTGTGTGTTATGATTTGATTCATATCCAAGTTTTCTCAAGTGTTTTGATTTGTTTCTCATCCCACCAGCGTAGGGTACTTCATGTAATACAATAATACCAGTTCATACTCTGTAAATTTCATTGAATAGTTAGTTATAGTCAGCATAAACTATGCAATCTATGACATGAATAAAGAAATTAAATTAGTATTTATTTGTGTCTTTTGTAAGGCCGTTTGCACTGTGACAGTTTGAACGGAATCTCAGCTAAAACTGGATCGAGTCAAGTTTTATTTGCTACTAGCAGGTAATCCGTCCTCCGCAAGTGTGTATTTTAAAACTTTACAGACTGAAAACTTGACGTAATGGAATCTTGAAGAATTGAAAATGGGCCTATAACACCCCTTGCTTAATTGAGAATTTATGTGCAAAAATTTCTAGTTAATCAGTCCAGTAGTTCAGACGTGATGATGCGTCAAACATAATTTTCCTATCCCTTACGGCTAGGCACACACTAGTTAGTCAAGAAAAGACAAGACACGTTTAGTCACAATACTTCACATACTTGCTTATGAAGACATGTCTAATTGTAATGACTAATCGGTGTGTGCACCGCTTCATAAGCAACTGATTATGTGAAGCATTGTGACTAATCGTTACTAGTCTTGTCTTGACTAACTTTTGTGTGCTCACCCTGTGTATAAGCTAGTTCTTTCCTTTATTATAGTATAGATAATGGGATTCATCTTATTTATTTATTTTGAGTTCAGTCACAAGCTGATCCAATTAAATTTAGGCGTTCACTATACAAGCGACCCTAAATGTATGTGTGTATTGAATTTTATTCCAAGTGTATTTGTGAATTATTAATAAAAACAATATAAACCATGTAGTACCGTTTTTATAAAAAAAGAATTAAACTTTAACCCTACAGAGACACACTTACTTTATGCTAACACAGTAGACACACTGGGGTGTTGAACACCCCAATATAATTTTTGCATGTTTCTTTGAAAAATATAGAGAAAAAAAGTACTTAGCCCATACTTTATCATCTCTTAATCATTTTGTTCCAAGTGCATACAGAAATCGAAAGTAAAGCACTGCTTATCAATATTGATACTAATTATTATAGAAGTACGTATGTTCCGCCTGAGTGTTGGAGCTCCTCTGGTTTGAAGGAATGGCTTGATCATTGCCAATGACAACTCCATAAAAAACTCACGTCTCTTCATTTTATTGTTTTCAATCTCAAGTTGTAGAGAATCATAGCATTCATTCCAATAACATCCATCATCCCATACCACATTCGTAGTGACAATACAAGTAAATCTTTGTAATGAAAGTGTTTGATAAAAGTCCTACGTAAAAGACACTCTGGGGTGTTAGACACCCCAAAAGAAGAACAAGACCTTGTAAAATGCTATTACTGACTGGAAGTGGTGGAGAGTAGTTGACAATACTACAAACCTAATTCAGACTGTGAATAAATTCCCATCTGTTTGATATTGTCAACTGTAGAATAGAAAAAAATCCCTGGGGCGTGAAACACCCCAGTGTGTTTCTTTAGTGTTAAAACATTTCAACGACTAGTTTCGGCCTACTTTGTCCATTTTTAAGTTGAAATGTTTTCAAGTTTTAAAATATTTTAAATAAAAAGGTTACTACATGTTTTATATTGTTTTTCAATTAATTTTAATAAAGTAGCTTATACAAATGAAGTAATTTTGTGTATTGTTGTTTATTTCATCATATTCCAACTGTCTGATATATTAATTGTTGTTTATTTTGCAGGGCAATGAGAAACCGTGGTGTGGAGATTTTCATGACTACCAACCGTCCAGGCATTCTGGGTAACCAGCACTTCGAGGAGATGGACGTGTATGCTTTGCTGGCTAAGTGTGGTCTCAGATTGCGCAAACTTCAAGATTTGCTCATTAAAATCCACCAAACTGTTGTTGCTAATACTTATGGTGAGTTTTTTATGAGGTTCAGCTCATCATTCCTATGGTTTAATGAAGAATACATGTCATGTTTTGATTTTAATGATGTCTCCATTAGTTTAATCGTTCGAAAACTTCAACATTTTTTACTATGGTTCTTAAAACTGTTGTTTATAATACATATACGGTAAGATTTCTGTAGGACGATCATTTACACGATTTATCGAAAAATATTGTTAATAATTTATGGTAAATAGAACATAATTATTCCTTGATTCCTCTCTTATCATTTTCTCATATTGTATATGAAGGGTTTATAATATGTCCAAGTGACATATTGTTAGTTTCGGGAAGATTGAGCCTAAAGTTTATTTACATTAATTAATTCTTCATTCATGAAATGAATACCGTATAGAAATTATATTCATCTATTCCTATAACTATTCAGTATACTTTTACCAAATCAAACGTACAGTTTCATGTCTCAAATCGCTCTCCTTTCTCACTTATCAGCTAAATAGTGATAAGAAGTATCACTTGTACCCCTTGTTTACCAAACAAAACTCTATTGTCCAGCTACACATAAATCTATCAAATTTACCAGCAATTAAACAATGATTAATGACCTCATTGCAATATTATCTGATTCGCTAATTGGTTCTTGAGGTATCTTTTGCTTGGTGACATGGTTTAATCAAGGTTAAATTTAATGTGATGGATACGAGCAACCGTTGTCCTGTAAACAAGGAATCCAAGTCCCTATAGTAAACAGTTGTTTGAAAATTAGTTTGAAAATTTTACACCAGATGTCAGCACTGATTAGACTTACGCTTATACCTCTTGTATACTAGATTTTTACCACTTTCAGCTATCGATTACTGTAGCTAACTCAAAAAAATTATAAATGTCACTTGGACCTCTTGTATTCTGACCCCCTCATATGGTTTCTAATATTTAGTATAGTCTCTAGTATTCAGTATATTTAGTTTCTCATAACATTATCTTTTATAGAATAGTTTTTATCCTTGTATTTATTTCTCTCAATTTTCGATTTCTTTGTATAGTGATTATTGTAATTTTCTTGATTGCGGAGTAATTTTGGGGATTTTTCCGTGTGCTCCCATATTGTTGTGAATAAATCTTATATTCTCACTTACGTATATTCTCTCAGTTGAACACGAATAATATGTTTTGATGTTTACATGAGTTTGTGGATTTGAGTGAAATTTTCAATATTTTTTTCAATTGTGAAGGAAGAGTTTTGTTTGGATTCATATTTGGAAATTGATCAATCTAATAAATTCAAAATTGTAGTAGATACATTTTTTGGACTCAAAATTGTGTACGAATTATCGTTTAAGTTACGTAAGTAGCATAACCTTTAGACTGTGTATTCCAAATTAAGGTTTGAAGCAGTTTTGGGCAAATGCCTGTGTTTTCACCTGAATTGTATTTGCATATGAATAAATAAATAAATAAATAAATAAATAATTAAGTATTTGACTATAATAGATATCAATTGATAATATTAAATTGTTTGAAACCTTATACGCTCCATATTCGAAACCTTTGAATATTGTTAATAGTATGAAACAAATATTTGTTTATGTTAATGTTTATGATTTTGAAAGGACGGATTCAAAGATCCAAAGGTTCAAAGAATCTCACACATCAACCGAAGCTTATTGTGTGTCCCAAGTATGTTCGTTAGGCAAACCAATACCTGTGTCCTTTACAAGGTCCAGGAGTTTTTCCCTATACTAACATTCCATTCCTCACCTGGTTGCTTGCAGCCAAACAGAGTCCTTCTGCTTAAAATATAGTATATTTCGCACCTAGAGCAGAAAATGAGACTTCTCCGGCTCGAAATCGGTTTTCAAGTCCGAGGCCGTAGGCCGAGGACTAGGAAAGATTGAGAGCCGGAAAAACGTTTTTGCCCGTGGTGCGAACGCTATTTTTTGCCACACACAAAAATAACATAATTATATATATGAGAATAGTTGTTTACTAAGCACTTCCGAAAGCAGAAGTGGAAGGTGATAGCTCTAGCAAATCTGAGGTAATCTGAATATCAGGAAATTGTCCAAGTATTTTTATTGTTTATTCTGATTTGTCTAAATAACCTAAAATATTATGTTGAATTATGTGGGAGTTAGTGTTTATACTTTTTTATTCTTTCAAATGACAATAAGATGATATTATTATAAATGTTTTAATTATTGAATATTGAACACAAATAATGAAAAGTTTTTTGATCAGCTGTTTTTTGATCACCTTTCTTAGTTCCATGTTAGCGGCTGGAAAGGGTACTCTTTCCGGCCTAGGCCGGAAAGAAACCTGTTCTGACGTCAGACGAGAGTCGTCTGCAAACAATGCCTTTCAGATCTATGTAGGGACTGGAAAACAGCTGCTTTCTGTGCAGTGTGGCGAAAATAATTTTTCCTACAGTTACCTTGAAAAGTGGCCATTGCTGCACTGATTACAGAACGCAAAGAATCACTTTTCCGCTCTAGTGCGGGAATAGTATATTTCGCACCTAGAGCAGAAAATGAGATTTTTCCAGCTCGAAATCGGTTTTCAAGTCCGAGGCCGTAGGCCGAGGACTAGAAAAGATTGAGAGCTGGAAAAACATTTTTGCCCGTGGTGCGAACGATATTTTTCGCCACACTACAGGTATTGCTGACAAAATAAATAAAGAATACAAAATAAAGAATACTCGTTAAGCTATCGTACCTATCTCTTGATTTTAGTGGTAGAAGATTTGCAGTCAGGATTTCAGATTCTTTTAAAATTTCACTTGGAATACCACAGTCATCTTCAAGCATTTTTGAAAATTCGGAATGCACTAATCAACAATAAATATTGAATAAAACTGGTTGCGAAGCGAATTAGTTTGATTCGAAACTGGAACTAAAATCATGGCGACTTCAGCTTATTATGAAAGTGGACACTCGCCCGATCTAGCGGATGACTTATTAATAATAATTAGCGCGTTGTTTCCAGCCATAAGCGGCTGGAAAGAGACAACTTTCTGGCCTAGCCCGAAAGAAAACCCTTTTCTGACGTCGTCTGCAAACAAGGTCTTTCAGATCTACGTAGGGACTGGAAAACAGCTGCTTTCTGTGCAGTGTGGCGAAAAAATTTTCCTGCACTCCAGATTTGCAACATGGCAACGCAAAATAGTTAGTAGGTTATATGGAGCACCAGTGCAGCAAAATCAAAATTAAGTTGGTAACAGTGGTATAGTGTGGTGGTGCACGTTATAAGAGTCTTGAGGGTGGTGGAGTGTGGTGGATGACAGTCACATTACACATCACACAGCCGCCATTCAAACACACATACTACATTCTATTTTATTTATTAATAATAAAATTACACAGATATACATTTGATGGATTTCAGGCAATTTTAACCATAATTACCCACTTTTCATATTCAATGGTAACTGTAGGAAAAACTTAATGTGAAATACGTGCGCAAAGTTCCTCTCTGCATATAGTAAGCTTTATGAGATGTATGCAATCTATTTGTATAACAAAATATTATGACATTCTATTTTATATTTGTTATTACAAGCATAACACTTGTCTCTCCTCCTTATAAAAATAAATCACTAAAGCTGCGTTTACACCAAAGTTATTAACAAAATGTTTATCTTTCCGTCCTTATATATTCTATTATATTGAACTTAACTTATTATACACGTCATGTGCATATGTGTTGTCAAGTTCCGTTCAATCTAATAGAATCTATTTGGAGGGAAAAATAAACATTTTGTTCATAACTTTTTTGTCATACCTACTCAATTGCAGCTGTTTTCCATGCATTAAATCAAGCCGGTAAACAGCTGTTTGCAGAACAAGAAAACATGTGATTTTCATTACAGCATACTATACTGTAAAGAGATCATATAATATGTTCTCTTTACAGTCGAGTATGTTAGGACTCTACTGAGTCCTAATAACATCTGAGTAATTAATATACTAGCTCAAATAATTAAAGAACCTCATTTAAGAAGTTTCAAGTTATAATAACTCATCTGAAATCTTATAATTTAGGCCTTTATTATTTTATATGAGCTCGAAGGGTCTGTCTGTTATGAACTAGGCACTACGGGCTAGGTCATGTTTATAGAATGCAGTAGCTCGAGCAGCAGCAGGTAATAGTTTCTGTTTCTCAGCAATATTATTCTTTCTCAGATAACTATAACAAAAAAAATATTGTATGTAACTTGTACGGTAACATATTTACCGCATTCGTATGATAATTCTGCCCTCAACTACGTTTCGGGCAGAAACAATCATACTTATGCGGTAAATTATCGTTACCGGACTTGTTGCGTGAAGTACTATGGTGTAAACGCAGCTTTAGTATAGAAAATATTGCATATCATTGGAAATGATCTAATCTACCCCATTTGCATATTAACTTGCCTTTGAGAATAATTTTACTACATGACATCTTTGTGTAGCATCAACTTACATTATTTATTTTTTCTAATAATATTTCACATTTTCAATTTTCCAGGCAGTGACGATTTCACCGTAAGCCAACTACTGAACGCTGCCACCTTGATCGTTCAACTACACAGCTATGGCGTCGCTCTTCGGAAATCGTTCCGGTTGGCCTGCAACGATGTCTACCTCAAGAACTTGAACGTCGATCCGATTAGAAAAGAGAAAATCTCGACCGCCATCGAAGAGCTTTTCACGTATTTCCCGTCGCCTCCGAAACTCGAAATCCGCGATCTCTATTTCCAAACTTTGTCGACTTATGATGTTCAGAATGATTGTGACTCCAGTATGGCTGCCAGGAATCTAGCGTTTGTTACTGGTGTTTTGGAAGGGTTAAGATTTTTGGCGAGAAACGAAAAAAATCCGAAACTGCTTGCTCGTCAAGTAGATCAACTGAGAGTAAAAAGTTTGGTGGGGTTGAATTTTTCGAGCCCTCTTCTCGAGGACAAAAACAATCTTGAGATGAAAGTGGTCGAACTGCTTCCCAATCTTCTGTTGCACGCTTTTTCGACTTCCTCGAAAACTAGCTATGATTTTGTGGGCAGGATTATCAAAACCCTTGCCGAGAAACTGGATTGTGAATCAGTTGATATGAAGAGTGAAGATGTTTCCGAATCTTTCTCAATGCAGAAGGTGGTCATCAAATCTTGTGAGAAACTAGTAGCTGAATCTACTGATTTGAAGGGTGCAGCCGGGTATGCTTGCAGGGTTGTTACAAAATGTGTTGAAGTTATGGGGAAATTATTGGAAGATTTCAAGTTTGTGGATAGTGAAGTTGTATTGGGAGGTCCTTGGGATATCCGTAGGTTGCTGTTGAAGTTGAAACAAAATGGGGATTGGTCCTCTGAGAATAAACTGTTTGCCCTCTTGTATTTCATTGTGAGACGGGCAGCCTTTGAAGGAGGTTCTGGTAAGGATGAAGACGAAGATGACACTGGACGATCTCTGGAGATAGGCACCATGTCAGTTCTGGATTACTCGGAGGCTTTGAGGAAGGGTTGGTTGACAGATATGGTCTCCAATGAACCCCTGATCTCCCAGTTTGGAGCGCTTTTGGGTGCAGTTGACGACTGTGTGATGTTGGTGTTGAATTCTGTGAGCAGTTCGTTGTCAACTGAGAAACTTTTCCAGTTTTTGTCAGCTTTGGAGTGGAGGTTCAGACTGGAGGAGAGCGGGAAGATGGTTCTGTTTGACTCCCCAGAAAGCACCCAATGTTTGCCCCAAGTATCCCAGAAAACTAGGATGATGTTGACGATGCACTATAAATGGTTGGATAAGACACTGCTACCGATGTTGGTTGAAATGATCGACAAAGACAGTTCACTGTACAGTTCTCAACAGGCGAACGCTATGGTAAGTTTGTTGGGGGAGATTGAGGTTTCACTCCATCACGAGTTCACTTCCCCCCTACTATCTCTCACTAAACCGGTTCGCGCTATCTGTGGACAATACCTACCCCCTACAAATATCCCTACAAAGGAAGGGGAAACTGTCTACAAAGGGGGTAGCATCTATGATTGCAGTGCGAGGAACCTGAAGAAATCAACCCTTGTGGAAAGGATTGGTGAGATGCAAACCGCTAAAGGACGACGTTGTAGGTTGTTGAATATTGAAGCCAGAGCAGCCTTTTTCAGTGGTGATAAAGAGGAGATGGATAGAGCTGTCCAGGAGGAACAGAACTTGAGTTTAGAATTGAAAACTGTGGTAGATCCAGAATCTGAGGGAAAACAGTTGATGAAACCTAGGGTAACACCAGAAATCAAGTTGTTCCCTGTCAATGAGTTGTTGGCCCTAAGAATGAACACAGCGGTACGTTTGTATTTTTTGAAGAACAGTGGTGGTAATTTGTGTGGAATTCCTGATGAATCAATGGAAGTAGACGGTGATAACGATGACAATTTGTTGAGCAACTTGCATAATTCACTGAAGACTTGGACAAAATGGCTGCAATCCTCACCAGTTGAACTTGCAGCACTGATGTCACTAGCGACACCTATCAGTAAACGCCAGAAACTGTTTTGTCTACTCTTGGAACAGTTCAGCTGCTCGCTAGCCGTGAAACGGGCAAACCTGTGGTTAAGTTGGGGAGATGCCAGCGATGTGGAAGGAGACCACGACCAGTATTTCAAAGATGACGGGGAGCTTTGCAACCCTACCTCACCGTTGCTGTCCTATTTCGTCGCCTTGCTAACCTTCCCCGACAGCGGAAAAGGTTTGGAGATTGATTCCCTCCGTGGTCACCAACATAGGGTTGAACTATTGAACGCGTTGAAAACGACACTGTGGAGGAATGTGGCAACACTGTCTTCTCCGAACCTAGATTTCGCTGTGAATGAAGAGATGTGTGTCAGGAATGCGTTGAAAAACTTCTCCCAAGCTCTACAAAAATCGTTGATCGACAAAGGGTACATCAAACCAGTTAATGATGATGAAAGTGATGATTTGTCAATGGAAACAGATGTGGATGATGAAGATTTAGTGTTGAAACAGGTCACTGAAGGGTTGGAGTGTTTGTACAAACAGAAAGAGGAGAAAAAAGTGTGGAGGAAGAAGGATGTAGCCAGTAGAAGTCCCGCTGAAAGCATACCGAGTATGTTCAAGGGTGTGAAATCTGCTCTAGATAATATCAGCACCACTGATAATAATACAGATAGGTGGATACTGTTGGGAAGTAGCTGGACTTACCTGGGTTTGGCTCAGCTGATAGTGTTTTCATGTGTGGAGGCTGTAGATCCTGTCAAGAAAACCTCGTTGAAATTGGGGTACATCAAGGAGGAGAAACAGTTTCTGGAACAAACAGTTTGTGTGGAAGTTGTACAAGCGGCAAGTTCAGGTGCGACAGACTATGTCTTCCGGGAGGAATTCGGAGATAAACGTAGGGAATTGCTGGGGAGGCTGGAGAAGTTAGGGAAGGATTGTCCGGTTCGTCCAAATGTACCCGAACAAGATTACAATGATCTGGTGAAGGATTTCTTTCATTTGACGCAGAACGTTTGCTCGGTGACCAGAGTTGAAGGGTTGATGAGGAATCTGTTGTCGAAAACTGATGTGGAAAATGTTCTGAAGGAGACAGCGCTGTGGTTGAGGAATGTCGACACGTTTTTGTCAGTTTTTGGGGAGCGGTACGACCCCGAGTACCCCGACATTGTTGGCCCCATAATGTCGGCGATCACGCAGATCAAGTACGGCGTGAGGCTGATGATGTGTGGGGTTGAAAAGTGTGTTGAGGACGATGCAGATGAGGAGGATGAGGATGTACTGACGGGGAATCTGGAGTTGTTGGGCCGGTTTCCGTTGACAAGTCGCGCTCAGGTTCTGGAGTTGGTATCGATGTGTAGCGGCCGCAAAATGGCGGACCTTTTGAGGCGTGCTGCTGAGGAGGAGTTGAAGGAGGGTGGTCCGGGAGGAGGACGCAATGCCACCTTCCGATTGGCCAAGTTCTGTCTGCAGGAGATGCACAACATTGTGCAGATTAAAGGTGAGATATCTATGTATCTTTTTTTTGTGTAGTTAACATTTCTCAGTCTTTTTCATTCAATATCCATGTATTATACTAACAAACTCAATCAATAAATACTATAGTGATGTCCACGTTATAATGGCAGTGATTGATTAGCAATGGTATTGCTATCCTTGTCTATCATTCAACAAAGCGTATAGCACTATCTCTTTCTCGCTCTGCTCTGTTGCCAGATCGTCTTTTAACAATGTAGAATTAATAACCAGTTAACAAAATATTTCATCTTAAGTATGAGGTCCACGTTATAATGGCAGTTTTTGATTAGCAATGGTATTGCTATCCTTGTCTATCATTCAACAAAGCGGATAGTGCTATCTCATTCTCGAATTGCTCTGTTGCCAGATCGTCTTTTAACAATGTAGAATGAATAACTACTTAACAAAATATTTCATTTTAATTATGGCAATTCATTATAACATTATTGAAAAATATAAGTTCTTGCTTAATAAAATATAATTGATTATTTTTAACGAGAATGAACAGTTGATATTACATCAATAAACTTGTATCAGCTACCGTCTATAAAAGGCATTGACAAGATAGAGGATGGGCAACGTTGTTCTGCTATCTTTCTTCCTACCATTATAACGTGGACCTCACCATAGATGGAAATATACTTAATTCAATGTTGACAATTCCATTCTTCAGATTGAGATTACTGAGATATTGCAATTAGTCTAGCCAATCTATAAATTTGGATATTCGTTTAGTAATAATATTATTAATTCCATCCTTTATTTGAGCACTGGATTGGAGCAAAGGTGTCTTCTAGCCCATTCGTATGACTCATCAACGCGACGATACCAGAGTCGCGTTGATGAGTTAATATTATATAATCAAATTATAATGTTAACAAGTGCTAGCTTCGTATATGAGCAAGCAATATATACGTTATATTTATACGGGTACATAATATGTTATTTAATAATATTATGATAATGAATATCAATCTATTCTTTTCTCTCAATCATTTTTATAAAATTTTCGTTAATGATAATGTGATATTATGTGAAATAAAGCATTTATCAGAAGAATACCAAGTATAATTTTCAAATGAATAAATATGATAAATCAAATCAAAATGGTTCTGATAGAAGTCGTGTTGTTTCACGATGAGTTTACAAAGCTACCGGTGTTTCACACTGCATTTGGTATGTTTATTGTCTTTATATTACTAACATAATAAAGTGACAGAACTCAAATCTTGTTTGGAAACCTTCCTCAACTTAATGCCAACCTGACAAAATTGGACTGGTTGTTAATTTAGTAACCAATTCTATTTTAACCATCTGTTTCGAAGAGTAGTCTCATTAGTCCCACTACATTGTATTTCTATATTAACTTAAATGGTATGTACATTTCAATTATAATATATTCATCTCTCATGAATGAAATTTGAACATTAATTCTGAAAAATCTATAAGGAAAATTGAAATTTGGGCTTCGAGGTGCACGAGATTGATATTTTTACAATCATGTGCAAAATGTTGCTATTTTGGGCTTAATGCCTGTAGTCTTTTTTGTTCTGTAATAAATAAATAAAATTTGGATATCTAAATCATTTCCGTTTTTCCGGTTTGCAATCCACAAGTTGACATGTTTTGATGCGAACAAACACAACCCTACTCTCTCTTATTATTATAGATTATGATCAAATCACTATACTATTGTCTTGTTGTTGATTGATTAATAGATTGAATGATGATTGTAGATTGATTGAGGTTTTGATTGTTGTAGGTGACGTAAGCGATGATTGGTCGGATATCTGTGCTGTACTAGACCACGTGGTGTGGGCATGGGAGCACCAGGAGGAGGAGAGGAGGCAACGGATACTGGCTGAGGAGAGTCTATACGTCAACAAGGTAAATTTATATTAATTCTGTTATCAATATACGAAACATAATGTTTGCATTTTTCTAAAAACAAAATTAAACTGCCATTCTTTCCATTCTTTCAGAAGTTTATAGAAGTTCCCTATAATGAGGTCCACGTTATAATGGTAGTGGAGAAAGAAAGGGGAACAGTGTTGCCGATTCTCTGCTTTGCCATTGCCTTCTATAGAAGATATCTGGTTTCGGTAAATCTGATGTAATATTCATTCTTGTTAAAAATTAACAATTATATTTTGAATTATCATCTTAATTTTCACATTGTTGGAAAACGATCAGTCAACGTTGCGGAGCTGAAGATGATCTGCTCTGTAGAATGATGGACAAGGATAGCAACACCAATGTTAATCAAATACTGCCATTATAACGTGGACCTCACTATGGAACAGCCTATGAGGATCTACTTAAAATTTTCCAACAAAACCTACTTTGTTCACACTTTTATATAATGTATTACTAACAGAACAGAGAAACAAAACTTATCGAGTACAGATAAACATGATGTGATAAACATAATGTATAGATAAACAGAATGTGATCATTCTGTGAACAGGTTCAATTAAATTTTTTTAGAAGACATTGAAATACATAACGATTAAAAATGATGCACCAATTTAAAAAATTATGTATAACTTGAAAAACAACTAAATGATCCATTGATTTTATTTCAGCCAGAAAATACATAAAGTATACCAGTCCATGACAGTACAATAACATTACAAAAATAATACAACAGTCACAAGAACAATAAATATCAATCAATCAATAATTTTATTCAAATCAATGCAATATACATAAAAGAAATCAAAATACATAAAATCACAATCAAAATAAAGTTCTAATAAAATACAAAAACAGGCTTCATGGTGGGGTGTGCTGATAAGAGAGAAAGGAAAGGAAATACCTAGCCAACTATGGTTTCCCATGTAATGGGCAGATAGAGGGTATAAAAGTGAGGAATGAAGGGTGAAGAGGAGAAGAAAAGGGTAGTATTGAAGAAAAAAGTAGAAAAAAATGTGCAAAAATTGTAAGCGAGTCCACTTTCAACAAATGTATCTAAAATAATTGGCCTTGCAAACAGTAGTTTGAGCAAAAGTCCCGAGATTCATACGTCGATATGGAAGAAAAAGTTACTGTATATTGACCTACATCACACAATACAGACTAATCCTCAATTTTTTCTTGTAAAAAAAATGTTGAGTTGTTTCCATAATTTTCACCAACTCTGTATGTGTATTATTTTATAAAAAAACAATATAAAAATAAGGAGTACAGTTCTATTTAACACATTTAAAACAACTAGTTTCGGCCTATGGCAATTTTCAAGTTTAAATGCATGAATAAACAGAACAATATTGGATAATGTAAACAACTAGTTGTTTGAAATGTTCTAAATGAAAGGGTAATTCTTTTTTTTAATTGAAGTGATTTTTGTATTATTTTGTATGAATTTTATTGTGATTCTTGTATTGCAATAAAAACTTGTTAGTGTTCTCTTATAATATCATATAACTCAATTTTAATATTATTGCGTTGTAATACCGTATTATATTAATTGCTCATAAATCCATTGTTATTTTAATTATGTGTAAATTATTGTAGTGTGTAGTAGGTATGTAGTGTTTTACTGTGATAGTTAAGTTCTTCAACTTTTTAATTTTTTCAATGAATAATGACGGTTGTCTCAACATATTGTATGTTATATGACAATAAACGGTAATTTGATTTGATTATAATTCTTCAATCCACATAGGTGCGCATGCGCGGAGAGATGCCCACAGAGCAGGAAGAGACAGAGGAGGAGATATCGGCCTTTTTCAACCCGAACCGCGAGGCAGACTTCGGTGATTTGGAGCCGGCGCCTCTGGAAGGTCGCAAACCACGGGAGGAGGAGATGGTGGCGGCTGACGAGAAAGAGGAGGCCGAGATGATCAAGTTGACTGTCAAGGATTTGCAGGAGATACACAGGATACATTCGGAAATGGTCAGTTGGAAATTAATATTTAAGAATTATTATTACTCTAGTGTTTTGTATTTATTTGGAATTTGTTATCAACTTTCTCTTAATTTTGAAATTATTACTGTTCTCATTTCTTGCAATTTGTCTTCAACTTTTAAATTTTATAAAATAACTCAATTAATTCAATCTGCAGTGGTAATCAAGTGTAATATTTAACTATAGTTTGGTGTTTCAATTCTTCCAATTTCAAAATTTCTAGCTCATATATATATTTTTGGACGAAAATTTAACTTGAACTTTTCACAGTAGAAACATAACCTTTTTTTGGACATGTTATTAATTATCAAATTTGCTAATGGAATAGTTTTGGGCCATACCTTTTGTTCCTTCCCAATCATATTTATATGATTTGTGATTGTATCCACAAATAAGAAATTGGTAATAATAACTTATTTTATATGTTTTAACATTTGGGAGAGGAAAGTTTTGGGTTGGCTTCGTTGCTTCTTAGGTCTCAGCTTTTAATAGTTTTGGTTGAATAAAGTAAATGAGTAAAGCACTACATCTAAAAAACGAATCAAATAAATAAATGTTTATTTCCCAAAAAACTAAAACTACTACATCAATTTATCACAGAAAATATTAGATAAATTACAATTACATACAATAGTTAGTTTCAGAAATTTCTTATAATGTGCCCTCTTCATGTTTAGAGTTCTCTGTGTGGAAATTGACCTACTCCACTATGGCGAACTATGCTCTAGAGGAGGTTTTGAAAGATCTACGTTCATATTTATTTCTAAGTAGCAGGTAACCCGTGCTGCGCAAGGGGTCTAATTAAAAACATGACAATCTTGACCTACTGAGATTTTTAAGAATTTAGAATAGGCCTATAACCATCCTCGGTGAATTAAAAATCAATATACAAAATTTTCAATCAGTTGATTTAGTTGAGACTTGATGCGTCATTCGTGAATTTCCTATCCCGTACGTGTATAAGCGAATTCCTTCCTTTATTATATTATAGTTTTCATTCAATTAATTCATTTTTAGGTAATAATACATTCAACCATAGGTGTAAGTCTATAAGTTGATTGTAAGGGTTTATCTGCTTAATTTATTTATTCCTAGTGGGTAACCTGTGCTCCGCAAGAGTTTAGTTAAAAACTTTACAAACTGAAAACTTGTCCTTCTGAAGAATTTGAAATAGGCCTATAACCTTCTTTGGTAAATTGAGAATCTATATGCAAAATTTCAAGTTAATCAGTTTAGTAGTTGAGACCTGATGATGCGTCATTCGTGTATTTCCTATCCCGTACTTGTCTAAACCAATAATTCTTTCCTTTATTATATTATAGATTTACCCAATTGAATGATATATTTGATTTGTTTTCAAGGTGCAAAACAACACAGTGACCCATTGGCGGAGGCAATTGGACTCCCTCAATCACCAGCCGAACTTCCTGGCTCCCTACGAGGAGAGGTTCGCAGTCTTCAAGCTGCTGCTGTCCAAGTTTTGCAGGCGGTGTGACGTCAGCCTGGACTATGCGGTGGGTGCAGGTCTCTGTGTGGCCGCTCACATAGCAACGCGTGCTGGACATATTCACGACGATTCCGATCAAGTGCAGGTAATTAATTAATTAATAATAAAATATAATTATATTACCCTTTAAAATTCATAGAATATTAAAAACCAAGAATACAAATTGTAATTTTTAATATTTTATTAATTTTAAAGGGTAATATAATTCTATTTCATAAATACAAGAATGTAGCCCTGAATTCATACATTTTAATTAATAAGTTTATTTCGCCAAAAACAACAAAATTTACAAACTTCTTCAACGGTATACAATACTACATAGCATCAATATTGCGCATAAAGTACAAAGTGGAAATAAAATAAAATAAACAATTTATAATTACAACTTTGTAGACAAATAAATACGAGTATCAAACTTATAGCAATTGTAAGGCAATAACACATAAAATTTGGAATTTAATTTAGTTGCACTGTGCAGCAAGAGTCATAGTGGAGTGGTATTTTCAAAATTTGAGTGGGATCCCCAATCGCACCCGCCGTCAAGTTGCCTTGTATAAAATAAATAAATAATTTATCAATTTAAAATGTCTAGAAGGAATCCTAAATAAACAGAGAGATTTCTGTCCTATTGTACCGTGACGTGTCGTCCCGGAATGTGAGTGTGAGCGCTGTTATCAGGTCTGGCTGCCGTCGATACGCCAATCCAATCAACCCATCAGAGAACATTCTGTGTTGTCGTGTTGGCGAAAAATCGGTGTGTTGAAATTTACAAAATAAACTACCATAATGCTGATTTCCTACAAACTTCATTTCTCACTTTTCATGATTTTAGAGTCAATTTCTTTTCAATAATATTTGTTGCAATTTTAATTATCAGATTAAAAAAGAAAAATGTAAAGAAGAATGTTTTCTATCAATAACTCCAAACTAGAATCATGGCCTCAGCTTATGGAAAGACAAAGTTAGTAGACAATAAATTGTCTTCTAACGTTGATGGAGAGATAAATTTTCAAGATGTTCGATGTTTTTTAACGGGTAGTATAGTAGTCTACTAGACAGCTGATTTATGAATAATAATAATATTCTAGTCTTATTTTTACGGTAATATTGGCGTTCAAAGGAGACTCCTTTTCATTTTGTATTATCCTTAAAATGCAAAATTTTAAAAAACCGTATGTATACGTCGACGCGAAATTCAAAAAGGAACATACCTGTCAAATTTCATAAAAATCTATTGCTGCGTTTCGCTGTAAATGCGGAACATAAACATATAAACATAAAGAGAAATGCAAAACCGTCGACTTGAATCTTAGACCTCACTTCGCTCGGTCAACAATAGTTAGATTATAGTTTTAAATGTGTAGCCGCCAATCGTCATTAAGTTATCCCCCTAAATTAGTCTTGTTTAAGAATGAGGCTTACAGTTCAACGAGCAAGGAAAGTTGTGTGAGTCTACCAGAGTTACATTATATCCATTTTCAGTTTTCTTCACTGAAGTCATGATTTGATGTTGATTGTTGTTGGAGGTATGTGTATTGTTTATAAATTTATGACAATAAAATCGGTAAATATTTCAAACGTACACATTAGATATTTAAAAAGATATACTTACTCTATTCCTTAAAAAACTAATGGATTTGATTATGTGATAATATTTTGTTTAACTTGGAACAACCATTTTTCATTGCATTTAAAATATATTAATATATAAATTCTAAAATTAACTATCTTCACTCATCAGGGTTATTGCATTGTTATGTTTTTGTTTTCCTGAATGTTTTTTCTCATATCATTACTAAACCGGTTGGACATTTATGTGGTTGCCTAAATCAAAATCATAAAAAGTTTGGAAAATTTAAATTATAGATTCAGTAAGACCATTGCTGTGTGTAATTATGATAATTCTCTATGTAATTATGGTTGCTCTTTAAGAAGAAAAGAAATTGTAGTTTATATTTTAATCAACAAAGTTTGTTTAAAACTCTTGAATCAAGTTATTTCAAAATGGATTGTGTTGGTTGTAGACTAAAATATTCAAGGGGGAACAAGGTTCAAAGATGAGGAAGTTTTAGATTTTATGTTAAAACACAATATTTTAAAAAGTGTTACAAAGAGTAAAATGTGTGGGGAACAGTGCAATTTGGCCAAAAAGTGAAATAGGCCTACCAGTGATCAAATAGAAGTAACCATACCTAGATTTGGTTTTGGTGTGAAAAAGACCGACTTCCCTGGCTAACTGGTTGAATTCTAGTTCAAGAGAAGATATGACGATTGTGAGAAGCGCAATCAGCGCATCTACTATTTCTTTGAGTCGGCGGTAAGTCGTAGGTCCCCACGCACTAGAAAGGTTTGGTTGGGATGGGTTTGGTGAAATTAGTTTTTCCTTTTGCATTGGAGTTTTGAGTGTTAAACAATGAATTGACAGTTGTCACAGAAGATTTCTTTGAAATGTTTAAAAAAAATAGTGAAAACTAAGAAAAAGTGAAAAATACATGATGTGTCCGTTAGAAATAATTACCATAAAATCAAATCTCTGTAAATAATAAAATGTAGGTGGAGTGTGATTTTATTGTGATTACTTATTTAATATTCATGGCACGGGAGTGAATTTTAATTCTAATTACGGCGTGCTGATTTGCAGAATACCTGCAAACTCTATCGCCTCTACGATTTGAGTTAATTCTCATCCATTTATTATCCATGACGAACTGCAAGTAATAATTCGTTTTGAACTCTTTTCAACGACACTACAGTCTAATTGACCGAGCGAAGTGAGGTCTAAGATTCAAGTCGACGGTTTGGCATTTCTCTTAATGTTTGAATGTTTATATGTTGCGCATTTACGGCGAAATGCGGTAATAGATTTTCATGAAATTTGACAGGTATGTTCCTTTTTAAATTGCGCGTCGACGTATATACAAGGTTTTTGGAAATTTTGCATCTCAAGGATAATATAAAAGGAAGAAGGAGCCTCCTTCATATGCCAATATTAGAGTAAAAATCAGACTATAGAATTATTCATCATAAATCAGCTGACAAGTGATTACACAGATGTGTGGAGAAGCCAGTCTATTACTGTATTAGTATAAGGTCTATGGTTTCAATCAAAGACATTAAAGAGGTATGCATCTTTAAGCTGGGTTTACACCAAAGTTATTAACAAAATGTTGATAACTTAATCCTTATAGATTCTATTAGATTGAACGCAAGTTGACAAACACACATGTTCATCATGTGTATGATAAGTTATGTTCAATCTAATATAATCTATAAGGATTGAGTTATTAACATTTTGTTAATAAATTTGGTCTAATCGCAGCTTTAAGATTTATAATTCGCTAATTCGCAGCTTTATAATCTATAAGGATTGAGTTATTAACATTTTGTTAATAAATTTGGTCTAATCGCAGCTTTAAGATCTTTGGTTTCAATATTCGGGTTTGCAGTCATGGTATTATTATGCGTGTCCATCAGTATCAATATTCTCACATTTGAAAAAACTAATTTAATAGGTGATTAAAAATAATCACATGAACTAAATAATGCTGAAGAAATTATAATATTTTTGATTGAAAAAAATTAATTTTCATTTGATGGAAAGATTATCACGGAACTGGATGAATATTATATAAATTCTAGAATAGAAATATATTCTATTCATTGTTTAAATGAATATAAATATTAATAAATTATGGAATACAAATTCAAACGTGAACTGATTTTGTTAACATTTAAAACAGTTGACATCAGGTACTTGTGGATGACAATACTGCGTGAGGTCTACTGTTCACAGAGCTACTAGTATCTTTGAATATTAGTTATTAAAACTAGTACTCACCACAGAGAATTCCTCCTACTTTGTGTACTCACTGAGAAGCGTTTCCTGATTTTTAGAATCCATTCTCAACACTCAAGTTGATTGTTTTGATTATTGTCGTAATTTCGTTCAGTAAACTGCATTGATACTTTGATTCGCGTTTATAAAATATTGTGTTGATTGATTTATTATTTGATTTTCGGTTCGCAGGAACTGCAAGACTCGAGTAGCAAACTACGTCACAGACAGTACGACTTCTACAACGACGCGCACATCGGGGAGAGCCGTCAGTGCTTGTCGCTGCTCAGGTCGCTGATGGAGAGGGTCCATCAGCTGATGCTGGAGTGGCCCGACCACCCCACGCTCAACCAGATCAAGGTCCTCGTCGAGAGGATAGAGGCGTTCGACGCGTGTAGCCCTGTCGCTAGGTTCCTCACCGGGCTGGAGTTGGTGCTCACTAAGGTTAGTATTGATTATCTAATCTTTAATCTATATATATAAAAGCGAAATGGCACTCACTCACTCACTCGCATAACTAAAAATCTACCGGACCAAAAATGTTCAAATTTGGTAGGTATGTTCAGTTGGCCCTTTAGAGGCGCACTAAGAAATCTTTTGGCAATATTTCAACTCTAAGGGTTGTTTTTAAGGGTTTAAAGTTCGTCTTTTAGCATGTATATTCTTCTTCTCCCAATCTCTTAATTAGAATTGAAATTTCCATATCATATGTTACTATAGAACTATAATCTAGATAGAGTACCTCTTCGAAACAGTTGTTAACTGGCAACTAATTAATAATTTTGTCAGGTTGGCATTAAGTTGAGTTGATTTTGTTAGGTTGGCACCAAGTTGAAGATTTAAATGCATTTATCGCGGAAAAATTGATTGGGCACTGCTACTTCAATCCTGGGAATATTATATTACTAGCCGTCAGGCTCGCTTCGCTCGCCATATCTGTTTAGCCAGACGTTTAGTCTGGACCCCCGACTGGATTGTCCTAATATAATATGATAAAAATGAAAAAATGCAGGCGAGCGAAGCGAGCCTGCTGATCTCATTCTTGGACGATCCAGTCGGGGGTCCAGGGGGCGGAGCCCCCTGGCTAGACGGATATGGCGAGCGAAGCGAGCCTGACGGCTAGTGATTTATACAATTAGTACATCATCAAAATGATAGGGTCGGAAAATAAGGTAACCTTGTGCTATACCTCTCCCAAATTCAGATAAGGTCACACCGTAGATAAAGGATAAGCATCAGCTATATTTCTTGTCTCTGATTACACATAGTCCGAAATAGGTTAAGTCTTGTATAGTGAGGTCCACGTTATAATGGCAGTGATTGATTATCAATGGTATTGCTATCCTTGTCTATCATCCAACAAAGCGGATGGCGCTATCTCTTTCTCGGTCTGCTCTGTTGCCAGATCGTCTTTTAACAAAGTAGAATTAATGATTATTTAACAAAATATTTTATCTTAGTTATGAATATTCATTATGAAATTATTGAAAAATATAATTTCTTGCTTAATAAAATATAATTGATTATTTTAAACGAGAATGAACCGTTACATCAATAAACCTACTAATAAAAACAATATAGATAGATAGATAGATAGATAAAGAATTTATTTTTCACTTCAAAAAACAATACAAAATAAGATAAAATTAAATACATCGTCAACAATCAATAACATAGTTCATAATAATCCGAAAATTCTTAGGCATAGCCGAAGCCGTCAGCCGGAGTTGATAGTTATTTAATCTATATCTCATCCTTATCTTCTAGTTTTTGTCAAAGTTCTCACAGTAGGCTACAGAGTGATAGATAAAATCTTGAAGAACCCTTTACTTTTTAAAAACTTCAATATAGTTCAACAACTAGTTTAGACCCTATTTAAAGTTATTTAAAAATAAAGGGTACTTCAAGATTTTTATATTGTTTTTATTAATTTGTTAAAAAGTAGCCCAAGTGAGTAAATTGTTCTTATCAATAAACATGTATCAGCTACCGTCTTTAGACAAGACAGAGGCTTGGCAACGTTGTTCTCCTATCTTTCTCCACTGTCATTATACCGTGCACCTTAATATAGATAGGGTTACACGTAGTCCGAAATTGGTTAAGTCTTGTCACTTCACAAAATTGTCAGTCCTTGATTATTATTTACACAAAGTAGATTTTCAAATTTAGTACAATCTAAAATTGCTGATTGAATTGGTATTTATTGAATGCTGACAATAAATAGTGTGGATAATATAGTAATAATAATAATAATAATAATAATAATAATAATAATAATATCGAGTGACCTGGCTGGCTCAGGTCTGGTGTCAGAGTTTTCAGGTCGCAACTGATCAATTTCAGGGCCTCTGACATGACCGACGACTGCTTTTTAGGCAGCCGGGACCGACGGCTTAACGTGTCCATCCGAAACACGGGAGTGGCCCGAGATAAATATCTTGCCCGGGCCGGGATTTGAACCCGGGCCTCTGAATCATAAAGCCAGTATCTGATCCACTCGACTACGGCCACTCCGATAATATAGTGAGTTCCACGTTTTAATGGCAGTGGAGAAAGATAGCAGAACAACGTTGTCGAACCTCCGTCTTATCAATGCCTTCTATAGACGGTAGCTGATACAGGTTTATTAACTGTTCATTCTAGTTTAAAATAATCAATTATATTTCATTAAGCAAGAAATTATATTTTTCAATAATTTCATAATGAATTTTCATAATCAAGATGAAGTATTTTGTTCATTAATTATCAATTCTTCATTGTTAAAAGACGATCTGGCATTAGAGCAAAGCGAGAAAGAGATAGCGGTATCCCCTTTGTTGAATGAAAGACAAGGATAGCATTACCATTGCTAATCAAACACTGCCATTATTACGTGGACCTCACTATAGTTGATGGTAAAAATGTAGTACAGAATATTAATTAATCACAAAAATATTTCACTCCATATTTCATTATTATAACTTTATGCAGTTTTGTAGTACTTTACGACCATTTCTTACTACCAAAGACTAAGTAAACAGATCTGAGAGACAAGGATAGCAATACACCATTGCTAATCAAACACTGCCATTAAAACGTGGACCTCACTTAGATCGATGCCTTGTGAATACTCTTTTATTGAAAAAATGTTAATTCCTTGTATTTATCCTCTCCTGCTCTGTGTTTTTTTTATTAAATTTATGTTGATTTGATTTGTAGGTGCGAGAATGGGAGGAGAATGCGCACTCTGGTGTGTCACTGGCCAATCACATGTCAGCAATGGTCAGACAGGTCATAGCCTGGCGCAAATTGGAGCTGTCTTGCTGGAAGGGTTGTCTCTTCGCTACCAGGAATAGGTCAGTCACAAATACAGTGATAATCATACTTCAAATCCATATTAGTTCATGATATTTTTCACACTTTTTACTTATTTGACTTGCGTCAATGATAATAGTAATCACTGTATACAGAATTTACTAGTAATAGTAATATAACAAAATTACTAATAATAGTAATAAAGTATACAGACAGTAAATACTGCCCCACGAAAGGTTTTAACAGCCGAAGAAAAATAGTGAATATAAGAAAATTCCACTAGGCATTTTTGTTGAAAATTTAATGTAGGATCTATGGTTTCCGGCTGCGGCTGTTACACCTTTCGTGGGGTACTCTGTATACTGTAATTTATTGTATTATTCATGCAATACAGTCAATATTATAATAATGATATTTGTTAGAATAATTTAAAATTGCAAGTTGATCAATTCATTTGTTCATAAGTGATGATGCGTCAAACGTGTACTTCCTATACATGTATGGCATGTATAAGCCAATTCCTTCCTTTATTATAGATATAATTAATTATTATTATTAAACGAAAATCCACATTGAATGCTGTAATTTACCAAGAACACTTCTGCTACTGCAAATATTGACAACAGGGTAAACAGCTAGATGGAAATTCGATGAACGATGGAAATTCGATTTGATAGATACTATTCAAATTATTTGTAAGCCAGGGAAACGAACCCAGTACCTCCCAATTGCCGGTCAGGAATGCTTACCCTTACACCAAACTGACAATCTCTGGATAGTAGGTATCTCTAGATGATAGTATCTCAGTAATTGTAAATAGATAGAGCTCTTTAGATTCTTTAGAATTATAGATATATTTGTAAGGAGAGCCTTGTGTCATCTACAATTTACTTATTCATTTATTCAGTTTTATTTGGGTGTCTGAATCAGTTCTTATTACTGTCTATTTATTTACAGGAGGTACACTAAAAAAACTGGAATCGGCAATTAGTGGACCAGACATTTACTTCTATTTTTCTATTCTTAACTATTTTTTCACTCTGTGACTAATTCTTGAAATGTTTTAATCACAAGTATTATTTCATTTTTCAGATTGAAAGGCGAAGTCAGCAAATGGTGGTTTCATCTCTACTCTCTAGTGGCCGCTTTCCTGAAAACCAAATCCTCGCCAGACGATCCAGAAATAACTGAAAAAGTGGGAGAATGCGAACTAGTCAAGGCGCTCCAATCCTTCATGGAGAAAAGCACCCTGGTCGAATACGGTCCCCGGCTGGAACTGTTACTCACATTTCACTGTCACAGTTCCAACATGATCGAGCCCGGCCACTGTCAGGCTGCCAGTATCTTCTGGAACTGTTACTGTTACTACAAACAGTTCGAAACGGTTGTTGAGATGAAGATAAAAGAGCTAGGAGCGCCTGTCGAGAAGAAACTGGTCGACTTTGTGAAGATTGCTAGATGGAACGAGATCACATACTGGTCGGTGAAAGAAACCGTTCAAAAAACTCACAGAACTCTACACAAGTATATCAAAGAGTATGAAGGTGTGTTGAATGAGTCGGTTTTGGGAGCCCTTGTAAAGCTAGATTTTGTTGGTGACAAAAAGATCCACGACACGAAATTTGAGGTGAATCCTGCACATTATGTGACTGTGAACCCTGTGAAACCCAACGATTTTGGGTTGGAAGTGTTTATAATGGGTGCGGAGATGAGTATACTGAAAAAAGCGTGCAAGTTTAGCAAGTTGACGATACAAAACATGAGGTACGGGGATTTGATTGGAGTTGTAGATGATTTAGTCGCGGAGATTGTGAAGACTACCCAAGAATTGAGTAATTTGGAGGTGGATCGTAGTTTAGTGAAGGAGAAACAGAGAAGTCAGGCGAAAAGTTTCCTGCAACAGAAACGGAAAGCGTTGACGGATCTGTTCAGGGTTTTGTCGGATATTGGGTTGAGTTATCGTACAGGGTTAGTTGTTTGTCCCGATGAAGCTACAGTTCTGGAGGAGCAATTTGTGGTGGCCCCACTGAATATCGAGGAGGCACTGAAACAGATTGACAGACGGGACGCTGATAAAGATTTGTTGGCAGTTTGGAACGCGGGAGGTGAGAAACATTTCTGGCACGCTATTGCTAGAACTGCGCAGCTGAAGAAAACCCTGCGGAAACCTCATAAAGAGATCGGGCCACCGATTATTGAGAGGTGCAAGGGTTTCACAAACCACCTCATGAAGATAACGGTCGATGAGAAGAAGTCACTGACCGAAACTGTGACTTATTTATATCAAATGCGATGTTACACAAGGTTGTTGGGGTCTGATGTACACTACACCGATTATAAACATACAGAGGTTCTAGTTCATTGTCAACATGAGCTACAAAACCTTCTCAACGATTGTGTCTACTCTCTAGAACAGTTCAAGGTGTTGTTAGATGCTTGTCCTGTTCCGAAAACATCACTCACAGAGGAGGATACAGTGTTGTCGAATACTATGTTGGACCACACGTTTTTGGGACCGATGATATTGGCGAATAAGGGTGACACAGTGTGGACCAATGTTTTGGGAAAAGTTGAGCTGCAGATCAGTGCTGCAAAGTCGATAGTGGGACGCATCGAACAGGCGAACCGGTTCGAGAAGTTCAGTGAAACCCTGAAACGCACTGATTCCAGTGATGAGAGTGGAGCCAACATACCTAGTTTCCTAACTAGAGATAAGTTTGTGGTGTTGAAGGATAGTGTGCCGAAACTGGTGAAATTGGTGGCGGATCTTAACGAGATAAGAGGTATGTTTGATTTGAAATTGTCGATGGCATCTAGAAACCCGTTTGTCGATTTCCTATCTCGGTTGACTGAGAAACTCCAAACGATTCTAGATAAAATAACAGTTCATACTGAGCTAGATCAACCCAGCATACCAACAGCTAAAGAACAGTTGAACCTGATCAACAAACAAACACTGGAGGAGTTTGCAAACAAGACTGATGATTGTACAAGCAGTATACTGATTGCAATTCAGGAGTTATATAAGAAGTATGGCAAATCTGGTGAGGCTAAAAAGAGTACGGAGACCAACCAGGAGAAGGCTAAACAGAGTACGGATGGCGACCAATCAGATGAGAGCTCACTGGAGGAAAATCATTTGAAGTCGAAAGTTGTGGAAAATATTGGCGAGGATGTGAAGAAACTGAATTTGGCTGCTGTGACCCGTTACATTGAGGAGTTACTGGAAGAATTGGCGATCATGGAAGGACATGATAGGATTGCTTGCAAAAGGTAACTCATTTTGATTTTCTGCCATTTGATTTATTCATCTAATGTATAATTCACAAACAAAATGTATCGTCAATCGTCGAAAATGTATCTAATTATGTATAATGATACTGTATCATTAATTATGACACTGTTTCATAAATCATGATACTGTATCATATTATGATTCTGTATCTTGCTACATGATACTGTATCATATACTATGATACTGTATCATATATCATGGTACTGTATCATGTAGCATGATACTGTATCTTATATCATGATACTGCATCATGTATCACCAAATGTCTCGTATTTTTCATAGTAGCAGTACTAAAATTACAGTGTATTTAGAACGTTCTGAGTTCCGTTCCAGAAACAAAATTCACGTTCGATAAGATTGGAATTCAGTAGAATATTTTTGTTCACAAAATTCATCAACAATCCTTTATGACTCAAGTTTATTTTATTTTTAATTGTTTTATCATTTTAAAGTTTAAGTACGCAGAGTAGAGTTGATTTTTTAAAGGTTGTTGTTCAATATGACACATTTTATGAAACTATATAAAATTTACTGAATTTGCATTTCTTTTTTATTTGAAAGGAACATAGCCATGCTATTAGAAATTACACATAATAAAGATAGAACATTTTTAATCGTATGATGTACCAAGGAAGTTTCGAATTAGTTTGATCATTTTTCATTTTTCTAAGTTGTTCAAACATCCAATATTATTATTATAGGCTACTAAATTATACACAATATTATATCAAAATATTAATATTATATCAATAATATTATAATACATTTGAAAAAATATTTTCATTTATAACATTTTCAAATAATTATAACCTTTAAACAATTGAAACTGTTTGTGCACGATTGGCTGGCAAACAATCCTTTTTATAAATTAAGTGAATTTTATGAGAGCAGAATCAGCATACCTTAATTTCTTCAAGTTCTTAAGAACTAGCTGCTTAATTTTGTAATATGGTCTTTGTTATTGGTAATATTTGGAAATGTAATCTAAATAGCAATGTAATAGTAACAATGTGTCTCTCAATGTGTGACTGTCTATTTCATGTTCAATTTGTGTGACTTTGTCTTGTGCTTTTTTGGCTGGCTGACAATAAAATTGTATTTATTTATTATTTGAACATCTCAACAACGCAGCAAGCTGAGCAATAATCAAAATAATTATTCAATGCTCTCGAAATCAGTAACTAGCATCAAACTTTTATAAATATATACAGTTTCATTATAGAAAAAATTTACAACATTTCTGATAAACGTGTTAAGTTTATTCAATTATTAAATTGTGATGCTTATTTATATTTACGGTTTTATTATACCTATTACTGTGAATGTCAGCGTAGTATTTATGGATGACATTAGTTGTTTATTTTACTGTTTTTAATAGTTAATTTGTTTTGTTTTTCTTAGTTTATTGGAGCGATGTTGCCCGCTTTTCGACCAATACCTACTTCTGGCCCAGTTTGTGGTGACTCATCAGCTGTCAGCCTACAGAGTTTCATCCAAGCTATGCTCTGTCCTCTCCTCCTTGTTCGTGAACTTGTCGCAAAAAGGATTCTGCACACCCGAAGACCTCGCCGACGAATTAGACGAAGATGGAGGCGAAAGTGAAGCGAAAGGAGGAATGGGTCTGGGAGAGGGAGAAGGACAGAAAGATGTGTCCGATCAGATAGAGAGCGAAGACCAGCTGGAAGAAGCGAGACCGAAAGGGGAGGAGAGAGACGAAGAGGAGAAAGAGTGTAAAGAAGAGGAAAAAGGTATAGAGATGTCGGAGGATTTCGGTGGGAAGCTACAGGATTTGGAGAAGGATGAGGAAAAGGATGGAGAAGAAGAAGATGAGGAAAAGGAAGGGGAAGAGCCTGACAAAGAGATGGGGGAGACGGAGAAAGGAGCTGAAACTGTAGACCAGGAAATTTGGGGCAGTGATTCGGATGAAGAAGAGGAGGAGGGGGATGACAGTGAGAAGAAAGAGGAGGAAGGAGACAGTGGGGAGCAGATGGGTGAGAAAGAGTGGGGAGCGAAAGAGGATGGAAAGGAACCGAAAAGTGATGATAAAGAGGGAGGTAAGAATGACAGGAAGGATGAGGAGAAGGATGAAATCAACGAAATGGAGGAGAAGGAGGGGGATGATGACCAGGTTGATCCTTATCATAATAAAAACCAGCAACAGATGGATCCAGAGGAATTCGATTTGCCTGAAGATTTAAATTTGGATGACGGGGAGGCGAAAGATGACGAAGATAAAGAAGAAGGAGGAGATGAAGAGAAGGAGAACCCGTTCGATATCGATAATATGAAGGATATGGATGAGGGAGGAGAGGAGGAAGAAGAGGAAGAGAAGAAGGGTGGTGAAGGGAAAGACAAGGAGAAGAATATTGATGAAGAGGAAGAAGGTAGTGGGGGAGAGGATGATTTAAATTTGAACCTGGATGAAAGTGAGGAGGTAGAGGAGAAGGATACGGAAGAAGGAGGGAAGAAGGATGAGAAGAAAACAGGTGAGGAGGAGAAAGAGAGGAGTGTGGAGGAAGGAGAGGAGAAGGAGGAGGAAGAGGCTAAAGCGTCGGAGGATAAGGCGGCCGTGGAACAGACAGAGAGAGCAGAGGAGGCGGCTGGATCAAAGGATGAGGTGGCGGCGGCTCAGGATCAAGCCAAACCTGACGAAGGAGGTTAGTTTCAAATTAAATTTAAACAAAATTTATAAATTTATACTTTTGAATTTCCAATTTATACTTTTGAAGGAGGTTAGTTTCAAATTTAATTAAAAAAAATTATCAATTTATACTTTTGAATTTCCCATCTTAACTGTAAACTGTTGTTCAATAATCTAATAAGTATGGAATTTCTCTTATAGAAGTGTAGGCCTACTTGTAAAAGTGAAATTTTGTACTTATCAATCATAGAGGTGAATTTAATGCTATTTAGAGTAATTTCTGATGACATTGTGGAGCTACGTATAGAAGGACAACACTGATATAATAATATGTTGTCAATTCCATTTTCCTATTAGAGCATTTGCCCGTGATTTGGTATCCTCTCACATTTCCAACAGTACTATTGTACTATTGAGAATTTATTATTACAAATTTGATAGGTGAAGCCAGAAAACTACACTCCAGTGCTTGAATATACAGTTGAAATTTACAATATATGATAGTCAGATGATGATTAATTTATTAGCGATTATCATAATAATTATACAATCAATATTTGCAGTAGCAGAAGACTTCGGGGGTGATTTACAGGATTTAATTTGGATTTCCGTTTAATAATAATCAATAATTATAAATAAATGAATAATCATTTTATTTGTTCATGGACTAGGCATACAAATACAGAGATACGGTTAAATAGAGATACATGCGCAATATAATTATTCTATAATTCCAACATTAACATTCAATAGAAATGAAATACTGAAGTAAAGTGTCAGTTCATGAGAGAGTACGATTTCACTCTTTATGTCTCTTATTAATTTTTTTATAATTATAATTTTTTTAATGAAATATTCATATTGATTAAAACTTTTACAATATTTCCATTAATAAATAAAACCTTAGTTTAAATAATGAAATTAACGTTTTGGTAGAGAGTTAGTGGGGAGGATATTTTTAATATTCTTTCCGAAGAATGGACATTGATATGTCCAAAGCTCCGCCAATTTATGTAGATGCATAACAATATAATTATTATTTATAGTTATTATATTACAAATTGCTTTTTCATATAATATACAGTTCAATAATCATTTTCTTAGTCTATATTATGTAAATTCATCTATAATTTTGCTGTATTGTAAGCTATTGTATATAAGTGTATAAGCCAGTATTATATTGTAATCTACATAAATAAAGTACTCAATCAATCAATCAATTAATGTATCCATTGTATGTGGATTATCAAACAATCAAGAATAATAGAATACCGCTGCATAACTGAAAATAACATGAAAAATTGAATCAAGACAACAATGGAATAATTACAATTTAACTAAAATGCTTGAATAACACAAGAATATAACAATTATTATTCAAACAATACTTCAAAGCATATTACCAACTTTACAGGTACATTTACATAACAAATAATTTATCCTATACTATTAAACGAGCAATTTCTGTTTATATGTTCAGATGTTTAGATGTTTGGATGTTTATATGTTTGTATTTCACCGGATCTCGAAAACGGCTCTAACGATTCTCACGAAATTCAGAACATAGTAGGTTTATAATATAAAAATTCGATTGCACTAGGTCTCATCCCTGGGAAAACTCGCTGAAGGACATTAAAAGGATCATTATTATTTATCCTTGGAAAAACAGCTGATATTAATTATTTCATCGTCTGTTGATGATGGAAGTGAGTGAGCGTGTTCATGTGTGTGGGACTGTGTCAAATTTATCTCAGCTGTTGAACTTTTGTAATCATCCATTCAGGTACTTAGTGCGGGTTACAAAAAAGCCGGGTTATTTTTAATTGTGATTAATTGCAGTAGATCTATCTTTTTGAAATGGTCTTCTCTGATTTGGTTTACGTGAAATTAATCAGGATTAAAATTTAACGGGCTTTTGTGAGCGAAATTTTTGCTTTCCTCTGGGAATTAAACTTAATTTACTGTGATAGAAAATTCTTGTATGAACTATGAATGTTATTATAATTTCTTCTTTTTTAATAAATTTGTTATGCTTTTGTACTCCAGAGCGAAGCTGGGTCCCCGATATTTAATTATAAACTTCTTTCCTACCTATAATAATTCTTAGATATCATTCATAACTCATGGTTTTAGCGTCGGCATGGCAGGAGGCTGTCCGATTGGCTGATTATCAGCTGATCCAGCTGTTAAACCTCACTTCGCATTTTTCCTCATTTCATTTTTTTTATTTAGCGCGCATGTCTCAGCTGTTAGTTCGAACGACAATCTCAATCCGCCTGAAAAAACGCTGCGTATGGCTTGGCCCTGTCATTCCAGAGACCCTGAAATTGATCAGTTGCGACCTGATCAATTCTCGTGATAATAGACTTGAGCCAGTCAGGTCACTCGACATTTAATTATTCATCTATTTTATTCTTCAGGTGACGAAAAAGAGCCAGGAGTGAGCGAAGGAGCTGAACAGGAGGGGGTGGGACACGCAGAACAGGAGGAGCGGAGCGCGGGCCACGGGGGTGTCGCAAAGCAGTCCCAACGCGACCCAATCCAGTCGCAGGGTCGTGACCAAAAGCGGCAGCGACAGGGCGACAGCGACGAGCGACACACGCTGGCCGACCTTAGCGAGCCTGACAAGAAGAAGGTGAAGACGATCGATGCTAAGGAGGAGGAGCAGTCAAAACAGGAGGAGGAGGGGGTGGAAATGGGTGAGGAGGAGAAGGAGGCTGATTTGTATCAGCATATCACCGATGCGTCTAAGAGTAAACAGGATGTTGAGGTTAGTCATTATATTTATTTCATTTATTTGTTACAGGCAATAAATTATATTATTATATATACAATCTACGATTACAACTGGGATTAACACAAAACCGCTTCAAATCGCATAGCGTGTTTAACCATAGAGAAACAATAGCATAAGTAGATATCCCATGGTATAGGGCGTTTATGTCGCAACTTTTACTGTTATCTCAAGCCGATTACTAACGATTATTGTCGATTTTTACTGTTTTGACAGGGTAGGAGTGTATGAACGGCACAATATGAGAGACTACCAGCGTCATAAAGCTTCACAGGAAAGAACTACGTGGACTATCAGCTTGAGATAACAGTAAAAGTTGCGACATGAACGCCCTATACCATGGGATATCTACTTATGCTATTGTTTCTCTATGGTTAAACGTAGTGATCATGGTCTATAGTGAGGTCCACGTTATATTGGCAGTGTTTAATTAGCAATGGTATTGCTATCCTTGTCTATCATTCAACAAAGCGGATAGCGCTATCTCTTTCTCGCTTTGCTCTGTTGACAGATCATCTTTTAACAATGTAGAATTAACAAAATATTTGATCTTCATTATGAAAATTCATTATGGAATAATAGAAAAATATAATTTCTTGCTTAATAAAATATAATTGTCTTTTTAAACAAGGATGAACAGTTAATATTACATTAATAAACCTGTATCAGCTACCGTCTATAGAAGGCATTGACAAGACAGAGGATCGGCAACGTTGTTCTCCTACCTTTCTTTACTGCCATTATAACGTGGACCTCACTATAGTTAATAGAGTGCTGGTGTAGTGAGCCCGGGTTCAAACCCGTTCATCACCAAAAGTTTTTGACCAGGTCACTCCGTGTTATCGGATGGGCACGTTCAATTGACTGTCCTGGCTGAAGTATGACGGTCGTGAAGCCCATTGACGGCTTAAAATATTCAGGTGAGGTGGGCCCTTCGACGAGCGCGAGAGTGTGGATGGCTACTATGCCACCGCTTGCCTCCATTCCGTTTGTATAGATGTTTACAGCGAGCCGCTTGGCGAGCGACTTGACCAGAGTGTGGCGCCGGCATTGGATGTTTCTGACCATGAAAAAGTTGTAATGGAGGACTGACTTACAACTTGATTGGATTCAAGAATTTTTGCTTATTGAACTTCCATCATTTAGGGATTGTTTTGTGTCCTCTGGCTTTAAAAATAATTTACTTGTTATCATTAGAAATAAGTAGTTTTATCGTTTTAAGGTCAAGGTTCCATTAAGTTGGAAGAGCAAGAAGATAATTAATCTGTAGTATATTCATTGTATTATGGTATATCAGGTACCCTTTTATCTTATCAAAACACATAGATACTTGACATTCTATTGTGTTCCAATATTTTAAGTAGCCCTAGGAAAAAGTGGATATCATTGTTTTATTTTTTTATCATCATTTTGTACTCTCATGTATATTGTGTCTTTTATCTCTTCATTGGATTTGTTGTTATATTTTACAATATTTATGTTATGTTTAATAGTTATGTTACAATTGTTGTGTTGTTATATTTCACAATAGTTGTTATATTTTGTGTTGTTTATTCCCCACAGGTTGTTGACGCTGCTACAAAAGAACAATCCGAAAAACAGAAGGTGACAGGTGAGGAGAAGGAGGAACCCATGGAGGAGGAAGACGAAGATGTGATCTGTTTAGAAGATGAAGACGATATAGAGATGGCGGAGGATGAATTACAGGCGACTCAGAACGAGAGGAAAATGGACGATGAGGAAAAGAAGAAAAGGAAAAAGGATGAGGAGAAAGGAAGAGGAGATCTGAAAGATATGATGGAGAGTAAGATGGAGGAAGAGGAGGGTGAGATGGTCGGTACAGAGAGGGTGGAACGGGGGGTGGAGAGTTTCTACCACACCAAGTTGGAGAATTGGGAGAGTGTGGGTTTGTCGGAAATGAGAGTGGACCTAGAGGCTCGTATGGGATCATGGTTGCAGAGTGCTCCTCCTGATGAGGAGGCGAGTGAGGTGTGGGGGAAGCTGAGTGGAGCTGTGACGTCATTGGCTGCCGAACTCAGTGAGCAGTTGAGGCTAGTATTGGAGCCAACCAGTGCCGCAAGACTCAAGGGCGATTTCCGCACGGGTCGACGGATTAATATGCGAAAGGTTGGTGATCAACTGCTATTTGATTCAATAAAATAGTATATTTCGCACCTAGAGCAGAAAATGAGATTTTTCCGGCTCGAAATCGGTTTTCAAGTCCGAAGACTAGAAAAGATTAAGAGCCGGAAAAACATTTTTGCCCGTGGTGCGAACGCTATTTTTCGCCACACTACAGGTATTGCTGACAAAATACATAAAGAATACTCGTTATCGTACCTATCTCTTGATTTTAGTGGTAGAAGATTTGCAGTCAGGATTTCAGATTCTTTTGAAATTTCACTTGGAATATCATGGGCGTCGTCATCTTCAAGTATTTTTGAAAATTCGGAATGTGCTAATCAACAATAAATAATTGAATAAAAATGGTTGTGAAGCAAATGCTGAATTAGTTTGATTCGAAATTCGACTGAAATAATGGCGACTTCAGATGAAGAAAGTTGACACTCGCCCGATCTAGTGGATGACTTATTAACTATGGACTTCCATGTTAGCGGCTGGAAAGAGTATTCTTTCCGGCCTAGGCCGGAAAGAAACCTGTTTCTTACGTCAGACGAAGGTCGTCTGCAAACAAGGTCTTTCAGATCTACGTAGGGACTGGAAAACAGCTGCTTTCTGTGCAGTGTGGCGAAAAATAAATATCGGGGCACCGAGCTTTCGCTCTGGAGTACAAAATCATAAAAGCATAGTTTATATTTATCTATTGATACACAGAACACAATTTTTTAAAATGATTGTGAAAGGATCAACAGGCACAGTCCAAAACTGTTCCTTCCCAATTTTTTATGTATACACCAGAAATACGGTAGTACAAAAAGTAGGTTATGTTCCATTTAAGTTCAATTTTCAGTCCAAACATTTGAAAATAGAAAAGTTCGAATTTGGATTTTTTACTAACCAAATTGAATAACAAAATAACACTCACTAATCACTGTAAAATAATGATTATTATTATTATTTGTCATTTGTTACGTGAAGCCACAAATCTGAGCAGAGCTCAAGTGGCATGTAACATGTCATGAACATTTTTCTATGCAAAGTGTATGCATCTGTATCAACTCAAAGTGTGAAGGCACCACAACATTCCTCCATTGTATAGGGACACGCTTCCACAAGTACATTAGTAATTGAAGACAAGAAAAGCCTATGACTACCACATAACCTTATTCGTTCAGGCAGATAATTGAAGATCTTGAGTCCCGAATAATATGGTCCTTTTTCCAAAAGTGTCAGTCTGTGAGCGGGGTACTGATATACAGCTGAACTCTTTGCTCTTGTGCTATAGCCATGGCAAACTACATTTCCTTCAAATCTCTCTGAATTTCTGAAGTCTTCGCTATCATCCTTACCAGTAACCAGAACCGTTGTATCGTCAGCATATAAAGTGAGCTAGCCATCTAAATTATTTGGCAAATCGTTTATAAATAGATTGAAAAGAGTCGGTCCAAGCACAGAGCCCTGTGACACACCTTGCTTTACTCTTTCCCATGCTGAAAATACCAGTGATTAACTTTGAAAATTTTGATATCTAGGTACTTTAATTTAAAATCCTATTATATTAAGCGAGCAATTTCTGTATATATTTATATATTGATTATTTATATGGTTATATATTATATTATGGTTATATGGGTATATATTTATGTCCAACGGATCTCGAAAACGGCTCTAACGATTTTCACGCAATATCTCAGTAATTTCCTTCTGGATTATAACATGTTATCCGTAAAATGTAAATTTATAGATTCGAACTAAAATAACAATGAGCTGTTTGTAAGTCGGAACAGGCAATAGCCTAATCCTTGCACGAAAGATGATGATGACGATGATTAATTATTATCATCATTCTTCCTTCCATATGCAATCAGCTCTTATTCAACAACTTATGAACAATCTACTACAAGGATAATAAATAGCTAAACATTTTTCTGTAGTGGATTAGTTTGTATTCTTAACAAAGAATTATCTTCAGAAGGTGACAATAGATGTTATTTCTTTTGTAGGTGATACCCTACATCGCCAGCCAGTTTAGAAAGGACAAAATTTGGCTAAGACGCACAAAACCATCCAAGAGAGATTACCAAGTTGTGCTCGCTATTGATGATTCATCTAGTATGTCCGACAATCATTCCAAACAGGTAAAACAATTCAATAAATTCGACTGAGTCATTGTCAATATTGTAGAACCGTTCCATAATTGAATAAAAACACAAATCTGTTGTCAAATTCTACACAGTTTTATTTGGTACACGACCATGGTTTCGTGACCACACCGGTCTCATTTTCAAGTTGACTAAAGCTTGAAAATGTGACCGGTGTGGTCACGAAACCATGGTCGTTTACCAAATAAAACAGTGTAGAATTTGACAACATATTTGTGTTTTTATTCAATTCAATAAATTCCATTGTCTCTAATTACTTTTATTCTTCTAATCGCTCTTCTTCTTATTCTCCTTTTCAACTAGCTTGAGTATTTCAGAACATTTCAAATCAAAACAATATATTATTTTTAAAACTGATGTCGGTGAAGACATTTAAACATGATTAAATCAGGTATGGTTGAGAACGAGTGCAAGTGAAACGTATAATTTCTATGGTAATATCAACTATCGATAATTCCAGTGCACACTTATAAACTTACCTAGCTTGACCGTGGTCAAATTTCTTGACCGAGTTTGATGAACTGAAACAAATTATGTTGAATCTTCTTCATTATGTCACTTGGAAAGGTTACTTGCTATAAAAATGAAACATACTATCGCAAATTTTTAAGTCCCAGTGTTTGATCTTATTATACAACTGGTTCATGGATAACAGAAAAATTGTGTACTTACCTATAGCATTATTTCTATGTGAAAAGAAAAGAAATTTGAGCTAATATTTATAAGGCTTTTTATTTCACTCATATGGGCCAAGCCACACGAAGCATTTTCAGGCGTTTTCAGACTAGTCGTCAGTGCAGGAAGCTCTTCGATTGGCTGATTGAGTTGGCGTTAAATCAGCTGATAATCAGCCAATAATTGGAGACCTTCCTGCCCTGACGACTCGTCTGAAAACGCCTGAAAAAATGCTTCGTGTGGCTTGGTCTCAAGTCTTTACAAAAAATATTACATATTTACAAAGAATATTGGTTTGGTTAGCTGCTTCTCATGATAATTTTTACTATCATATCTTGAATTAAATGTTGGGTGTGATTGATAATGCATTACACATATTCATCCACTATTAAATAAATAGGGAATATTGTTTTGGATATATATTCAAAGATATATTTGAATGCTTCTGTTTTATCCAAAGAGACTCATTCATTTATTTTATTTTGATTTGAAGAATGTGTGTTCATTTATTTGAGTTAATTCGGAATTTCCGGCGGACGGTCCAAGCCGTTTAGTGTATGCAATATTTTAAGTAATATTTCTTGTAAAATATTGGCTCTTCAGTAAAGCACTTTTATATCTGTATCTATCCATCTATATACAGGGTGTTTACGAACCCTCTACCTAAACTCTAGGGCATTGTTCCTGGGTAACAAAAATATCTAAATATCTTATTTAAATTGTCCGGAAGTCTTATGTTACTCACACAGCGGCCATTTTGCTTTTTTCACTCATTTTTTTCTGAATAATGGTTGAACATAAGAAATTGAAACGTTGCACGATCATTTATAACAACTAGACAAAGCTAGAAAAAAATTATGATAATTTTTGAAATTCATGGAACAAAATAACGGTCATTTAAAATTGTGTTTCTTAAATAACTCAGAAACCGTTGGTTTGTCAAAAACTCTACAAGAATACCTTTTTTTAGTAAATTTGATTGCCTATCGATTGGTACCAGATCTTTTAAGATTGGGCCAATATTAACCGAGATATGGCAGCTGAACCATAGAGAAAATATAGCATAATGCTATCTTTCCTCTAAGTCTGAACCGAGTTAACGGAAGTTGCTACATTCCCTGAGGCCAGGGCATCAAAGTTCGCATTTAGTAATACTGTAACTTATTTTTCAGACGTAATTTATTAAATCAATTGAATTTGATGGAAAATGTATTATTTTTTATTGTTTCAGTTGGCGTTCGAGTCGCTGGCACTGGTTAGTAAGGCGTTGACTCTGCTGGAAGTGGGTCAGCTGTGTGTCGTCAGTTTCGGAGAAAAGCCCAGAGTTCTGCATCCCCTATCGGAGCCATTCACCGAGCACAGTGGAGCCAAGTTAGTTCCTCTCTTTTCCCATCCTTCTTTATTTCTCCCCGTCTTTCGTAGGAAACGATAAGCCATCGCTCCCGCGCACCTAAAAAGTAGTCATCTCTCATCATTTTCCCTCTCACTCATTACCCAAGCACAAGGGCATCACCCTCAGTATTATTATTTATTATTCTCAATTCCCTTAGTTCTCAATTCCAACTCACAAATCGGTGAGGCTGAGATTTGGCAACGCTGTTTTATCTTTCTCCACAGCAATATAGTATAGATTAAAAGTATACATACATATTAATACAGAATATTGATGGAGTTGATTCATGCAATGATAAACATTGTAATCAATAATTAGTGGGAAGAAAATGAGAAACTATAGCTTCCGGTTTTTATTTAACATCAAAAATTATTTATTTAATACGAATATTCCAATATGAAACGGTGCGAAACGGAAAACAAATGCAATTGAGATTACAACTATAATCATCAATCAAAATTTCTGATTATAATAATCAGGTAATAATTTAAGGGCTACTCGCTTAGCTGATCTGTGGTTGTTCAGTTTTTTTGATAATAAAAAAATATTATTTAGAATTATGGGTCTGAAAAATAAAAAAGAAATGTACAATTAACTATTATCTTACTTTACCTTGAAACTGTCCTTTGGCCTGATCCTCAAAGGTCCGGTTGAACCACTCCCGACTTTAAATAAAAAAATATATAAAAATACTTCTGCCAGCTGATTGAATCAAAAACACCAGATTTCCCTACAAGATTCAAATCCTGAAAACACAATAAATTATGTAGGTTTAAACTGCCCGAACTGTGACAGCCTATAATAACAGAATCCTTCAGGTAACCAATGCCTTAACTCAACAACTAACTTTACAGACGGTTCAAAGAATACGGGCCTCGAAAGAAAAATTCAAAATCTATTTATTGTGAAAAAACATGCAGCCTTGGTTCACAAACAAAGTCGACTCACTCTTGTTTGTATAGCATGGAGCTAAAACCCATGATATTGCTTTCACGAAACGTGATAAAACACACGTTTCATCTTTGCACATTGGAGATCTTCTCGCTTTATCAATTAACATTTAATAATTAAATCCGCGAAAAGATTTCCAATTCACAAAATAATATTTCAAAAATTGAATGGTTTTGATGTCATGTATGGCAACATACTTCATGAACTCAAATCTACTTTACTTTGAATGTAAATGTGTTTATTGAACATAGTGTAATTATTAATTCAAGTTAAATATGATATCATGATTACGGTGAGGTGGTGAATATTTTCATTATTTATTGTACTCATCATAAGCAGCTCTTTGTTATTTGCTTCTTCTTCAATGGTATATTATATTCCTTATCAGTATCACATCTTAATTTATTGCATAATATAGTATAATTGAAGTTAATTGAAAATCAAGTAACGAAGCAGTGTGTGATTACATAACCTTATATTTTGGACAACATTAACATTTTATCAAAATTTTTAGAGAGAAATAGTACAGGCTCAGCCTAGTTTTTCCTCCAATGTCATAATTGTATTATGATTGTAGTATTTTATACAATAAATGAATTATAATTATAATTATTATAATTCGTGTGTCAAACTAATTTTTAGGTAACTCAAGGTTTTTTTCTTTCTTTTTTTGCTAAATATCAAATTTATTTTTGAATTTAGTATTAGGATAGACTCCAACAAGCGATCAAGTTGTACTTTTGCTGGTGGTGATACTCATTTCCATCATAGTAAATGTTTATGTCTATTGCTCAATATCATGATTATTGTATATTTCATGGAAATGGAACAATAAATTTGATGATGATGATATTATATTATGTTTTCGTATCATTAATTAGAATAATAATAATTTATTTGCCAAAAACAAAATTACATTATAAAATGGATTACATTATAAATTATAATGGATTGCAAGTTTGTTTTTAAATACAATACTATAATTTGTATCATATTTAAATATGCTGAGATCTACTCAACTACTAAATATGCTGGGAATAGCTGTAATAAATATATATATACATAGATGAATTTCGACTCAACAAACAAACCTCCGCCTTATTGTCATATAATTTCCATAACGGGAGATTATAGAAGTTAACTGGTCAAGATTGGGCGGTTGACAAGTTAGTCAAAAGTAGCTGTAACAGCGTGTGGAAACCAAGGCTAACTGCAGTTTGCGCTACCTCTAACGGCGCGTTTAGTTGCCAATGAAATCCACTCACAAGCCCAGTTGCACAAAAGCCGGATAAATTTCAACCGTGATTAATTTCACAAGAACCAACCAGAGAAGGCCTTTTTGATAAGACTTTTTTTTAGTTAACTTGTTCATAGTATCATAGTAGTACCGTAATGTAATTAAATATAATTATTGTCATCGTTGGTAATTGCAAAACAATTGGGTTCCATAAGCATAACTATTAAATAGCTATGCGAACTTTGTTGTTCAATTAGTCTAATGCTTGTTTCATTCATAATCTTGCTTTCTTCTTTATAATTATAATCTCTTTCACCTCATCTCTGGAAAGTTTCCACTTTTATTTTTTAGGTACCTACCTACGTAGTTATAATATTATAAACTCGTTTGTAATTTTCTTTGTGTCTTTGTTTGATCTTTTTATTAATAACCTACCTGCGCACAGGTTTTAAACCTATGCAGGTATCATTTTCCCTCAAATATTACCCGTAATTATTTATAATGGACATTATATTTATTCTAGCAGCAATGTTACTTTCTTATTAATAAACTATAAATATATAGCTACATTTAGCATCAACTTGCTAATGCAATAAGTGAGTTCCCTTATTGTTTTTCGTTTTCTTTGTTTGTAATGATTTTTGGAAAATAAAGTTCAAAGGCGGCTTCTCTGATTGGTTCTCGTGGAATTAATCACGGTTAAAATTCAACAGCCTTTTGTGCAACCGGCACTCAGCTATTAAAATATTAATTAAATTGTGTTTTGTTTGTAGGCTAATGCAACAGCTCCTGTTTGAACAGCAGAAGACGCACGTGGGGTCTCTGCTGGAGTTCGCCTGTGACATGCTGGCTGCAAGTGGCGGGGCGGTGCAGGGGGGTGCCGGCGGGGGGCCAGCCCAGCTGCTGGTCATTGTGTCGGACGGGAGGGGTGTGATGGACGAGGGCGAGGCGAGAGTCAAGGCTGCCGTGCGAAGAGCCAGGTTGCAGAATGTGTTCACTGTTTTTGTGGTCGTCGATAATCCCAGCAACAAGGTGGGTTGCATTCATCTGATCCATCCAGTCATACATTCATTCAAATCAAAATAATAATAATTAAAACACAATATAAATGAGTGAATATTCAAGTATCTCCCCCTATCTGCTGAGATCAGGGAGATGTCTGGAAGCAGGAAAAAGTTACAACTGTCCCTATTATTGGCCCATATGAATAAAACCAGAGCAAATGCTCATGAGCAAGAGCATGGAGCATAAGGTAGCTCATGAGCAAAAGGTAGAAGCAAAAGCATTTGCTCATTTTTATATGAATAAGCTATACCTTATACTCTTACTTATGCTCCTGAACTCTAGAGCAAATGCTCACGTATTTTAAAGATTTTTCATCAGCTGATTCGCTTTTGTAGCCTTACTTTGTTTTTATAGCTCACGGAAGCGCTAAATATGCAAGTAGGGGGCACCGCTTGTGTTTGCGTCGTCTGCTCTGTTTTCTATTCTTGAATAGAGTTTTAGGTTAGTTGAGTTTAGAATTTTGAATTAATAATAGCGTGGAAAAATGTCATCTCTATAATAATCTTCAGTATATTCTTATAATATCAATAGCCTTCTTCTAATCGTCTACACTCTCATCTTCTTAAATGCCTATTTCCTATTTTGTGATGGCTATCTTTATACCAGATGGCTTTTATAAAGATGGCTATCTTTTGTATTTATTCTTTTGTAGGGATAATGGTGATATATATCATGGTTGAATCTAGAAAGAGTTTTATAGTTCTCAACTATTGATTGTTATTGTATATGGTATAGTTTCCTCTTCCTCATACGAATTAGTTGACCTATTTTACTATGAGCAAAAGGTGATAAGCTGCTCAAGACTAGGCTCACCTTCTTTGAAGCATTTGCTTCAAAAGTTGAGCAAATGCTCTAGTTTATTCATACAATTTTGAGCAAAAGCTTTTACTTTTGAGCAAATGCTCAAACTATTTCTTTGATGAGCATGAGCAAAAGGTTTTGCTCACGTTTATTCATAGAAAATGAAGCAAATGCTCCTTATTTTAGAAGTATAAGCAAATGCTCAACTTTATTCATATGGCCCATTATCTCTACTGTTGGAGTGATCAGACAGAAGGTTTCAGCGACAGACAAGGATAGCAAGATAGCAAAAGACAGCAAGATAGCAAAGTCAATGTTAATCAGGTACTGACTGACTATAACCTGAGTCTCACTGTAGCAATAAGCAATAAGGTTGCTGGATTGATCATGAAAAATATACTGTAAAAAAATAGTCAAAATAGTAAAGGGTGATTCTTTAATCCTGATTGCCAATTCTTAAACGAAACGCTGCTACCTTTTAATCAGTAAATTGTAGGTAGTGTTTTCCGGTCGTTAGTTGATGGGAAGGATATAATTTTATAGGTATCCTTTTCTGAGAGGCGACAATTGTTTATTGAATTACCGCTGATTTATGTAGTGACATTACAATATTAATTATTGATATTCAAATTGCATTCAATCTTGAATTTGATTGACAATTTTTCATACTTTGTAGAATTCTTTGAATTATTACCGTAGCTATGTAATTTATTGTAAATCAGTGTATGAGCCAAAATATATTGTAAATTATATGAATAAAGAAAAAACACTTCACTCACTCATGCTACTTTTTAACAAATTAATAAAATCAATATAAAAATCTTGAAGTACCCTTATTTTTTTAAAACTTTAAAATAGTTCAACAACTAGTTTCGACCCTAATTTAGGTCATTTTTCTTATTAATGAATAAATAATTCTCCTAATCTAATCTAATTAGTAACATTAGTTTCTGTGCTAAGAGCACATGAAATTAATTTTTTTAAAGATGCTAGCACAGAAACACAAAAAGAAATTGTCAGCCACTTTTTATCAACCATGTTGATTTTGATTAGTTTTGTTGTTTTTCCCTCTCATTAAAAAATAAAAAGTGGTTGACAAATTCTATCTGTGAATTTATTGAAATTCCATTATTATTCAACTCAATTTATTGAAATCTACTTGTAAATAATCGTATAATTATTTTTTTTGTAATTTTATTCAATAATCGTATTAATATGTTTTATTTGAATATGTTCATTCGCAATCGTTTGTGACTTTAGGTTTTCTGTTGGCAGTGCAGAAGTTTTTACATGCATTACAGTTGCGATGTATTGAATTGAATTTATTGCCAAAATTACAAATACATATTGTAAAGCGTGATTTTTACTAGCCTCACATATGTAGAGAGATTTGCCAAATCATGTAGTGCTATATTTAAATGCCTCACGTTGGGCCGGCAAATCATGTGGTGCGTTTTTTAACGGCTTCACACATGTAGAGTGAATCTTGTACTAAATCAACGGTGTAGTGGCTATAAATTTTGCAATTGCGTGTGTGGACGCTGAGTGTACACCAGACTGATTGACTCACTACAAGATTCAATACAATTGTCGGAATCGCGGGAGGCCTAAACGCTCGCTCACCCTGGATTCTTCCAATGACAGATTGTATAAAGCTGAAATTTTTATAAGTAGTGTAGCAGACGCTAACACTGAATACGGATACCTTAAAATTATTACCTGTGAAGAATGAGCATACAAAATCATACAGGTCGAGCAAAATCCCGATGTAGATAATTTACGGGACTGCGTCTCTAATAAGTTCTGAAGGATTAAGATACGGTATTTGGACCAAATATCGTTCAGAATATACTTCGAGAACAGAGTCTTGTCGGGTTTTGAGCTCTATTGTAGGAATTTATATGATCTATGGCTGCATCTGCTGTACAATTGATGTGTTCGCTCCAAAGTCGAGGTAGGTAACAGATAAAAGCTGATATATGAGCAGGTAAGGACAAAGAATAAATATCTCGATCTGACCCCACTCGCTACATCCACTTAGACCTGTTCCAATATCCAGCTTAATTCAATTATTCCAATGATCGTATTCGATCGGTTCTTGATGATATAGAACGTATCAGACACAATAATTGACAGGCTCAAGAAATAATCGAACTCAGAAAGCGAATTAACAAAACTGAAATATATTATAATAACATATGTAATCATACAGTGCAGTTCAGAATTTGATTACATGTTGATAATAATTTAGCATTAATAGAATAGTTAAAAATTTTCTTGTGCTTGCATGATACCATGCGTGATTCAACAGAATTTTACAATTGATAAAATTGAACAGTTTTGAAAAGATAGTGAAAAAATGAATTATAAAATATTTTAAAATTGCTCGGGGTCGTGGTTCAGGCAGCGGAGGATAGTTAATCAACCACAAGTTCTTAGAAATTCTACATGAATAAATTCTATGCTCTTAAATGCTAAAGCGCTTGTCGGCGTGGCCAATAATTTAACGAAGAAAATTTTATGTTTTTCTGCACTGAAATATTTTTCGAAGCGTAGATTGGGGCCCCTTTTAAAACTTATAACTCACGTGAATTTCCTTGGCGGTCGTGGTTTTCTTCTTTAGATCAAAAATCGTTTGATCGGCAGCGGGTCCAGGCTTCGGTTTCAGCACGTGGGGAATTTTAATTTAATATTTCCTTCACCAAATTAATTAAGGGATAATTTACTTTAAGCTTTTAAATTTATCGATTGATGAAAACAGAAATTTACAAATAACAAATAGATTGGCCTAAAATATCGGCTCACAAATAGAACATATAAAATCGAACGAAAATTTTACAAATAGGTCTTGGTAACTATAAAGAGATCTGAACGGTGAGGATTTCAAAAGGGAAGTGCTGTCTTTTTCTCTAAGCTTCTTGGCTAGACCTTTCTTCTGAGAATCTCGATGTAATAATTTGCATGAAAATTTGCCATTGGTAGAACGATTGTGACGTAGACGTGACGTCAGTGGCAGCAGTAGAATATAATTCCTTTAATTACAATAATAATTCAATTTATGTAATTCTTAAAACTGCTTAATCTTCTAGACATAGTTCCTCTCATACAATGTACATGTGCTAGCGTATATGATAAGGCAGGTTTGTTGTCTGATAGTAGATTAACATGTGTTGCTTTCAAACGATCACCTTTTTGGTGCTATTTCTATGCACTATGATTGGCTTAGGCTTGCCAAAGAGATTTAATTACCATGTGGTTCAGTTGAATTAATCATTAATAAATTAATATTCTTATACAAATTTTATTATGTTTGAGACTGTTATAATTAATTTCTGCCGTTTTATCAATAATATAATTTCATGCTATGACCTATTTAGTTACAATAAGACCTGACATATAATATAATTTCTTAAATAATAAATAATTTCAACGATAATACATACATTTTATTTTTTTTATTTGAAATTCTTGGTCCTTTATTGATAGTTTTATAATTTTTAGAGATGGTATTATATCTTACGTGAAGCCAGCATGACATTTGACAATACTTTGAATCAGTCAGCTGTGTTCAGGCTGCTTTAAAACATCTGATCGATAGTAAACAAAGTGTAACCTCAAAATCAGTGAGCAATTCGTAAACAATTTGTGCTTTATTTGCAAAATAATTATAATTTTATTGAATAATTTTTCTAGAAAATGTCGGTACAGAACGGTACTCTTATCTAATATACAGTTATTGATAAGTAAGCTTTATCGCTCGGTCGCTAACTATTCCTTTAGCAAATTCTTTCATTTTAAAAGGTAATCACAATTTTCTCTCTTCTCATGAGGTCTATTTGAAAGATTCATCACAATATTTGTACAATATTAATTACAAGAGTACAAATAGACATAAGAGTATTACAATACAAATAGACATTGATTTTAACTGAGTACAACAATATTATCAATGTAATATTTGGCACTGCCAACATAAGAAACCTTATACACTTACACAATACCTATACACTGTATTGTTTATACACTTAGTGTTAAATAATGTTGTTTGTACGTATCTCTTTTTGCAAATGAATAAATTTCAATTTAATTTTTTTCGTTCCAGGACTCAATCCTGGACATTCGAATGCCGAAATTCGTGGACGGAAAACTGCTTGGTATCTCTTCGTACATGGACAGTTTTCCATTTCCATTTTACCTCATACTGCGTGACATCAACGGACTCCCTATGGTGCTTAGTGATGCATTGAGGCAGTGGTTTGAACTTGTCACCAATCTAGTTTAAATTCTATTGAGCATCAACTAACTCATCAGTTGATCACGAATTTAGTTTAAATTCTATTGAAACTGAATTCATGAGTTGGTCACTAACTTATTTCAAATTCTATTGAACATCAACTCATGAATTGTTCACTAACTTATTTCAAATTCTATTGAACATCAACTCATGAATTATTTGTCACTAATTTAGTTCAAATTCTATTGAACATATTAATAATCCTATTGAAGTCTCAACATCATCAACTGATAAAACTATTCAAGTATCTTGCAAGAACTGGGACATTAGAGAATTGTTTCCAAAGATATTTAGTTTTGTAATTTTATCACAATATTGTTAGTGTGTTATTATCAGTTGAATATTCATTTTGTAATATTTAGTTTTGTCTCAATATAATTATGAGCTAAGCCTATCTCTGAATGTAGTTCACATGTTATGGAAATTTGGAGTCAAAAAGTATATTTTTAATAATGATTGTTATCAATCAGTCATGATAAAATAGGTCATGTTATTGAGATTTCATTATAATAGTTCGGTTATAGATATTTATTTTTGAATATTTTTTATCATTATTTCCATGATTTAAGTTTCAAATAAGTTTCATTTGAGTTTCATAATATAAATTTATGACACGTTCATGTACTGCATGAATAATATTAGTTTTTAGAATAGTATTCGTGGTAGAAGACGTCTTCCACCACCTATTTTTATTTTTGTTTTAGTGTATCTTAGTGCATAGTCAGTATGTATTGTAAAATATATTTTATTAACACTCCATAATTGCACATTATGAGACTAATGTCTGGAATTATGAGTGTTTAGGCAATATGCCCAATGGAGGAAATATGTTGTTTTTGTAATTTTCATTTCAAAAATTGAAACAATCAATGTTTTTGTAATGTTCACTTCAATAATTGTAAAAATCAAGACGAAAATAAAGGAGATACAGTATTTCAATTGATTTGGATTTCCATTTCATTACCATAATATATAAATAACTTTTTGTGTAGTTGAGAAGTTGATATTGTGCTAATTATTCATATTGAATGAAAAAGACTAAGAAATTGTCGAAAAACCACAGATTTATTGATACTTAGAAAGACCGGTTTCGGTTATTACACCATTGTCAATCTCTGATAAACTGAGATCAGAGATTGTTGATGGTGTAATAACCGAAACCGGTCTTTCTAAGTATCAGAGATTGACAATGGTGTAATAACCGAAACCGGTCTTTTTAAGAATCAGAGATTGACAATGGTGTAATAACCGAAACCCGGTGTTTCTAAGAATCAGAGATTTACAATGGTCTAATAACCGAAACCGGTCTTTCTAAGTATCAGAGATTGACAATGGTGTAATAACCGAAACCGGTCTTTTTAAGAATCAGAGATTGACAATGGTGTAATAACCGAAACCGGTCTTTCTAAGAATCAGATATTGACAATGGTGTAATAACCAAAACCGGTCTTTCTAAGTATCAGAGATTGACAATGGTGTAATAACCGGAACCGGTCTTTCTAAGTATCAATAAATCTGTGGTTTTTTGACAATTACTTAGTATTTTTTATTCAATATATAAATAAGTAACCTAGTTCTTCTTAGGCCGAATACACACTGAAGTGAAATGGCGATCAACCTCAATCCAAAGCCCGAATATTAAGCAAATCAGGGAAATTTTCATTTTTCATGAATTCCTTGATGGGTTTTTTTTTCAAAAATGGTCAACAATATTAAAATCGCTCAAACTCTCAGGAATGATTGTATTTGACAAGAGGAAAAATATAATGTCATCGCATTGGCGAAATTCCTTACCGTTCGTTCATTAGATATGGACACGACTCCGACATTTCTCAGGTCAGGCTTTATCTATGGTGCAAATTTAAGCCAAATCTGAGATACTTTTTGTTTCAGTGAGTTTCATGATGGTTACATGATAAATATCAATTTTTTGTGAAAAATAAAAATCACTCAAACTTCATGATCTTAGATATGACCAAATTTCAGCTAAATATGAGATACTTCTTGTTTCGGTGTGTTTCACGATGGTGAAACAAAAAAAAAATCGCTCAAACTTCGTGATCTTATAGTCTTTGATGCGAGAAATACGAATCTGGAATCATATTTGTAAAATTACTTACCGTTCGGGAGATATGACCAAATTTTAGCAAAATCTGAAATACTTCTTGTTACACAGTGTCTTTCACGGAGTTAGTCCAAGATAGCTATCAATTTTTTGTGAAAAAAAGATATCGCTCAAACTTAGTGATCTTAATGGTCATTGATGCGAGAAATAAGAATCTGGAATCATATTTGCAAAATTCCTTACCGTTCAGGAGATATGACCAAATTTCAGCCAAATCTGAGATACTTCCATGATAAATCTCAATTTATTGTGAAAAATAAAATATCGCTCAAACTTAGTGATCTAATGGTCTTTGATGCGAGAAATAAGAATCTGGAATCATATTTGCAAAATTCCTTACCGTTCAGGAGATATGACAAAATTTCAGCTGAATCTGAGATACTTCCATGATAAATCTCAATTTTGTGTGGAAAATGGAAATCGCTCAAACTTCGTGTCTTATGGTCCTTGATGCGACAAATACGAATCTAGAACCATATTTGCAAAATGTCTTACCGTTCAGGAGATATGACAAAATTTCAGCCAAATATGAGATACCTCTTGTTTCGGTTTGGTTTACGATGGTTAAGTCCATGATAAATTTCATTTTTTTATGGAAAATGAAAATCGCTCAAACTTCGTGATCTTATGGTCTTTGATGCGAGAAATACGAATCTGGAATCATATTTGCAAAATTCCTTATAAAACACGTGCTAACTAACTACCTAAGCTGTGATGTCTCCGGCCGGTTCGGTAGGTCTAGAAACTATTCATCTATGAAACAGGGAAATATCGTGTTGAAAAGGGAAGAAATGGTACAATCAAGTGAGAAGTTTTCTTCAATTAATAAATACAGTATGATTTGGAGCGGCTCAGACGTTTCAAGGTTCACCGCTGACAACTCTTGTCTTCTATCGATAGCATTCCAACGATACCATTCATTCAATACAGCACATTTTAGAGCGGCACAATTTATATTAAAACCGGAGGTCTTATCAAAAATCGTTACACATACGTTTCTGCGCCTTGTTTCAAAGAACTTGCATACCAAATTTCATCCAAATCGGACAATAACTGCGACTGTAACAGCGGTACAAACAAACAGACAAAAGCCGATCGAGTCGAAACTAAGACCTCAGCTTCGCTTCGGTCAAAATTTCAGTCCCGTGCGGGAGATATGGCCATTTAAAAATATTAATACAAATAATTCCATAATACCCTCTCGTTTTCAAACTTTTTTATATAAAACAATTGATGTTGTATTTTATACAAAATTGGGAGTGCCGGTTGCACAAAATCCGGTTAAATTTTAACCATGATTAGTTCCACGAGAACCAATCATATCAAAAATGCCTTCTCTGATTGGTTCTTGTGAAATTAATTATGGTTAAAATTCAACCGGCTTTTGTACAACAGGACCTTAATGTTTTATTTTATATAAAAAAGTTTCAAAACAGAAAGGTCCTAAGGAATTATTTTTATTATGTTTTATAAAAACATTCGAGTAGCCTTATAACTAACTACAGTAGATAACTTCCAATGAAAACTAAAAGCCATTCAAGAACAAGAGAATTTAATTCGTCAATCTTGCACATTGCTATAATATTGATAATATTATCAACAGTTTGTGTAGAGCAGCAGCCACACAACATTAATTTCTTGTTTTAAAATGCTAAACATTCACTGTATGTAACAGTTTGTCTTCTCGACATACTAGTAACCATTCAAACAGTAGTTCCTAAAAGTTTGTCTTCTCGACATACTAGTAACCATTCAAACAGTAGTTCCTGAAAGTTTGTCTCTTCAACAAAATGTTGTTTAAATGAATCAGCCACGAGAAAAAGGTGTTCTATCATAGAGAAAATATAGTATAATCTATCTTATGCTATTTTTCCTCTATGATACTAGCCAATAGGGCAGCCAACCTCACAACCTAAGTGACTAAACTCAGATTAACTTCAAAACTTCAGCATTCCCAATAAATAAAATCAATGTATCCTTTTAAACAATGGTCACAGTTTGAATATAATCTCACTTTAGTCAACAGTCCTCTGCACTATAGGAAGCACACGACGAGACTGTCCCTGGTTTCATTGTTTCAAACGGCAACCAGGGACCATCTCGTCCTGCGTCACCTATTAATAGCCGACCTTTTCTCGCGACTTGGGATGAAAACATAGCGGAGCTTTGAAGGTGGCTTTAAGCTTGAGACTGTTGAAAATAATGAATCTATGTTATTTAAATGGGACAAAACAGACAGCTTCACTATGTGCCCATCATTTAAATACATTAATTCATTTAGAAGATTTATTAAATTTAATCTTTCAATATTTAAGTGAGGAATTTTAACTTGAAACTGTTGAAAATAATGAATCTATGTTATTTAAATGGGACAAAACAGACAGCTTCACTATGTGCCCATCATTTAAATACAATAATTCATTTAGAAGATTTATTAAATTTAATCTTTCAATATTTATTTGAGGAATTTACTCTTGATTTATTATACTTCATTATCAATCAATTTTATTTAATATATTGCTATCATTTCATGAATTAAATTATTTTCTTACACTTCACAAGTTATTTTTTATTTTTTTCTTGTTTTGTATAAATAAATACATTATCACTTTTTATTATTATACGAGTAGTTTAGTTTAGTTTAAGCTTAAAGCCATTTATTTCATAGATTAATCTACGTCAAATTGTAGCATTACCTTCAACACTCTTAAGTTTGAGCTACCTTCACCCCTCCACTATGTTCTCACCCTGTAATCTGTTCATCGATATGAGAGACAACAGCATAAAGTTTGCACTTTATAAGCTATTACTATGGAGAAAAGATAGCATAAGTAGATATCCCATGGTATAGGGCGTTTATGTCGCAACTTTTACTGTTATCTCAAGCCGATAGTTCACGTAGTTCTTTCCTATGCAGCTGTGTGATGCTGTTAGTCTCTCAAATTGTGCCGTTCATACACTATCACCCCAACAAAACAGTAAAAATGAACAATAATCAACAGTAATCGGCTTGAGATAACAGTAAAAGTTGCGACATAAATTCCCTATACCATGGGATATCTATTTACGCTATTGTTTCTCTATGCTATTACTATGGAGAAAAGATAGCATAAGAAGATATCCCATGGTATAGGGTGTTCAAGTTCCACATTTCACTGTTAACTCAAGCCGATAGTTCTAGCATTTATTTTTCGTGAAACTATGTGGCGCTGGTAGTCTCTCATACTGTGCCATTCTTAAGGTTGCCTACAGATATACGCGCCGCGAACATGAGCAATTCAATTATAATCAGCTGACTATATCTGTATTTTTACAGAGACGGTAAGATACAGAAATATAAAAAGCTTGACATCATGTGAATTGCTATGTTCGCGGCGCGTAAATCTGTACGCACCTCTACACTCTCACTCGGCCAAAAAGCAATAATAGACAGCAGATGTCAGTAATCTGTTTTAGATTCGAAAATCGGCTTGAAATTTGGAACATAAATAACCATACCATGTGATATTTTCTTATGCTATCTTCTCTGTATGCTATTACTAAGCTCGGTAAGCTATTGATATTACAATTAATTGATAATTATCAAGCTTAGTAAGCTATCAATAGCTGATTATAGTATAGCTATTATATAGACAATAGCTATTGAGTAGTCATTTCAATGGTTACACAAAAGCAAACATTATGACCCGGTTGCACAAAAGCCGGTTAAATTTTAACCGTGATTAATTTCACGAGAACCAATCAGAGAAGACGGCTACTCTGATTGGTTCTCGTGGAATTAATCACGGTTAAAATTCAACTTTTGTGCAACGGGCACTATGTGTTGCATAAGAAGATATCCCATGGTATGGATCGTTTATGATCCAAATTTCACTGTTTTAACTCAAGCCGACTACTGTATATTATTACTGTTTTGGTCGTGCGAAGTGCGAACGTGTAAGAACGGCACAGTTTGAGAGAATACCAGCGTCACATAGATCTATCAGCTTGAGTTAACTGTGGAATTTGGAACATACGTCATGAAATAACATAGCTTCACGAAAAATGACTACTAGGACTCTCGGCTTCAGTTAACAGTGGAATTTGGAACATACGCCATGGAATAACATAGCTTCACGAAAAATAACTACTAGGACTCTCGGCTTAAGTTAACAGTGGAATTTGGAACATACGCCATGGAATAACATAGCTTCACGAAAAATGACTACTAGGACTTTCGGCTTCAGTTAACAGTGGAATTTGGAACATACGCCATGGAATAACATAGCTTCACGAAAAATAACTACTAGGACTCTCGGCTTCAGTTAACAGTGGAATTTGGAACATACGCCATGGAATAACATAGCTTCACGAAAAATGACTACTAGGACTTTCGGCTTCAGTTAACAGTGGAATTTGGAACATATTTCAATTCAAATCAATTCAATTTACATTGAATATTTACCATGTTTACTATTGTAAACTTTCAACAATATACTATTTAACATGTCTACAACACAATTTAACATGTATACTATTACATTTATACAATGGGATTTATATTTTTTTGTAGTTGAGAAGTTGATATTGTGGTAATTATTCATATTAAATGAAAGAGACTAAGAAATTGTCAAAAAACCATAGTGTATTTTTGACAATTTCCTAGTCTTTTTCATTTAATACCATGGGATATATTCTCATGCTATCTTTTCTCTATGAAAAAGACTAAGAAATTGCCAAAAAACCACAGATGTTTTTTTGACAATTTCTTAGTCTTTTTCATTTAATATGAATAATTACCACAATATCAATGGGATATCTATGCTCTATATCTCATGCTATCTTTCCTCTATGTTTGTAGTCTCTCACTACCTCCGTAAACAAAGCCGTAGTGCATTCGTGTGACGTCAGCACAGGTAGGACTCCTACACCATTAAAAACACTAGCTGATATAGCTCAGCTGAAATCAACAAATTTTTATTGGTGTAGGATCCCTACCTGTGCTGACGTCACACGAATGCACTATGGCTTTGTTTACGGGGGTAGTGTGTACGCCCAGGCTAATAAATTAATATCTAGTAGAAAACATACCTCCTTCGACAGGATAGGCTTGATACGGTGGTAGTGATACAATACAATTTAACCTGTATACATACAATTTTACATAATAAAAACAATATAAAAATCTTGAAGCACCCTTTATTTTTTTTAAAACTTTAAAATAGTTCAACAACTATTGAACTATTGAGTTTTTAACCCTTATTGCCGGTTGCACAAAAGCCGGTTAAATTTTAACCGTGATTAATCTCACGAGAACCAATCAGAGAAGGCGTTTCTGGGAAGACGGCTTCTCTTATTGGTTCTCGTGAAATTAATCACGGTTAATGTTTAACCGGCTGTTGTGCAACCGGCACTTTGACTACCAAATAGGTTCCATGAAGCTTGTCCCGTCAAATACCAAATAACGAATTTTACCATTGGGATATGTCCCAATACAAAAAACACGATGAAATGAATAAAATTTAGTAAATAGCTTTGCAATTTCAATTTCACATGTTATTATTGACATTATATGAAGTTATTTACTTACTTTCAACTCAAAATGACACTGCAAATCACATTAGAACAGCTTCAAAACCAGCATCTGACACATGCATGCATGAGAGCATATAACCACAATATAACCTCAATTCACAATAATATGGCGATCAGATAGTACTAAACAGCTGATTTATTCTACAGAATAGACCCTAGACTACCGCTGGGATTCATTACTGTGTAGTTTAGATGATCTATTCACCCACTGGGATTCGATGAATTTCTATTGGGACATATTGTCCCAGTTGTAGTCTGAGGTTGGTCATTTCTGCTGGGACATATTGTCCCGTTGGTAGTCTAAGGGTAGTCTGAAAAAAAGGGTGCTTCAAGATTTTTATATTGTTTTTATTAATTTGAAAAGTAGTGAATGAAGTGTTTTTACAATTTAACATGTATACTATTACATATAAACCATGGGATATCTTCTTAATAAGCTATCTCTTCTCTATAGTTGAAGTCTCTCCTTTCGATGATCAGACTATCTACCATTAACTCAACAGCTGTTAGCATTGACAACAGCTGTTAGCATTGACAACAGCTGTTGGCATTGACAACAGCTGTTAGCATTGACAACAGCTGTTGGCATTCACAACAGCTGTTCCTGACTCTGCATAGAGAGATCCAACAGCCTCCAGGCAGCCCTAGGGTTGAGTTCGGCCGTATCCCTGCAAAGCACCCACACATAGTTCACCAAATACACCGTGTCCGCACTTCCATCAACCACCTTCCCCTCCCTGTCCTTCAGGCACAGAATCTGCTGCGACGTAAAGCTAATCACCAACACCGGACCTTGGTCCATCACTTTGCCCATCACTAGATCCAAATTATCGATGTCTAGCACTTTGGAAGCGAAAACCAACCCCTGTTCTTTAGCTTGTTTGAGAGGGATGGATAGTACGTTGAATGGACCCTCGTGGCACCAATCTTTCAGTATCTCTAAATCCCCGCGCACTATTGCTTCTAAAATATTGGGGATGATATCTACCTCACACTGTTTCAAAAACTCATTACGATCGAAATTCGGGTCAATCTTACAAATTTCGGTTAAAGTTTCTGAAAGTTCGGTCTTCTGAAACAACCCGCCCATGATGTCAGTGACTTTCTCGGTGAGAAGTCTCGAAGCTCGAATCATGGGGTTGTCACTTTCGTCGTATTTGATCTTCCAGTCGAGCACTTTGTTGACGTAGGGGTTGTTGTCCTTGAAGCTCTGCCACGACTGGTAGAAGCGCGAGTCCTTGTGTAGCTCGACGCCCGTCGCGTCTGTGTTGGGTTCGACTACCCGGGAATCGTCGGCACTTCCCGACGTCTCCACGCGACGTCGCAGTTGTCTCGGCGCCTGAAACACAAAAACAAAATACATTTTCCCACAAATACCTTGAAAAATGACAATTTGTGTACTGATTGCAGGCCGCAAAGAATCACTTTTCTGCTCTAGTGCGCAAAGTATTACTTTGCGTACTCCAGATTTGCAGCAATTGATTGATTGATTCTTTATTCATACAACAAGTACATCATAAAAATGATAGGGAGAGAAAAAATAAGGTTACCTTGTTCTATTCCTCTCCCAAATTTAGATAAGGTTACACATAGTCCGAGATATGTTAGTCTTAAAATAAATAAATTATATGCTAGTCTTTAATTCAATAAATGAACCAATTTGAAAAAATATATTTTTAAAGAAATCAACTTCATTCATTTTAATAAACAGAATCAATTAGTACAAAACAACCAAGAAATCATCAAATAAAAACGAAACGCCTGGAATACCATAACAGATTTAATTATAGTGAGGTTCACGTTATAATGGAAGTAGAGAAAGATATCCGCAAGGCTATTCTCCAATCTTTCTACACTGCCATTATAACGTGGACCTCACTATAGGCTCGGATTCAGTACAAAATCTATAGACCTATATGGACTATAATATATGGTGAGGTGGTACTACCCTTCGTTCTCCCCAACAACTATAAAACATAGAAACTATAAAAACATCTATAAAATAGTTACAATAGTTAGGTATACGTTATATTGGCGGTGGAGAAAGATAGGAGAGCAGCGTTGCCGATTCTCTGCCTTGCCACTGCCTTCTATAGAGGATAGCCAATACTGGTATGTAATATTAACTGTTCATTCTTGATAAAAATGATAAATTATATTATTTTAATCGCCAATTTTTGTCAATGATTTATTAATGTGTAACCGCCCTTGATGGGGGTTGAAGATATCTTATTACTACTTCAAGGGAGTCATGAGAACTGGATAGACAACAACATTGTATTACCTAAAGAATTTCTCATTTATTAGGCTATGTCAATTACTTGAAATTTAAAGAATGAAATATGCAGTACATTTTATCCAAATATTATTCCTACAAAAGCTACCTTCCAATAAGATTCTGGTAACTAGAAATTTACTACAACAATGATTTTATTAATTAGGGTCTCGGCCGGGTGAAAATGTTTTATAAGAAGCTAGAAATTTTGGCACTTACCCACAGCTATCACTCCCACCGTAATCCCAAACCACAGGACACTCACGTATATCATAATGCCGGAAAAATAACTTAAGTTTTTGCAATACGGTTTGGATTTTGATCCGCTCGATACCTCGGTTGTTTAACGATTGGAGGTTTTCCGTCCGGAAAACTTCCCCCTCTCCACGTCAGTGTGCCAGAAGGCCTAACTGATGCTATTGGAAGAGTCGGTTCTCACGAGATTCGGCAAGCGGGTACTTGCCAGGTCTGCAGTATTCCTCTGTGAAAATATCTACAGGCTACCAAACATCCGCCTTGTCCTTGCCTCGTGGAGCCGCCTCTTCCGTGAGAACTAGCAAATATCCCTGAATTTGCTGGTTCCCAGAGTCGTTTAGACATAAGTTAGCAGAATCTTATTGTCGCTGCAAAAATACTACTTACTTACTAAATTATATATTTTCTCACTAAAGTCCAACTACGGAAATTATTATTCTAATATCAGAGTCTTTTCTCCTGAAAAAATCTTAAATCTAAAACACGAAAAAAAAACAATCAATAAATAAGTAATCAAATACTACCCATGTCACAAATGCATTCTCATAATTGAGATTGACTATTATTTTGATATTTAATTATATTTCTACATTGTTGAACGATCTGGCAAAGTTGCGGAGCTATAAAAGGAGAAAAGGATATAGCTATCTGCTTTGTCGAATGATAGACAAGGATAGCAACAACAATATTTTTAAAACACAGTCATTATTATACAGTTTTCATCTTTGGTGAAAACAGAAATTTTAAACTTAACCTCACTTTGGACTATTTATGTGCCAAAATCAAGGAATTGAAGAAGTTTTGGGCAATTGCCTGTTTCTCTTTCCAAATATCGTGTTTGTGACTGTTTTAATAAATAAATGAATAAATAAATAAATAAGTGAATTATATTGTAGAAATCATTATCCTTGTGTATCATTCGACAAAGCAGATAGCGCTATCCTTTTCTAGCTCCGCAACGTTGCTAGATCGATTTTACTTTCATTGCCTTACCTTCTACCATAGGGAATGGAACAAATAATTCATTAAGATTACCTATCTGGAAGATTATATTTCTTCTTGTAACGAGTGCATTAAGAATGAATTTGAATAGTGAATAAATAATGACCTTGTACATGCGTGCTTTGAGCGAATTGTAGTCGATCTCTTCCTTGACAGCAGCGGCGGTCTGACTGATGGTTTGGAAGGCACCTGTCTTGCCAATCTGCTGGCCTCGTTCACTTATCGTGTCGGCTGCGTCTCGCGCCGTCTTACCCAATCCTTCTTTCAACTGGCCTGTCAAACAGAAACTAACAATCTAAGAACACTTGAATGGACGACTTGCAGACTATATTAATTGTGAAAAAATATGAAATATTCACTAACGGACTGGAGCATGCTTTCAAATCGCATGGGATTCTTCACTGACAACAGTGAGATATAGCAGTGGATAAAGGAAGAAATTCAAGACATCTTACGAAACTATCCACCCGAATACAATATTCCCACATGAAGTATCAAATTAAGTTTTCCTCCACCTACTGTCTAAAGTACCAACTTTACTCCCTGAAACATAATAGTAAAGTGTCACTTTTTCGCTCTCGGTAGTAAAAAACAGAAAAACTCCCTAGGGAGTAAAAGTGACTCCATTTGAATAACATGGGAAGCATCTCTATTTTAAATCTTACATTGTAATAGGTTAGAAGGTCCAAGCTCAGATGAGAAAGCATAATAGAGGTGTCTGTCATTAAGTCAACTGAATTCAATACCACAACCAGAAATTTGTTCAACTCATGAAATATATGTTTGTCTGAAATTATATTCTTAATATTAGTAGACGATAAAAATTTATTCAATTTTAAAAATATTTGATTCTATTCAAAATACCAGCCAACAAATATTTTTGATCTGCAATTCAAATCTGAACCGCGTGATCTGGAGTCAGCCATTTTTGTTAGATGCCCAGCTGATATAATTGTTACAACTTTTGCCGATAGATAGCGCAATCGGCAGTGCCAATCAGACAAACGGTTTTTAGGTTTCAGATTTTAGGTTATGTTGTTAGGAAACACTGTCACCAATACGTAAGTTATTAAAATGATATTATTTGCAGTTTCTATAAAAAAATGTAGATGGAGGAAAAATGTTGTGTACATCACGAGCGAAAAATACGTTTTCTCCCTCAGGAAAATTGTTGCCCTCGGCTTCGCCTCGGGCTTCAAACTTTTTCACGCAGGGAGAAAAAGTCGTACTTTTCACTCTAGATATACAAATAACTATTGAACAGTTTCAGTTTAAACGAAATTTACTTTTCAACTGGATTAATACCCGGTTGCAGAGTCGTCACATGAAGTTAAAAACAGGCAGTTAACTCATTTAAGAAGCCACAAATTCACTTTCCGTTGCACAGATGTCAAAGTAAACTATAGCTCCCATAAAACTAAAAACAACCAATTAGACAAATGATTTCGTTGCACAGTCGTCAGAAAGAGCTTATTTATGTCTCCAATAGCTAAAAACTGTCAGTTAAGTTATGGGCCCGAAGTCGTGCTGTTAAATCCAATATCCACTTCTGCCAAATGCATTTTAGAGGTTGTGGTAGCTTTTTTTTAAAGAGGTTTACGAAAAACCATCTGTATATAAGTAAATTATTTTTTCTCTCCCTATGTTTTTTCAAGTCTTTTATAACCTCCAAAGCGCTAAATATGGTAAGAAATCTCGCCAAAAGCCAAGAGTCGCCATATTGTTTATCAATTTTATATGAGGTCTTTTAGGTCAGTTAACAGTGATGTCGATTGAAACTTTCCCCGATGCCAATACATTGGTTGGATAGAAGCATGCACGGAAAAAAGTGAATAGAGCTGCAGTGTGACCTATGTGTGATGCTAATTCGAGATATAGCTAAATGGGCTTCGGCAAACGACTGTGCAACGACCAACCATTTATGTCAGTGATTTTAAAACTATGTCTCACATGAGGGTGAGCTATAGTTATGTTTGATTATATGTAACGACTCTACAACCAGGCATAAGTCTCGTTTATTACTAGTAGTTCTGTGAACAGTAGACCTCACGCAGTATTCTCATCCACAAGTACCTGATTGAAACTATAGACCTTATGGAAATACAGCAATAGACTGGCTTCTCCACACATCTGTGTAATCACTTGTCAGCTGATTTATGATAAATAGTTCTATAGTCTGATTTTTACTCTAATATTGGCGTATTCGAAGGAGGCTCCTTTTTCCTTTTATATTATCCTTGAAATGCAAAATTTCCAAAAACCTTGTATATACGTCGACGCGCAATTAAAAATGGAACATACCTGTCAAATTTCATGAAATTTCAATCTATTACCGCGTTTCGCCGTAAATGCGCAACATATACACATTTAAACATTAAGAGAAATGCCAAACCGTTGACTTGAATCTTAGACCTCACTTCGCTCGGTCAATAACACAAGGAAATATATATAGTGAGGTCCACGTTATAATTGTCGTGTTTGATTGGCAATGGTATTGCTATCCATGTCTACCATTCAACAAAGTGGATAGCGCCATCTTTTTCTCGCTTTGCTCTGTTGCCAGATCTTCCTTCAACAATGTAGAAATAATAATCAATTAACAAAATATTACATCTTAATCATCATAATTCATTATGAAATTATTGAAAAATATAATTACTTGCTTAATAAAATATAATTCATTATTTAAAATGAGAATGAACAGTTAATATATCATCAATAAACCTGTATCAGCTATCGTCTATAGAAGATATTGACAAGACAGAGGATCCTCCTATCTTTCTCCACTGCCATTATAACGTGGACCACATTATAGATAGGTAGTACGATTTTACCTGCTTTCTTGGCGATTTCTGTTTTTCCAGCCTCTTCAATTACGTTGGTAACTTTTTCCCTGATTGTTCCAAACTTTTCCTTAATCACCTCAGAACTTCGCGATGCTTCGCTCTCAACGGTTTGATACTTTTCTCTGTGAACAAATGAAAATAGCCAAGTTAGCAGCTGTGATATTGAACTTAAAATTATAAAATTAGTAATGATAAATTATTGGTTTGAATTCAGTTCATACCATACATTTTGTAAACAATTGAAATGTTTTTTTTTTCTTAAGAAAATGTGAAGATGGCGACAGGTTGAGGACGAGCGATGGTGGGAAGACCGAGGAAAATGGAGAGGCATTTTTCATACCTGGACCCGACACTATAGTGAGGTCCACGTTATAATGACAGTATTTGATCAACTTTGGTTTTGCTATCCTTGTCTATCATTCGACAAAGCCGGTGGTACTATTCTTTTCTAGGTTCACAACGATGACAATTATGTTTTTGACAGTGAAGAAATATAATTAATTAATGCAGAGAATCGGCATCGCTATTCTTCAATCTTTATCTACGGCCATTATAACATGGACCACACTATAGCTGGAACGAGACACGGATACCATACATTTTGTAAACAAATTGAAATGTTTTTTCTTAAGAAAATGTAAAGATGGCGAAAGGCTGAGGACGAGAGATGGTGGGAGACCGAGGTAAATGGAGAGGAATTTTTCATACCTAGACCCATCACTGCAACGGGGATCTAGATAAATAAAGTTTGGTGGCTTGGAAATCATCCAAAGCTATTTTTCAATCTTTCATCCATAATATCTGGGTGATAAACAAACTACAACTGGATTTAAAAAAAATTGAAAATAGTTGTCATGAAATGATACTGATAAGTTACTTCAAGGGCCGGTTTCCGAGCTCGCGATTTAGGTAAGTTCTAGACTTTAAACAGCTGGAGTCAGAAAATTGGCTTTCCAAAACGGGGCGTAGCCGCAGTAAATAGTTGCAGCAAAATAAATATTTATTTTCTCATTTCTATAATTGGAAATGTTTTTCCTTGAAATGCATCATTTCTAAATAATTCAAAATAGCTGAAACGTCACACTATTTCAACGTTATTTTATGTTGTGTTTAATTCTCTAGTTTTTCGAAATTTAATTTAAACGTGACTTTGACAATGACTGCGAATACGCCCCGTTTTGGAAAGCCAATTTTCTGACTCCAGCTGTTTAAAGTCTAGAACTTACCTAAATCCCGAGTTCGGAAACCGGCCCTTATTGTAATATAAATAAAACTTCATTTCAACACACATTTTTAGTTACAAGTACTCATGCTACATGCAAAATAAGTAATGACACTGTACTCAAGAATACAATAATTACACCTGTGGTACAGCACGGTGAGCAGTCTCTCTAAATCATTAATATCGTAGTAACATGCCTCTTCATCTTCTCATCTTCAAACTAGTTAATCCTCTCATAGTCTATTATCATTCTTTCTATTTCCAACTGAAGTACCCACTGTTTCAAAACGAATGACCCAATTTTTAACAGTTATATTAATTAAAAAAAATGTGTACTCAAACAAATTTTAAATCAAATTACTCACAGTTAGTATCCAGTTAATGATGATGTATTATAAATGTTCTATTATAGCCACCTCTAATACAAGGCCCCGGCCTACAATATTGCAACGTCGCAGTGTAGGCCTAGAATCTAATACATGATTGGTGAAAAATATCAGCTGGTATTTTTTTAAATCTGTTTCACCAATCATGTATTAGATTCTAGGCCTACACTGCGACGTTGCAATATCTTAGGCCGCGGCCTTGTATTAGAGGCGCCTACGGTTCTATGTGCCCCTATTTTGAGGCTCAGACAACATCTAGACGGAAGCTAAATCCATCCCAGACTGTTCACAAGCTGTTTGTCTTCTCTGACACTGCACCAGTTATCCTGGTTTTCAGCTCCTCAATATCAAGTGCTAAGGGAGGAACATAAACACGATCTTTAACGTTGTTCCTCCCACTTGATATTGAGGAACTAAAAAACAGGATAACTGATGCAGTAGCTACCGTCCGAGAAGACATACTTCTTGCGAACAGTCTGGGGTGAATTTGGCTACCGTCTAGATGTCGTCCGAGTCTCAAAAGGAGGACACAAAGAACACTTATAATACATCAACATAAACTTGATACTTCTGTGATTAATTTGATGTAAATTTGGGTAAACAGGTTTTTTTAATATAACTGTTTAAAATTGGATCATTCTTTTTGAAACACCCGGTATAGTTGTCTGTAAAGTATGGAAGTTATGGCACATCACCCTCACAAAAAATACAATACTTCAATAGTAAAGTTCAAGTAACTATTACATTTAAACTTACACCAACCCGTCTTTGATAAGTGATTCCAATTGGACAGGTGAGCGCTTAACGACTATTAATCAACAGTTGAGTTACATGTTCTTGCATCACTTCCAGAAAATTTATAAATAATTCACAACTATTGATAAATATTCTTTATCTATGCTATCGAAGTTGAAGTTTTTCGGCTTATCGTTTGATAGTTTGACACCTTGTGAGACCGGACTCCCCAAAAAAATGACACAAGAGTTACAAATGACAGTGACGTAGAACATTGTGATGGAGGATTATGCAATCCGTGTGCTATTTTTTTCCAAATGTAATGTAGGTGATGACATGATCCAAAATAAGATTGGTCTTTCTTTTTTAACAATTTTAGTTCCAATTAACCATGCAAACTATAAATTTGGAATTTATATGGATTGAGTTGAAATAATAAATAGAGTGGCAATATTTCGCTTAATATTATCACTTAAAAGGAGGAAATAATAAATGAGTTATTTTAGAAAATTACAAACCATGAAACACAAAATTCTACATTCTTTCAATCTAATCAACTTTCATTTAGGCTAATCATTCTTTCAATTCTACAATCTAAACAACTTCATGCTCCCCATTTACCCATGCATAAGGCAATTGCTTATTTGGAACAAAGAATTGTCAATTTTATCAACAATATCAAGTTTTAATTCCTATAAGATTCAATTGAAAAGAAACAAATAGAAAATTGAGAGATATTAGCTAACTTTTTGATATCCTGCTATCCAATTTGGTTGAAACAAATTATAATTTACACTAGAAACAGAGATGTTGTGGAATTTATTTATATTAAATTGAAATGAAAGAAATGAGTTCACATAGTTATGTGAAACTGCTAACATCCCTCTCATTTCACCTTAAAACAGAATATTCCAGACTATTTAGCCTTCTGTTTTATGATTAATGCTTACTGTTTTGATAATTTAATTGTATTGTATGAGATGTTATGGTATTTCACCATAACTGAAAGAATAAGACTGATATTGTCAATACCACTTTATTCTTTCAATTTGAAAAATTTAAAACTTCTATATCCCACGCTTCCAACTTAATATCTTCAAATCCAGTTTCTCAATTCCACCCTAAAATCTAAAATTAGTAAAACCAATCATACCTAGCTTTTTGTAAGGCGTCAGACTCTTCAAGTTTTTGTCTTTCTTCACGAAATCTTTTCAGATTCTCTTTCATTTCTTTGTTTTTGTCCATTTCTTGTTTTATATTGTCTATTAGTTGCGAGAAGAAGTTCGGTTTCCGTGAGGGCGTGGAATAGTTGCAACACTGTTAATAAAACATATTAAGAATTATTTAATTGAGAAATGATAAATACCTTAACACAATAAGATAATGCCCAACCTTTACCTTATGCCCTTAACCTTAATAAGGTAGGATATACAATATTTATTTGATGATGAATAAATCTAAGGTTTTAAATGACCAGATAATAACATAGTCTATTAAGCTACAATAATTTACATTTTTTTTATGTTACATGACCGAGTAGGTATCAAATCAATGATATTAACTTGGGCCCTAAACTCTTTTACATAGCTTTTGAAAATATCACCTTCAACTCAAGAAAGGTTGAAGGGAGCAACCAAAACTACTTACTAGTACAATATTGTTTTCCTATTTGCTTGACCTATAAAATCAATGTTTATGTTTAGAAATAGATCCACATGAACTTTTGCTTGTCTTTCAAGGGTTAACACTGACATTGATCAATATTTCAGTTATAATAGCCAGTAATATTGTGAGTTGGATGTGTGGATGGAATTATAAATTTATCTGATAGTAATATTGTGTTATAGAAATTGATCATTTGTGTAAAAGAAGTGTGAAATTGCTTACTTCTGAAGGTGAGACCGGTAGGCTGTTTAAAAGTGGGGGCTTGTTTTACAGCTCTGTTGATAGATTGCCGCTGTAAAGCAATCCACCAGCATGATTTACAGATGTTTTGTCGAAACTGTAAGGCAAAAATACATACATTATTACATCAACTTGTAAAATTTAGAATGATTCAATATTACATAACCTAAAAGGTAACAGTAAAACAGGAGATTGGACACAAGAAAGTTTAGTATTCTATGCAAAAAGTTCTTACCATCATGTGTGATGAAGTATGAATCAAATTTAATAACAAAAATATAATCTAAAGTCCATAATATTAATAACAATTTGGTACAGGCTGAATGAACAAATTATAACCCATGTTTCTCTAGTTTTTAGATTACAGATGAACTGAACAGATGAGATGGAGAGCTGAAGCGACAGAGGCGCTGCCTTGTGGCTGATTTAGTCCAGAACAGATAAGATGGAGAGCTGAAGCGACAGAGGCGCTGCCTTGTGGCTGATTTTCACTTCGAATAAAAAATGTAATACTATTTTTGTGAATCACGATCAAATCAAATGTTCACTGATAGAAAATCAATTTATGATATTTAAAGAGAAGTTCAGATTTTATAATGATCAGGTCAAGTTTCTTCTAATTTCTTTCAAAAAAAAACTTGACGTTATAATCAAGCTGGCTGTGAATGGATATCGAAATGTGAATATCGATATCACTATCAATCGACTAATCGGTAGTAGATATCGATTTTAAATATCGATGCTTGTTAGTATCGACTACCGATATCGATATTCTTGAAGCCCTGTTTTTCTTTATTATTTTGTAGGTAGCCTAATATAATCTAATATTTATATTTTTATATTTATTTTTCTTTATATTATTTGTATAGCCTACCATTGTAAGTGGTCTGCTAAGTTGATCCTTAGTTAATCGGTCGGTACGGAGACGGGCAGAGAAGTTAATGATAATTTCACTGAATGGCAATCATTTGCATCAGAGGAGTTTATTTACAAATACAGATAGATGATAATAATTATTTATAATCAAATTCATGAAAATGTGAAAAAATTGACTGATTGTCTGAATGCATATAGGTATAACTTACTGCCAATTAATGTGAATTTGTGTATATGCCGGTTTATATTGTAACTATAATTTAATATTATTGTGTAACCATGTCATCATAGGCGTCTAATAACTATTGACGTAGAGAAACAATAGCGTAAGTAGATATCCCATGGTATAGGGAATTTATGTCGCAACTTTTACTGTTATCTCAAGCCGATTACTGTCGATTATAGTTAATTTTACTGTTTTGTTGGGGTCATAGTGTATAAACGGCACAATTTGAGAGACTACCAGCGTCACACAGCTGCATAGGAAAGAACTACGTGAACTATCGACTTGAGATAACAGTAAAAGTTGCGACATAAACGCCCTATACCATGGGATATCTACTTATGCTATCGTTTCTCTATGCTATTGATGACTAAAGTTTATCTATCATTAGGTCTCTATCACTCTCTCTCTTTCTCACCCTCACTCTCTTTCCTCCAGTATTGCTAATGTGATCTAGTATAATGTTGATAATTTTTATCGATATTTGTAATTGATTAATACTGATGCGGAACGGTTAAATAATTATTTGTCTCTTAAGTTTGATTTAATTTTATTGTCAATTTTTTTAAATGTTACCGTAGGCAAAAGCCTTATAACAATTATCAATGAATCTATCTATCTATCACTCACTCTCTTTCCCTCCCAACATCTGTCGGTCATTCTCTTTCACTCTATCTCTGTCTATCACACCCTCTCTTTCTCCCACTCTCACACCCTCTCACTCTCTCTCACTCTCTGTCCCTTCCTCTCTCACTCACTCTTTCTCTCTCTTTCCCTTCAAGAACTCCACAGAGAGACTCTCTTCATTCTGACAGCTTTTCTCATGGATAGCACAATGCTCCTCATTAAACCAACACTGACTATTTCAAGTGCATCTCACCACTGTCAAAGTATCTATTTTCAAAGTGTGTCCACTCTTTTCACCTGTCAAAATATGCCATGACTTACAACCGAGTAACTTAATAATGATGCGATATTGCATTGCATTGCATCCGTGATGCACCGTGTCTCGAAATGCAGCGTGCAATTTTGTGAGTTTATTTTGGCCGCGCGGCCAAAACATTGACATGAAATATTCGGCTGTGTTCAACAAGTTTGCCGCCGGCCACGGCTATGAATCATTGCAGTAATATGATTAACTGCAATGTTGTCCCATTCCCTACTCTGTGAATAAACCAGGTAGGCTACACTGGGCAAACTTACTCTATTTTCATCTCCTCCTCTTTTTCTTCTTCTACTTCTTCTTCTTCTTCTTCTTCTTCTTCTCTTCTTCTTCTCTTCTTCTTCTTCTTCTTCTTCTTCTTTTCTTATTATTATATTATTATTATTATTATTATTATTATTATTATTATTATTCTCTTTTCACGCAGTTGCGGATAGCTTAAGCAAAGAGTGGCAAAATTTATGCAACCTCTTGGCATTATTTTCTATTATTGATAAGTATTTTACCAAGTATGTTGGAGCGTTTGGCGTACTATGCGAGCTGTATCAAGCAGAACAGACTTCTGCATTTTCCCTACCAGAGTTTCTGAGACATCATTAACCTTACAGCTCTCCACTGTTGAATTAAGAATCAGACCATTCACAGATATACGATGGGGATTTTCTAACATTATTGAGCCCATACATATCTTTGAGCTCAAATGCTAACTCTTGATACTTCCTCAATTTCTCACCTCTTGTTCTTTGACAATTTTCATCTGCTGGTATGGCTACATCAATTATCAAGGCTTCTTTTGATTCATGTTCACATTAGGATATCAGGCTTGTTATGAATGACTTGCCTGTCAGTGATCATTTGAACATCCCAATAGATCTAATCTGGTTTCTCTCAATAAATGCAGGAGGAGAGTAAGAATAGTATGGGGCAGTGGCGGATCTACGGGGGGTGGGGGTGGGGGATTTCGGGCTTAAGCCCCCCCCAAAAGCCTAAATTTTTTTTTGTAAGAATGTAAATTTTATACAAATATAATTAGTTTGAAGCTGGTAAAGTATATTCATTGGCAAGAATGACCTAATTCCACTACTACGTCTTCAATTGTATGTATCCGTTAACGTTTTAATACTTTGTATAATATCTTAGTTACATTTACATTGCCTGCCCGCTCCGTTTATCTGGTTTCATTGAAACAAACGCACACTATAGAGGACGCACATACAGTGACTTAGCGGTTTCCCCTAGAGGCGTCGGCGCTGGTTCCCCCCCCCCCTCTTGGAACAAACGGTTTCCTTCTTCGAACACCTACCCAAGCTTCAACAATTAACTTCATTAAATGTAAGCCCTTTCACAAAATTTTCCCCTGTTCAGCCCCCTCCCCCCAAAATAAAATTCTAGATCCGCCACTGGTATGGGGGCATTTCTTCAAAGAAGTCAAATTCCTGCTGCATTTCAGGTGCACTATTTTTGCAACATTATTATGTCGCCTCAAATACTCTTTTGGTGCTAATATTGAGCAGCCTGAAACATGTGCTGAATACTTTCTACTGCAGCGTTACAAAGCCTGCATTTATCACTTATGCTCAGATCTCTGATTATATGTCTTCTATAGGCATTGGTAGCGACAACCTTATCCTGCATAGCAATTATAAAGCCTTCTGTCTCTGGGAAAAGACTTCCATCTGTCAGCCACCTGCTTGAAAGGTCATGATTATTATGATCAGAGCACAGATGCTTGCAGTAGCGCCCATGCAGTTCCCTCTGTTGCCATTCTGCCTTGTAATCATGCACTATTATTATTATTATTATTATTATTATTATTATTATTATTATTATTATTATTATATTATATTATTATTATTATCATTTTATCATTATTGTTGTTGTTATTGGTAGCCTACCTAGTGAACGGCTTCGAAAACAGTCACTTCGACCCAACCAGCAGAGAGAGAGGGCGGAGCTTGTAGGTGTTAGAATCTGGAACTTGCTTGTGATTGGCCAGGCATGTTTACCCTGAAAATGAGTGTATACAAAACGAGTTTGAGAAGCTAATTCCAGTTCGTGTCATGTAAAGGTGTGTCCAGTGTGCTTTTCTTCTTGAAAGTGCCCTTCTTGCAAAAAACAGATTCATAGGAATTTCTAGTCTGTAAATTGTAATTAAAAAAAGTGAGCAGATACAATAGACAGGAAAAGTAGAGAGTTACTCTAGAGTAAATCAAGTTACTATAGTGAGGTCCACGTTATAATGGCAGAGGAGAAAGATAGCAGAACAACGTTGCCGATCCTCTGTCTTGTCAATGCCTTCTATAGACGGTAGCTGATACAGGTTCATTGATGTAATATTAACTGTTCATTCTCGTTTAAAATAATCCATTAAATTTTATTAAACAAGAAATTATATTTTTCAATATTTTCATGATTAAGATGAAGAATATTTTGTCAATTAATTATTAATTCTACATTGTTGAAAGACGATCTGGCTACAGAGCAAAGCGAGAAAGGGATAGCGCTATCCGATTTGTTGAATGATTGACAAGGATAGCAATACCATTTCTAAATAATAAACACTGCCATTATAACGTGGACCTGTCTACAGCGGCCAGTGCTTGTAATTAAGTCACATTCCATTAACTACCAAAGTAACATATTGATGTAAATGTGCTTTTGTAATTAACAATTTATTAATTGAAAGTTTACATTCACGAACAAGATAAAAATAGAATCATCATCTTTGAACGTATCTCATAAAACTCTAAAGCCGCGTTTACACCAAAGTTATTAACAGAATGTTAATAACTTAATCCTTATAGATTCTATTAGATTGAACGGAACTTGACAAACACATATGTTCATCATGTGTATGATAAGTTATGTTCAATGTAATAGAATCTATAAGGATTAACAGAATGTTAATAACTTTGGTGTAAACACAGCTTAACTTGTTATCCTTTCATAAACAGTTTGTTTCCAGAACATTCACCTTTTTTTGTGTAGTTGAGATGTTGATATTGTGGTAATTATTCATATTGAATGAAAAAGACTGAGAAATTGTCAAAAAACCACTGATTTATTGATAATTAGAAAGACCGGTTTCGGTTAATACACCATTGTCAATCTCTGATAAACTAGATGAGTTTATCAGTGATTGACACATAAACTCATCTAGTTTATCAGAGATTGACAATGGTGTAATATCCGAAACCGGTCTTTCTAATTATCAATAAATCAGTGGCTTTTTGACAATTTCTCAGTCTTTTTCATTCAAAACAATCACCTTGGCCACTGTGTTCACATCATAAGTATCCATGTAGGGCTAGCCTACATCAATACGCTCACGGTCCAGCAAACTTGTACGATCTGTCTAAAACAAGGACAATTAATATTACTCATGAGATAGTTACATATCAATTCTATCATTAAATGATATTAAATATTATAATTATATTCTGAATATTGTAATCAACAAATCTAGCTTTCCTCAATGCAAAGATAATTTATTGACGCTGATACATTATTTCTTATTTAATTTTTTTCCTTTTTTTTGTGTAGTTGAGAAGTTGATATTGTGGTAATTATTCATATTGAATGAAAAGACTAAATTGTCAAAAACCACAGATTTATTGATACTTAGAAAGGCCGGTTTCGGTTATTACACCATTTCCAATCTCTGATAAACTAAAACTAAATACAAGAGCTATAAATTCTGCTGCTCTTGTATTTAGATTTAGTTTATCAGAGATTGACAATGGTATAACCTTCGGTATAATCGGTATCAAATGGTATAATCGTGTAGTCAGTCTTCTTGGGGGAATTCCACGCCATCTATATACTAGCATTAATGTAAAATGTATACAAACATTTTCTATTTCAATTGATGTATTCTATTTAATTGAATTCATGAATTTTACATTTTTTGTATGCAATGTGGAGAATTATTTGATTTGATTTGATAATACCGAAACCGGTCTTTCTAAGTATCAATAAATCTGTGATTTTTGACAACTTCTTAGTCTTTTCATTCAATATCTTATAATATATAATTGTATTGAAATTATTGCAAAGGTAATTATGCACAAACTCGAAAAGTATCAAATAAATGGTGTCAACAATAATATTATATTACATGAAGATTATAAAAAGTGATGCATGAAAACTGCAAATGACTCGTCTCTCGGCACTGCCAACAGAAGAGATTGTATGTTGGCAGTGAGTTGCAGAATCGAGAATGACTCTCTTATGTATTAGAACTACAACACAATAAATTATTTTCTATTGTAGTACTCATCAATTCTTCTCATCTTCATGAAGTGAAAGCATAGAGAAACAATAGCGTAGTAGATATCCCATGGTATAGGGAGTTTATGTCGTAACTTTTACTGTTATCTCAAGCCGATAGAGCTCTTTCCCTTGAAGCTTTGTGACACTGGTAGTCTCTCATATTTTGCCGTTCATACACTCTCATCCCAACAAAACAGTAAAAAATCGACAAAAAACAACATTAATCGGCTTGAAATAACAGTAAAAGTTACGACATAACTCCCTATACCATGGGATATCTACTTACGCTATTGTTTCTCTATGGTAATATAGTAGTATTTCTACGAGTCTTAGAGCTTTCTGATGATAGTTCATCTCAGAAAAAGCTGAGAACCCAGTAAATACTGAAAACTTGGGACGAAATTCACCAAAACAAAAACTTGGTTTGAGCGCCAATTGATTCTAAATAAAACAAGTCATATTACAAAACCAATTCAAAGTCATCTGACTTAGAACTAACTGCATGCCGGTCAGACCTAGTTTTCGTTTTTGCTGAATTTGGGCCTAAAATTCTCTCAAAGTCGGACAATTCTAAACTACAAACGTAGGTAGTTTGAAAACTTATAACTTTTTGAACTACAGTGTTAAGGTCCACATTATAATGGCAGTATTTGATAAACATAGGCGTTACTATCCTTGTCTATCATTCGACAAAGCAGATAGCACCATCCTTTTCTAGCTCCGCAACGTTGCCAGATTGTTTTTTCAACAATGTATGAATATAATAAATTAACAAAATCTTTAATCTCAATCATGGAAATTTATCATTAAATAATAAAACATATATTTTCATAACAAATTAATTGATCAATATAATTAATCAATATAATTGATTATTTGAAATGTTACGGCCACGCTCGTTGGCGATAACGTGGAACAAGAATGAACAGTAGACCCGGTTGCACAAAAGCCGGTTAAATTTAAACCGTAATTAATTTCATAAGAACCAATCAGAGAAGGCCTTTATGATAAGACGGCTTCTCTGATTGGTTCTCGTGGAATTGATAACGATTAAAATTTAATTCTAAGAGCCCGATTAGGCTTTTGTGCAACCGGCACTAGAAGATGTATGAACAAGTAAGTCTTCATATTCAACCGAAATTTATCACGGCTAAAATTTAACCGGCTTTTGTGCAACTGGCACTTAATATTACATCAGATATTTTTCAGGTAATGGCAAGGCAGAGAATCGGCAACGCTATTTTTCTACCGTAATTAATTTCACGAAAACTAATCAAAGAGGGTCTTTTTGATAAGACGGCTTCTATGATTGGTTGTCGTAAAATTGATTACGGCTAAAATTTAACCGGCTTTTGTGCAACTGGCACTTAATATTACATCAGATATTTTTTCAGGTAATGGCAAGGCAGAGAATCGGCAACGCTATTCCCCTATCTTCCTTCACTCCCTTATAACGTGGACCTCACTATAGTTCATCATTATTCGTTGGAAAACTAGAATTTCATACCACAAATATAATGTTCACACTGATATTTTGGTTATAATTTACGACCGTGAATGATATTTTTCACCCAGATTACTAGAGGAAATACTCCAAATTCCTAAGCGATGTTGCAATAAAGCCTTGCTAAGCTCAAAAACTCAAGAAAATCATCTTCGTTCCAAGGAATGCCATCAATTTTGACCGTCGAAATATATAAATAACTGGTGTAATTTGTTGAGAGGAGGACAAAATTCACAATAAATATCTCAAGGTGTGTCAACGCCGCTGAATTTATGTTCTTGGCCAAAATCTTCAGCCGTCCTTTCAACTTTTTTTACTCCCACTTAAAAATGATTGTTGTATTTTTTCCAAACTTTCTTTCTGTCTCGATTATTTTCTTTATTCTTTGTTAGCAGTCAATCATCTCTACCAAATAATGTATGGAAATAAACTGAACCATAAGAACAGCCAAATAAGCTTGTTTGAAGATAAATAATGAGTCTTCATTCGAAACTCTAAGGCCCGGTTGCACAAAAGCCGGTTAAATTTTAACTTTAACTTTACGAGAACCAATCAGAGAAGGCGTTTTTGAAAAGACGGCTTTTCTGATTGGTTCTCGTAGAATTGAACCGGTTAATCGTTGAAATTTAACCCTGAAGAGACACACTGGGGTGTTTCACACCCCAGGGATTTTTTTTTCTGTTCTGCAGTTGACAATATCAAACAGATGGGAATTTATGCCCAGTCTAAATTAGGTTTGTAGTATTGTCAACTACTCTCCACCACTTCCAGTCAGTAATAGCATTCTACAAGGTCACCAGCTCATCTTGTTCTTCGATTGGAGTGTCTAACACCCCAGAGTGTCTTTTACGTAGGACTTTTATCAAACACTTTTATTACAAAGATTTACTTGTATTGTCACTACGAATGTGGTATGGAATGATGGATCAGATTGGAATAAATGCTATGATTCTCTACAACTTGAGATTCAAAACAATAAAATGAAGAGACGTGAGTTTTTGATGAAGTTCTCATTGGCAATGATCAAGACATTCGTTCAAACCGGAGTAGGAGCTCCACCACTTAGGCGGAACACACGTACTTCTAAAATTAGTATAAATATTGATAAGCAGTGCTTTACTTTCGATTTCTGTATGAACTTGGAACAAAAATGATTAAGAAATTATGAAGTATGGTCTAAGTACTTGTTTCTTCATATTTTTCAAAGAAAAATGCAAAATTAAATTGGGGTGTCCTACACCCCAGTGTGTCTACTGTGTTAGCATAAAGTGAGTGTGTCTGTAGGGTTAACTGGCTTCTGTGCAACCGGCACTATAAGTGCGTATTTATTTATTTATTCGATACAAACATATAGACTCACAGACAATTTCCAGTGCGAGCTTAATGACATATCTAATGGCAATAAGGTATAGTATAATGCCTGTATTAGGCTAGTAATAGATTAGTGTCTGTATTAGATTAGTGTAATAGGTCATTTGTAATGGATCAGCTGTTCTGAATAACAGTTGTGTTTTTTCTGGCTCTAAATTTTGTAAAATTACTCAAAAATTTTCCAATTAATGGTGATTTGAGTGTGATATTTTTGTTTTTTTATTCTGTTTTCAACCGTCAAAATTTAAAATCTTAATTTTCGTTGTTTTTGAGTGAAAATGGACTATATTGTAGTAAAGTGAAATCATAACCCTATTTTGGACTTTTAAAGTGTTATCTTAATTTGGGAAAGGAATAGTACAAGGAGTATCCTTAGTTTTTCTCTTCCAATTAGTGTTTCTCTGTAAAAAATATAAATAAATAAATAAATAAATAATGAATAAAAAATAATAAATAAAAAGTCTCTAGAATTTCAGACGTCCGATTTCTTGCCGTCCTTATAAATTCTATCAGATTGAACATAAATTGGCTTGAAAAAAATCAAGAATGTTCGTGTAACTAGACTAGATACGGTAAATCCAAATCGTATGCTGTGTGAACACTCACATCTATTTTAGAACATACTGTAATGTCTCTCCTATCTCGTCTGTACGTTTCTCAAGCATTATTCGTACGATTATATCGTATTCATATAGTACATAACGATTACTCGTACGTATATACAGGCAGTGTAAGCGCATAAAATATCCTCAAACGTTACCAGCAAACGTTCATGAAGAATATTGTTTGGAGTAATCAATATTGGATTATATAGAGAGTTCTATCATAGAGAAACAATAGCATAAATAGATGGTATAGGGCGTTTATGTCGCAACTTTTACTGTTATCTCAAGCCGATAGTACACGTAGTTCTTTCCCTTGAAGTTTTATGACGCTGGTAGTCTCTCATATTGTACCGTTCATACACACTCACCCGGTCAAAACAGTAAAAATCGACAATAATTGACAGTAATCAGCTTGAGATAACAGTAAAAGTTGCGACATAAACGCCCTATACCATGGGATATCTACTTACGCTATTGTTTCTCTATGGTTCTATGTAGTAATCAGAGTTTTATGTATGCATATTCCATGTATATAGAGTTGTATGTAGTAGTAATGTAGAAATCTATTAGTCCATCATATTATTATCATCCACTTCTATTGAAGGGAATTATCACTGCTGCTATACCCAAACATTAAAATACAATAATGATCTTCAGTAAATGTAGAGAATAGGGGTAGACAGAGGATGGAACAGATAAATAAGTGGGTGATACAAAAATTTTTCTTCGACATCAGTCAAATATTATAATCACTAGTAATTTATTGTTGAACTTCGATTTGTGTAGCTTTGATTATTAGTAAATAAATTTTTATATTCTCTAAACAGCTGATACTCTCACTCAGCGGTCAGGGTTTTGCCCTTGCTGGGTGGTGCCATGTAATTTTAATTTATTTGTAAAATAGCATAATATTATAATCTAGAATATTTCTTTTGTAAGTTTTTATTTTGTATTTTGTTTTTATGGGCAATAAAGATGTAAGACACAGTAAATTAGGATTAAAAGATTCTGGTACATTAGCTTATAGATCAAGGCTAAACAAGAGTAGGATACAAAGATTAGCAATTTTACTCGCTATCTCTAAAAATATATAAATTATGTGAGACTTTTATTATAAGTGTGTTGATATAATAGATTGTATCACACATTGAATGGACTATGGTGAGATCCATTCTAAAATGTTAGCCTCAGTTGCACAAAAGCCGGTTAAATTTTAATCGTGATTACTTTCACGAGAACTAATCGGAGAAGCCGTCTTTCCAATAAAACCTTCTCTGATTGGTTCTCGTGAAATTAATCACGGTTACAACTCAACCAGCTTTTGTGCAACCGGCACTTAGTATCCCTGATAGATAACAGGAAAGATTTCTACAACCATTGCCAACTTGAAATTTGCAATTTGAAGAATTAATCTCACTCAAGTGAAGCCAGATAAAGCTACTGATGTATTCTGTGGTGGAGCTATTACAATGTGGGACTCAATAACAAAAAACTTGTGAGAATAGCTTGGCAAAAGTCACTAATGGACTAGCTTCTATAAAGCTAGTCATTTGAATTATGTTTGAAAGTTTCCAATTATTATATTTTCACAACCTCTTTGCCACCGCTGAAGTTAATCTCTCTCAAGAGCGTATAAACTTCTGACATTTTTCTACAGTTTCTTTACAATTTTGTAAACCTTTTCCAATTTCCAAGAGCGTATAAATTTTTGACATTTCGTTTAAAACTTTGAAAACCTAATGGATACCTGACAGGGATATTTGTGTTGAAGGAAAACAAACTTAATTACCAGAACTAAATAGTGGAACGTGGAATTCTATAAGATTAAGCCATTAAAATGATGAGTATGGCAGGCTGCCAAGCTAATTACTTGAGATGAAAGTGGCCCACTTCGACTAATGCTGGAAAAATTATCGTTTTACTCGCTTGAGTTGGTTAATCTGGTGCCTGTTCATTGCTTTTTGAATGTAATCTCTTTTTCTATTCGCTAGGTGAATAAATTGCCGGCTAAATTTAGACAGTTGCATGTTGTGCCATAATTTTCTGGCGTATTTATTTGGAGATGCTGCATTTGTATTATTTATGTTTTGGAATGCATTCATTTCTATCCTTTGCCAGAATAGAATTCATAGAGTTTTATATAATCTGAGTAAGATCCGTTCCAAACTGTCAGCCATGTTTGGATGGGGAGCTTCAACGTTATTTAAATTATAAGGAATGCTGATCGTTTAAGGTAAATTTCATTACAGCTTTCATACATGAAATTCAACATTTTTGAGTTTGATAATGGGCCATATGAATAAAGTTGAACATTTGCTTATACTTCTAAAATATGGAGCATTTGCTTCATTTTCTATGAATAAACGTGAGCAAAACCTTTTTCTCATGCTCATCAAAAAAATATTTTGAGCATTTGCTCAAGAGTAAAAGCTTATACTCAAAACTGTATGAATAAACTAGAGCATTTGCTCAACTTTTGAAGCAAATGCTTCAAAAAAGGTAAGTCTAGTCTAGAGCAGCCTATCACCTTTTGCTCATAGTAAAAAGGCTCAACTAATTCGTATGAGGAAGAGGAAACTATACCATATACGATCACAACCATTAGTTGAGAACTATAAAACTCTTTCTAGATTCAACCATGATATATATCACCATTATCCCTACAAAAGAATAAATACAAAAGATATCAAGATAGCCATCACAAAATAGGAAATAGGCATTTAAGAAGATGAGAGTATAGACGATTATAAAAAGGCTGGCTATTGATATTATAAGAATATGCTGAAGATTATTATAGAGATGACATTTTTTCACGCTATTATTTTAAAATTCTAAACTCAACTAACCTAAAACTCTATTCATAAAAAGAAAACAGAGCAGACGACGCAAACACAAGCGGTGCCCCTACTTGCATATTTAGCGCTTCCGTGAGCTATAAAAACAAAGTAAGGCTACAAAAGCGAATAAGCTGATTAAAAATCTTTAAAATACGTGAGCATTTGCTCCAGAGTTCAGGATCATAAGGTAAGAGTATAAGGTAAAGCTTATTCATATAAAAATGAGCAAATGCTTTTGCTTCTACCTTTTGCTCATGAGCAAAACCTTATGCTCCATGCTCTTGCTCAAGAGCATTTGCTCTGGTTTTATTCATATGGGCCAATGTTTCAGTCATCAAGTTCGGTTCCTTCATCTTTTTTACTTTCCTTGCCCTATTACCATAGGTAAGGAAAGTATTGCTTTCCAAAAAAATTAAGGTACACTAATTTCAAGTTTTCTATACGTTTCAGGGCCCCCTGAGACCAAAAACATGATTTTTGGGTGTTGGTCTGTGTGTGTGTGTCTGTGAATACAATAACTCCATTCCTAATTAACCGATTGACTTGAAATATAAACTTAAGGTTCTTTTATACCATTAGGATCCGACAACAAGAAATTCAATACAATTACATTCAAGATGGCGGAAAAATGACGGATAATGACTAAGAATCCATGTTTTTCACGGTTTTCTCGAAAACAGCTTTAACTATTTTCTTCAAGTTCATATCCTGGATAGCTATTCATACGCCCTATCAACTGAAATGAGTCTCATTTCTGGGAAAATTGCGGGAGCTCCTTAATATTCTTGAGAAAAATGGATTTTGTTAAATTTCTATCACGATTTTCTCAAAAATGACGACCGATTTTTTTCAAATTCATACCCTGTATAGTTATTTATCAACTCTATTAACTGTCATAGGTCTCCTTCCTGGGAAACTAACAGGGGTCCACCCAATCCTTGAGAAATGCACTTTCAAAAGAACACAAGTCATAGTCAAGATATTTCATCTGTAGAACAGCTGTTTTGACGACTTTTAAAGAATCATCGAATTCCACAATACGGTTTACACAAAGGAAAATGTACTCTGAAAACAATATTATTATTGACCGAACGAAGTGAGGTCTAAGATTCAAGTCGACGGTTTGGCATTTCTTTAATGTTTAAATGTTTATATGTTGTGCATTTACGGCGAAACGCAGTAATGAATTTTCATGAAATTTGACAGGTATGTTTCTTTTTAAATTGCGCGTCGACGTATATACAGGTTTTTGGAAATTTTGAATTTCAAGGATAATATAAAGAAAAGAGCCTTCTTCATACGCCAATATTAGAGTAAAAATCAGAAATCATTCATCATAAATCAGCTGACAAGTGATTTACACAATGAGTGGAGAAGCCTGTCTATTGCTGTATTTCCATAAGGTCTATAGTTTCAATCAGGTACTTGTGGATGAGAATACTGCGTGAGGTCTACTTTTCACAGAACTACTAGTATACAATAGTATGATCGTAGTTTTAAATATGTAGCCGCTAATCGTCATTATGTTATTCCCCTAAATTATTCTCGTTTAAGAATGAGGCTTACAGTTCAATGAGCAAGGAAAGTTGTTTGAGTATACCACACCAGAGTTTTATTGAATAATCATAATTCTTTTGCTGATGGTGATGAAATAAATAAAAAGAAGTAAAAGTAGAGTAAGTTCGTAAGGTTTTTGTTGGTGGGGTGTCTCTTGCGGGAAGGTCCCACCGCCTGAATATATAATTTAAGCCGTCAATGGGCCTTACGACTGTCATACTTCAGCCGGGACCGACAGTTTAAAAGAAGTAAACTTCGGCACAATAATATAGTAAGGTTCACGTTATAATGGCATTGAAGAAAGATAGGAGAGGAGCGTCATTATCTTCCCCTTTCTCTATTTCATTCTGTACTCTCTGGTTAAGATTCGCATTGTTTTACAAGTGATTTGACAAAGCAAGAAGCACTAGCTGGATCTGTCTCGTAATGAAGAATAATTTAAGTGTGAACTTGTTACTGGAAATGTTGGGGAGAGGGGTGGTTGATTAGGATGGTGAGGGGAGGGGAGCCATTTGTCAGGTTAAACAGGAGTGAGTCAGCATGTTGCTAAAAGAGCTGTGTTTGCCAATCTCTGCTATTTTCATCCTAACAGCCGTTACAATTTAAATTTCATACCAGGACAATGGCACTAAGTCCATTCTTCACTCTCTTCTTCTTTTTCTTTTTCTTCTTCTTCTTCTTCTTCATCATCATCTTCTTGTTCCTCTGGCTTCTCCTCCCCCTCCTCCTTATCTTTTTATCTCCTCGCCTTCTTATCTCCTAACTCCTCTATCTTATCTGTTAAACAAACACATGAATAAAGGAATCTAAATCTTCAATCTAAACCTCTATTTGTTTATCTCATTTCCTTCCTCTCACAATCATTCTCTCTCATTCTCTCTGTCTTAAATTTGGTAGAGAGTTAGTGGGGAGGATATTTTTAATATTCTTTCCGAAGAATGGACATTGATATGTCCAAAGCTCCGCCAATTTATGTAGATGCATAACAATATGATTACTATCTATAGTTATTATATTACAAATTGCTTTTTCATATCATATACAGTTCAATAATTATTTTCTTAGTCTATATTATGTAAATTCATCTATAATGTTGCTGTATTGTAAGCTATTGTATATAAGTGTATAAGCCATTATATTTTGTAATCTACATAAAGTACTCAATCAATCAATCAATCTGTGTTGATGGGAAGGATATTATTTCATATCCTTCTTAAAGAATCGACAATTATTTTTAGAAACACCGCCGATTCATAAAGTTACATTACAATATTTTATATTATAGTTTTCTAATTGCATTTAATTGTTTATTCTCATTGATTAATTATCTATACTTTGTAAAATTCGATGAATAATTAGCGTTACCGTCATTTAATGTAAATTAGTGTATAAGTCAGTAAAAATTGTAACATACATTAATAAAGAAATCTAATCTAATCTAATCTAATCTAATCTATCTCTCTTCCTCTTAATCTGTCTCTCTCTTTCTCTAAATCTGTCTCTTCCTTTCTATTTTTTCTTTCTTTCTCTCCATCCTTCTTTCTCTCTTCCTCTTCCGCATTTTCCCTCTGTTTCAGTTATTAAGTTAACTGTTTCTGTTTCAAGCCATTCTCACCTGCCTCTCTCTCTCAGTTCACACGACTGTGTGGGCAGTACCGTATCGGACTATTGACAGCTGGCCGCTAATTTTAACAGACAATCATCTCTGATCTCTGATTACAGCTCGTTAACCGGACTCAACTTTGACGTGTGACTCATAATGGACCATTCAGTTTGTTCACTCCAATTTCAAGCCATCGAAATAACTATCAAACCAGTAATAACACGATAAATAAACCAATCGAACGAAATAAATAGAAGTTGGTCAAGTCTTTAATTCATTGTGTTGTGATTGCGGTGTTGTGGTAGATATCCATATTAGACGATAACAAATATTAACGCTCTTAAAATTCGCATTGTGTTTAGAGAGAGCAAGTACTATAGTGAGGTCCACGTTATAATGGCAGTGTTTTATTAGCAATGGTATTGCTATCCTTGTCTATCATTCAACAAAGCGGATTGCGCTATGTCTTTCTCGCTTTGCTATGTTGACAGATCGTCTTTTGCAGAATGTAGAATTAATAATTAACTAACAAAATATTTCATCTTAATTATGAAAATTCATTATGAAATTATCGAAAAATATAATTTCTTGCTTGATAAAATATAATTGATTATTTTAAACGAGAATGAACAGTTAATATCATATATCATGAACCTAACAATGGTAAAGATTGAAGCTTTTGAACTCTGGCTGTACAGAAGGATGCTGAAAATATCCTGGACGCAAAAAGTTACTAAACGAGGTTCTCAGGAGAATGAATAAAGAACCGGAGCTCCTGAATACCATGTCACGTTATTCTTTATAGTTAAATAACGATTAGCCTCCTGCTTGGCATCAATCGGTAGAGCATGAAAATATTTATAAAGATCAGGTCGTGGTTTTTTATAGGATACAGTCTCATAAAAATCTTTATAGGCCCAGATATGAGCTTCCACAATAATTCTGATAATTCATTCAAAAAAAAAAAATATTATATATAATACTTATCCTATAGTATTGAGAATAAAATAAATCGTACACCATAAACAATTGATACATATATTAACAGATATCTCAAAAATAAATCAGAGCAAAAATATATAGCGACAAAAATATATAATATAATAAAAATAATCGAAATCAATAAAATATCACAGGCTAATACTATTCTTCAAATTTTATAGCACGAAACGTTACCATGTGCTTTATTTTTTATGATCATATGCATTTATTTGCATGTAGCTGCGATATCAGCTTGCTAATACTTGTCGACTTGGACATTCTATTTAGAATAAATTCTTAAAATCAGCATGACAAATTGACAAACTAGTAATCCCAATATATAATTAAATTCTATAGTTTCTAATAGATTTCTTTGTAATAATATATTTTTTTATCTCAGGGTGCGAGATTCGGCACCTGAAGGAATAAATAGAGCAATATTCATCTAGCGAATCAGAGCTACTTAAACTATCGCAAATTATATTACAGAAATTATGATCATATGAATATTGTATTAACAGCCTAGATCTTAGACTTCTCTGATTGATAGATCTTCTGATATATGAATTGATTCGTTACTTTCTAATAAATACCTTTATACTATATTTACTTGCGCAAGTATTTTTACCAAATTCTTAATTATAAGAAAACCCTTTCGACGAGCTAGCTTTGATTCTTATTTAATTTCGAAGCACTGAGGACGCCCTATCACTATTTCAATATTTTTCACTCACGTGCCGGAATTTTCTTATGAGCTGCTGATGTCGATCCACTCCTGGTGGTCCTGGATTATTGTAGCCGGAGTCGTCTCTTCCAAGGGTTTCAAATTATTTAAAAAATGACTTTTGCTTTATAAGAGCATCACAAGTCTTATGAGAAATTTAGTAATTCAATTTAACTTTAAATATTACAAGGTATAGCAAGGTATTACGCTCTATAATTTTTGGTGACCTCTCATGGTGGTAGTTGGCAGGCGAGTGTGGTTCTCGTTTCTCATTTTACAATTTTCATTTCCGATTTCTAAATTTACATAAAATTTGAATATTCTATTCCTCCGCCATTCAAGGCTCAAATAGACCGTACAAAAATATTAAATTATTAATTATGTTATATATTTAACAATTTCTTTGCCTTCGGGCCATATCCAAAACATAAACTATACAACAATTTTTTACAAATTCTTATTATTTGTAGAAATATATACAAATATTTTTGAATCGGCTCACTATTGCCGCCTATCAATTGCCACTATTTGATTGGTGCATTCAAATTATTACAGTATTCATGCGCCCAGTAACCTCCTACTTCCTTAATACATTTAATTATTTTTGTTGGGTTTTTAAATATGCTCTTTACATGCTAAGTAATTTTTTATAGATTATTAGTTGTTTCATACATTACAATAATTAGCCACGTGAGACTTTTAGTTCCTCAAATTGCATACTGCTTTGCCACAATGAATTTCTGCCAAGGTGTTTGGTCAGATTCTACGTTGTATGGCTCGGTCGATCGTTAGGTCGCCGATCACTAAATGTTTTATGCCTAACCTCAATTTTCAATATTTTATATAATATTATATAGTAGCAGAAACTATTTCCATTCCTCTTCGGCTGTTGTACAATTTAGCCAGGATGTCTGATATTATCTAATCTTTAACGTTATCATCTTTGGCGATATTAGCCAATTACTTCACTTAGACCTATAAATATTTCAACTAGAGATTTTTATTTATCTATCCAAATTAAAATATGTTACAACCATTAAAAGTAGAAAACTCCAATACCTCGGCCACATTATGAGGAATAGCTCAAGATACAGACTTCTGCAAGAGATCCTTCAAGGAAAAATCAACGGAAAAAGGGGACCTGGCAGAAGGAGAATTTCATGGCTGGCAAATCTGAGGCTATGGTTTCACCAGTCATCTGCAGAGCTGTTCCGTAGCGCCGTCGACAAAATCAGGATAGCCATTATGATCGCCAACATCCGAAACGGAGCAGGCACGTGAAGAAGAAGAAGATCATGAACCTGTATCAGCTACCGTATATAGAATGCATTGACAAGCAGATGATCGGCAACGTTGTTCTTCTATCTTTCTCCACTGTCATTATAACGTGGACCTCACTATAGTGATGACTTGAGACAATATTATTCATAAACTCGCTATGAATTTATGAATCTTAATTATATTAAGCGACAATTCCTGTATTTATATATCTGGTTATTTTTATATCTGGTTTTCATGTTTCACGGATCTCGAAAACGGCTCTAACGATTTTCACGAAATTTGGAACGTAGTAGGTTTATGATATTAAGATTCGATTGCACTAGGTCTCATTCTTTGGAAAACTCGCTGAACGACATTAAAAGGATAATTCATCCTTGGAAAACAGATGATAATTTCGTCGTCTCTCGATAACAGAAGATGCGTGAGCCTGTGTGGGAGAGAGACAGAATTATTTCCAGCTGTGTAATCATAATCAATCAGCGTGAAATTATTTTATCTAGCTAGACAATTTAATCGATTTGATCAACATAATCTGATTTGTTGATATGACATGATAATCCTCCTAAACTAGAGTATATCATAATTTTCAAAGTTGATCATTATTTAACAATTTCAAGTGATTAGTGACTGTTATTTTGTGATTCAATTTGGTTTGTATATAATCTAAATTATTATTTTTTCTTTGTTTTCAAATGTTTGAACAGAAAATTGAACCTGAATTCAAGTGTATGGAACATAACCTACTTTCTGGACTATTTATAGTGTATAAATCAAAATTCGGGAAAGCAACAGTTTTGGGCCGTGCCTGTTAGTACTTCCTCAATAATTTTAAAGAATTGTGTTTGGTTCATCAAAAGTCAATAAATAAATATCAAGCGAAGCTCGGTGCCCCGATATTTATTTATCATTGAGACTATATATATTTTTCCTATGCAATTATTTACAAAATATTTCGGATCATATTATCAGCTGAGCTTTGAAAAAGACCAATCCCAATCACTCAATCTTACACCAGTTACAAGATTGGTCCATTTTGCTAGGTAGCCAATGTGTGTGCTTGAATAGGATAGTTCTTGAAAATTGTTCATAAATTTGATCATTTCTAACAAAATAACTTTGATACTGTTGCCTTGAATCGTTCAAAAAACAACACCTCAATTTTGTGAAAAAGATTGGAAAGAAATCATAATCTGAAAGAAATGCTGCTATTATATGTTCATTCGCAAACCCTGATCAATGATATGAATAACAAGCTTAAGACACAGGTGACCAAAAGTCAAATATGGGATTTGTTCTAAAAATAGAACAAGGAAAGCCGGTAGATGATACAAAAATAGAGACTGTTGTTTTGCCGTTCGTCCTGAGTGAGAACAAGAATGCGTGAGTGAGACAAGATTATTAATGAATCAATGAGTGAGTAGAAAAGAAGATAGGAGGGAAAGACTGAAAGACGAATTAGGAGGGTATGAATGGGTGGAAGATTGAAACAAGAAGAAGACTAATAATAAATAGTGCAAGAAGAAGGGGAAAGATGGTTCTGATCCTCAAAAATTATAAAGTAATAATATTTTCTCAATAATTTGACAATTTCTTAGTCTTTTTCATTCAATTATAAAGTAGTGTAAGATTATAGTTTATAGACTTATAAACAGCTATTTACAGCAAGATGATTCTGATCCACAATTACAAAGTAGTTAAGATTATAGTTCATAGACAATAATTTTGATAAGAACTCAAAACTTAACTGGAGGATACAACCTTAATTGAACGTAATTGAACTTTGTCTTTCTGGAATAATTTGTGTCATCGTCATGTGGAAAATCATCATTAGTTCAAAATACTTCACAGAAAAGTATATCAGGAGCTACTGCCGCTTACAGTATAAGGTCTCTTCACACCGAGCTAAGCTTAGCTAGGAATATGTAAAAAAGAATATGAATCGAGTACCCTTTTATTGTATATTTCGCACCTAGGGTCGAAAATTAGACTTTTCCGGCTCGAAATCGGTTTTCAGGCCGTAGGGCGAGGACTAGAAAAGATTGAGAGCCGGAAAAACATTTTTGCCCGTGGTGGGAACGCTATTTTCCGCCTCACAGAAAAATAAACAATATATATATATATATATATATTGTGTAGTTGAGAAGTTGATATTGTGGTAATTATTCATATTGAATGAAAAAGACTAAGAAATGTCAAAAAAACCACTGATTTTTTGATAATTAGAAAGACCGAAACCGGTCTTACTAATTATCAATAAATCAGTGGTTTTTTGACAATTTCTTAGTCTTTTTCATTCAATATATATTATATAATAATAATTGTTCACTAAGCACTTCCGAAAGCAGAAGTGGAAGGTCATAGCTCTAGCAAATCTGAGGTAATCTGAATATCAGGAAATTGTCCAAGTATTCCTATTTTTCATTCTGATTTGTCTAAATAACCTAAAAGATTATGTTCAATTATGTGGGAGGTTGAGTTCATACTTTTTTATTCTTTCAAATGACAATAAGATGATATTATTATAAATGTTTCAATTATTGAATAATGAACACAAATAATGAAAAGTTTTTTGATCACCTTTCTTAGTTCCATGTTAGCGGCTGGAAAGGGTACTCTTTCCGGCCTAGGCCGGAAAGAAACTTGTTCTGTCGTCAGACGAGAGTCGTCTGCAAACAATGTCTTTCAGATTTACGTAGGGACTGGAAAACAGCTGCTTTCTGTGCAGTGTGGCGAAATAGTTATTTGTATATCTAGAGTGAAAAGTGCTGTTTTTTCTCCCTGAGGGAAAAGTTTGAAGCCCGAGGCGAAGCCGAGGGCAACAATTTTCCTGAGGGAGAAAAAACATTTTTCACTTGTGATATACACAACATTTTTCCTCCACCTACATTTTTATAAAAACTGCTAATAAAATAATTTTTAAAAACGTATGTGACCAAACAATGTGATACAACATAATCTAAAAAGTAAACAGAAACAGCTGGCTTGTAATCACAGTTCTCCTCCGACAGCACTATCTGTCGGCTAAAGTAACAACAATGACAGCCAAAACTACAGCTATGATGAAGTTCCCGTTTCAAATTTGATTAGTTAATAAGTAATATTCGTTGGCTGATATTTTGAATAGAAGAAAAAAATATATACATTTTTTTAGTAGTGATATGAAGTTTGTAATAATAATTTCAGCATACAAACATAAATTTTATATATCGATCAAATGTCTGGTTGAGGTATTGAATTTATTTGGTTTAATGACTACTCTATATGCTTCCTCATCTGAGCTTAGACCTTCTGACCTATTCCAAATGTACGTTTTTGAAATAAAGATGCTTCCCATGTTATTTAAATGGAGTCACTTTTACTCCCTAGGGAGTTTTTCTGTTTTTTAGTACCGAGAGCGAAAAAATGACACTTTAGTATCATGTTTCAGGGAGTAAAGTAAGTACTTTTGACAGTAGGTGGAGGAAAAATTATTTTGTGAGGACATGTTTCGGCTACTAATGTCATTTTAAAAGTAGCCCTACATATAAAAAACTAGGGATACGTCTTTGGAGTACGGTACGTAACTGTCTTATCTCCCAATGTTGAATCTACGTTACGCTGGTCTGGAATGAACGGATTGATTAACATTAGGAGATACGCCTACGTCGGCTACGTCTTCCGGCGACGTATTTCTAGCTACACGTAGCTGGGTGTGAAGAGACCCTTGACAATAGCAGATGGAACTTTAGAATAGGAAAGCGGACTTCATTCATGAAACATCGAAACTCTATGAGAATTTGAAGAATCAAAACTTCATGAAATAGGCAGAGAAAGGATATTATAATAGGCTCATTATAATATTATTAAGAACGGGAACAAAAAATAACTGATAAACTGGTAAGAGGCAGAACGAATCTAAAAATAAATTTCGCATATTTTCTGAGACAAACCTCATAGGATGAGCCTCCTTGGCAGAAGACTTTGGTTTGTTCTGTTTAGAAAAACAAACTGAAAGCGAAAATAAATGAAACGAAAGGAAAGGAGAAAAAATAGCTGTTGCCCATGCTTCGTTAGCACTGTGATTCATACGTGGAGCGGTTCTGATTCAAAAAAAGTCGCCACTTCAAAAACGAAATTGGCAAAAAGGCAAAAAACAAAGTAAAAAATGACTTTTCACGTGGTACTTTGATATCTGCTACAATGGAATTCGTTTTGAGTTGTCAGCATTGTTTGAATGGAAAGGCATCGATGCTATTTATGATGAATGCTGACAGAGGACGGTTTTAGGTGAATCAAACTACTTACAGCAAATAACAAGGTGGGTGTTAAGCACGAGGTGATATTTACTTTCTTCCAACTTTTTTCCTTTTTCTTTTCCTTCTTCTTCTTCTTCTTCTTCTTCTTCTTCTTCTTCTTCTTCTCTTCTTCTTCTTCTTCTTCTTCTTAGTCTTATTCTTCTTCTTCTTCTTCTTCTTCTTAGTCTTTTTTTTCTTCTTCTTCTTCTTCTTCTTCTTCTTCTTCTTCTTCTTCTTCCTCTTCTTTTCAACTTTCTTCGAACGTAGCCTTTTCTATTTCAGAGACGTTTATAGTTTCTACAACGTAGTTGCTTATTCTGGTAGCTTCCTGTAGCAATAAATCTACTTATTTGGTTTTTTTGGTTTTATCATAATGTGCGTACAGATAAACGCGCCGCGAACATGAGCAATTCACTTTTAATCAGCTGATTATATCTGTATTTTATCAAGATATTTATCTCGGGCCACTCCCGTGTTTCGGATGGCCACGTTAAGCCGTCGGTCCCGGCTGCCTAAAAAGCAGTCGTTAGGTCATGTCAGAGGCCCTGAAATTGATCAGTTGCGACCTGAAAACTCTGACACAACCTGAGCCAGCCAGGTCACTCGATATTATTATTATTATTTATTATCTGTATTTTTACAGAAACGGTAAGATACAGATATAAAAAGTTGGCATCAGCTGATTAAAAGTGAATTGCTCATGTTCGCGGCGCGTATATCTGTAAGCACCTTTAAAGTATCATTGAATTTGGGCTCTTTTTGTTGAGCATGATGCCCACATTGTGTCCAGGCTTGTGCATGGATAATGAGATGGCTGATGATGAGAGATGAGTAGACCTACAGCTTCATGTGGGTTCCAAAACACCGGGAAGCGATTTTCAAACTCATAAATTATATCTAGTGGAGACGACTCTTCTAGCGGTCACCCCAACAACAAGAGTAGCAGGCTATGTCTAAATAATGTTAGCTTATAAGCTCCATCTGGGACCCAACCACTTCACAGGTTTTGAATAATAATTCTTTGTTTTTTTGTAAAAATATCCCTCGATATTTCAGCTTCGCTTTGGATCCTACCGTTGAAGATGAATAATTTCTTCTTAGAATCACCACGCAACCAAATGAGGCATCGAGGGAAGTTCTGCTTTGAAAATTTCATACTTCTTCTCGATGTACTGTATGAAGCAACCACACAGTATTGAGGCTCAAATTTTTTATGTCATATTCTCAACTGCGGCAGAAAATCACGAATCAGTGTGAGGAAACAATCTGAATATACTGTGACGTTTCCTTAAAAAGGTAAGAGTCCAAAAAGACCAAAGCCACAACAAACAGTCAATATTTATTCATCCCTTATTCATTTATACAATGAGTACATTATCAAAATCATAGGGAGAAGAAGAAATAGTAACCTTGTGCTATTCCTCTCCCAAATTTAGATAACACATAGTCCGAAATAGGTTATTTATTCGAGACTATTGATGACAATAGTTATTCGTGCAACTAGTGCGCAAAGTGACAATTTGCTGCACCGAAAGAAACGTTTACGCACGAGCCGTAGGAGAGGGCGGAATGGTTTCTTGAGTGCAGCAGAGAAACTTTGTGCACGTATTTCACATAACATTTTTCCTACAGTTACCATTGAATATGAGAAGTGGTTGATTTGGGGTAAAATTATGGCTGAAATCCATCAAATGTTTGTCTGTATAATTTTGTTATTTCAACTACTTTAATTCATTTTAAACTTGATAATCAATAATTTATTCAAATTAAAAAATAAATTAATCCAAATAATTTGAAAAATTTTGAGTAACTCTTAATTTCTAAATAATTTCAACCAATGAATAATGAATAATTAAAAATATTCAAAATGAATAATTTAATGAGTTCTCATTTTCATTTATTTGAAAATCAGAAAAAATATAGATAGAACAAACCCGCATTCAAAATACACACCAATGTCAACAGCTGATTGGGTTGGCTGCAAGATAATACGCAAAGTATTGAGAGTACGCAAAGTAATACTTTGCGCACTAGAGCGGAAAGTGATTCTTTGCGTTCTGTAATCAGTGCAGGAATGGTCACTTTTCAAGGTAACTGTAGGAAAAATATTTTTAATTTTTTCGCAGAGATTTGGTCAATACAACGATCCAAAAAATTCATTACAACGTTTCAACTATTATTTAATAGAAGAGATCTTTTATGCAGAAGAATGATAATTAATTAATTGTGATGAATACTCAGGCCCGGTTGCACTAAAGCCGGTTAAATTTTAACTTTTACGAAAACCAATCGGAGAAGACATCTTCTCAAAAACGCCTTCTGATCAAAAACCAATCAGAGAAGGCGTTTTTGAGAAGACGACTTCGCTGATTAGTTCTCATGGAATTAATCACAGTTAAAATTTAACTGGCTTTTGTGCAACCGGCACTAAGTTTACTAGTGGATAGAAGATATATTATTCCTGTCACTTTTTGTGTAGTTGAGAAGTTGATATTGTGGTAATTATTCACATTGAATGAAAAAGACTAAGAAATTGTCAAAAACCACTGATTTGTTGATAATTAGAAAGACCGGTTTCGGTTATTACACCATTGTCAATCTCTGATAAACAATGTTTATACAATGTCTTATAAACAATGTTCAATAATGATTGATAAACAATCTGAGTTTATCAGAGATTGACAATGGTGTAATAACCGAAACCGGTCTTTCTAATTATCAATAAATCAGTGGTTTTTGACAATTTCTTAGTCTTTTTCATTCAACATTATTCCTTTCAATTCCTTCCAATTTCGAAAACTTTCAATTCGTTTCCTAAAGTTTAAGAAATCTCCCCAGCATTTTGTTATTACTTTCAATATAGCAATAAGGCAAGGTGATTTCAATATCAATTTACATGAGGATGTATACTTTCTCCAGCTCTACAGTTTGCATGAGATTGATAACGGTTTATCAACAGTATAACTAGTTGTGTCTCGTTGTTTGAGATGAATGTGCTTGTGACAACATTAATCCACCTCATTCTCTTCGAAATATTTATGAAACTCATTATTAGAAGGTCCATGTCCTAAGCTCATATAATTTGTCTTGTGAAGCACATTGAAGATTTGAAAATAAGTGTAGATGCATTTAAAAGGTTGATTCATGTTGAGGATGACATCAACATCAATCGCCCATTCAAGACAAAACAAAATTCCTCCTTTCTCTATTCTTGCACTCATCTTCTTCATCATCATCATCATCATCATCATCATCATCATCATCATCTTCTTCTTCTTTTCTTCTTCTTCTTCTTCATCATCTTCTCCTTCTCCTTCTCCTTCTCCTTCTCCATCTCCATCTCCTTCTCCTTCTCCATTTCCTTCTAATTCTTCTTCTCCTTCTCCTTCGCCATCTCTTTCGCCATCTCCTTCTCCATCTCCTTCTCATCCTCCTTCTCCTTCTCCTTCTCCTTCTCCATCTCCATCTCCATCTCCATCTCCATCTCCATCTCCATCTCCATCACCATCTCCATCCCCCATCTCCATCTCCATCTCCATCTCCTTCTCCTCTTCTTCTTCTTCTTCTTCTTCTTCTTCTTCTCTTCTTCTTCTTCTTCTTCTTCTTCTTTTCTTCTTTCTTTTTCTCATCATCATCATCCTCCTTCTCCTTCTCTTTCCTCCTCTCTCCATCTCCTCTCCATCTCCATCTCCATCTCCATCTCATCACCATCTCCATCCCCATCCCATCTCCATCTCCTTCTCCTTTCTCTCTTCTTTTCTTCTTCTTCTTCTTCTTCTTCTTCTTCTTCTTCTTCTTCTTCTTCTTCTTCTTCTTATTCTTCTTCTTCTTCATCTTTTCTATTCTTTTTTATCTTCTTCACTTCCATCCTCATCTGTTCTCTTTGTCAACCCCTACACCCTCTCAATTAGGGTGAAAAATTTGTCTGAACCACGCCTGCCCACTCGACAAACTACTAATTCGCCAACAGAGTTACAGAAAGTACTCAAGAACGAAGCAAGATAAAAAGCGAAACTTAAACATGGCTCCATCCTTTATTCACCTTTACAAGATGCTATTTTAAGTCTACCCGGTCACTGAATGCTTTCGTCCTGGTCTAAATTTGTAGCAACTTCAAATCAATCCATCCCTCTCTTTCTCTCTTCAAAACTGATCTGTTCCTCCTCTCCTACTCTCTCACTCTCTTGTCGTAACTCTTGTCAGCGATTAGCATTCCTTTCTCAAAAATAAATACATCCTCTCGAGAGAGAGAGGGAAGAGGGAGAGAAAACACGAAATGTATTGTAGAAGCTCACCTCGGATTCATGTGGAGTTCATTCTAAAAAACTAACTATGTTTTTGAACATGTTAAGATTACATGTTCTACATTCACAGTCAACATGATTACAAAATGTATGTTTTCAGAACATTACAAGTTCCACCAAAATGTTAAGATGTTTTATGAACCTGCAATACTTTGGATACATTCCAGATAGCACCATAATTTTCAGAGTTTGGAATTTTCCAATTATTTGTAATCAACTCAATTCATTTGAGTTGTTTGTAAATTCAAAAATGATTCTCCTCCACCTACTGTCTAAAGTACTTACTTTACTCCCTGGAACATAATACCATAGAGAAACAATATCATAAGTAGATATCCCATGGTATAGGGCGTTTATGTCGCAACTTTTACTGTTATTTCAAGCCCATTTCTGTCGATTATTGTCAATTTTTACTGTTTTGTTGGGGTGAGAGTGTATGATCGGCACAATTTGAGAGACTACCAGCGTCACACAGCTGCATGGGAAAGAACTACGTGAACTATTGGCTTTAGATAACAGTAAAAGTTGCGACATAAACGCCCTATACTATGGGATATCTACTTACGCTATTTGTTTCTCTATGATAATACTAAAGTGTCACTTTTTCGCTCTCGGGAGAAAAAACAGGAAAACTCCCTAGGGAGGAAAAGTAACTCCATTTAAATAACATGGGAAGCATCTCCATTTTAAAAACGTACATTTGAAATAGGTTGAAGGTCTAAGCTCAGATGAGGAAGCATATAGAGTGGTCATTAAACCAACTAAATTAAACCAACAATACCTCAACCAGACATTTGATCAATATATTATGAAATTTATGTTATTATGCTAAAATTATTAAAAACTTCATATCACTACACTGAAAAATTTATAAATTTTTCTCATTCCATGTTATTCAAAATACCAGCCAACGGATATTCCTCATCAACTAATCAAATTTGAAACGGGAACTTCAACATAGCTGTAGTTGTGCGGCCATTGTTGTTACAACTTTTGCCAACAATAGCACATAGCGCTGTGTCGGCGGAGAACTGTGATTACAAGCCAGCTGTTTCTGTTTACTTTTTAGATTATGTTGTAACACATTGTTTGGTCAAGTACGTTTTTAAAAATTATTTTATTTGCAGTTTTTATAAAAATGTGGGTGGAGGAAAAATGTATATCACGAGTGAAAAATGCTTTTTCTCCCTCAGGGAAATTGTTGCCCTCGGCTTCGCCTCGGGCTTCAAAATTTTTCCTCAGGGAGAAAAAACACTTTTCACTCTAGATATACAAATACTATTTTGTGTGTTGAAAAATGAAAATTAAAAAATGTAGGAGTGACACAACCTAGCTGCATTTGGACTGGAGTATAAATTGGAATTGGAACCGTTCGGGCGTAAGCTATTGGATCAAAATTTGGAGAGGAGCAATTTGGTTTTGCCATTTTCTTTCTGTTTTTTCTTTAAATATTTAAAGCACCTGTACATCAAGTATAGAAGTAATACAAGGAATGAAAAGTAAGGGTTCACTCCATTCAAAAAATGCAACCTATCCTGTAATTTAATCAATAATAATTATTGTTCTGAATTCTATTCCATATCAGAATAAGAATAAGAATATTCTTATTCCAATAAATGACAATATACAATGCAATAGGAAACGTCAATAAATGATATAACCAGAAGTCAATAAACATCAATAAAACTATTACAAGAAAAATAACAAACATTATAAAAATATGAATTCGGGGATGAAGCACTATGAGAATTGAAAAAAACAGACTAATACAGGAGAAAGACATAACAATAATTCTTAAGTCTAAAAATAATCTAACACTGGCACATGAATGAATCAGAGAAAAGGAATAAATGGGATTCTTTAAAAGGAGGTTCTCCAGTCTTTTTTTGAATGAAGCAAGCGGTAGTTCCCTAACAGTGATAGGGAGGATATTGAAAAGTTTCAGAGATAAATGACCAGGACTAGTCAATATTTTACTTAACCTTCCGGTAGTCGCGCCCTACTCAATCACACGAGCAGTCGCGTGTTGTATTTTGTACAACATCCATTTTTCCAAGTGTTATGTACCCTGGTTACTGCCAAAACATTAATGAATTCTATAATTTCTTTTTCTAATTCCTTCTTATTCAAAATACCAGCCAACGGATATTCCTCATCAACTAATCAAATTGAAACGGGAACTTCAAAATAGCTGTGTGGCGGCCATGGTTGTTACAACTTTTGCCAACAATAGTGCATAGCGCTGTCGGCGGAGAACTGTGATTACAAGCCAGCTGTTTCTGTTTACTTTTTAGATTATGTTGTAACACATTGTTTGGTCAAGTACGTTTTTAAAAATTATTTTATTTGCAGTTTTTATAAAAATGTGGGTGGAGGAAAAATGTATATCACGAGTGAAAAATGCTTTTTCTCCCTCAGGGAAATTGTTGCCCTCGGCTTCGCCTCGGGCTTCAAAATTTTTCCTCAGGGAGAAAAAACATTACTTTTCACTCTAGATATACAAATAACTATTTTGTGTGTTGAAAAATGAAAATTAAAAAATGTAGGAGTGACACAACCTAGCTGCATTTGGACTGGAGTATAAATTGGAATTGGAACCGTTTCGGGCGTAAGCTATTGGATCAAAATTTGGGAGAGGAGCAATTTGGTTTTGCCATTTTCTTTCTGTTTTTTTTTCTTTAAATATTTAAAGCACCTGTACATCAAGTATAGAAGTAATACAAGGAATGAAAAGTAAGGGTTCACTCCATTCAAAAAATGCAACCTATCCTGTAATTTAATCAATAATAATTATTGTTCTGAATTTCTATTCCATATCAGAATAAGAATAAGAATATTCTTATTCCATTAAATGACAATATACAATGCAATAGGAAACGTCAATAAATAATATAACAAGAAGTCAATAAACATCAATAAAACTATTACAAGAAAAAATAACAAACATTATAAAAATATGAATTCGGGGATATGAAGCACTATGAGAATTGAAAAACAGACCTAATACAAGAGAAATGACATAACAATAATTCTTAAGTCTAAAAATAATCTAACACTGGCACATGAATGAATCAGAGAAAAGGAATAAATGGGATTCTTTAAAAGGAGGTTCTCCAGTCTTTTTTTGAATGAAGCAAGCGGTAGTTCCCTACTCAATCACACGAGCAGTCGCGTGTTGTATTTTGTACAACATCCATTTTTCCAAGTGTTATGTACCCTGGTTACTGCCAAAACATATTAATGAATTCTATAATTTCTTTTTCTATAATTCCTTCTTGGATAGAAAAAGTAAATTCGTATGGCTTTTGTTGATGGGGAGTCCCTTGCGAGACCTTCTAGGATTATTTTACGCCTATGAACATTTGGATGATTACCATTTCATAGTCCAATAAGGTACATCAAGCAAAGCCATCAATTCTGTGTTATTGGTTCGTTTACAGTCCCCGTATACAGTCTTTCCCTATCTTATGCACTGTCGCGACTAAATGGCACCTGAAGACTGAACCATTGCTCGGTTGATACTGCAACTCAGTGGAGTGATGAGGGGAAAGTTTTGGAATGCATAGGTGACTCATTCACTAAAACCACCTCATTCAATAGTTTTGTGCAGCAAAAAAACGGACACTGTTGTACTTTTTACAACAGCGCGACTGTCGGAAGGTTAATCTTGTATAGGTCACGTATCTTGTATCTTTTCCTACAGTATACAGTCTAACCTCTCTACAACTAACCTCCACTTAACGAAATCCTCTACATAACGAATTTTTAACTGGTCCCATGACATTTTAAAGTTTTAGCTGCTTATTTACCTCTATTTAACGAATTTCGGACCTCTCAACAACAAAGTTTTCTCTTGACTTCAACATACAATATGTAGTGTTTATATAGGAAGCAGACGGTCATTTTCAAGGCATTGTTTAGTTACAGGAGAAAGGTCGATAGACTAAAAATAATGGCAATTCAGGAAGGAAGAAGATAGGGTGGTAGACAGTCAATAGAGGGTGAAACACATGTCGGAAATTGAATGCAAGCTACTGGATATTGAATTCCAAGACAGTTACATTTACATTTACATTTATTACATTCCTTAATCACAACATCAAATTAATGATTGGGAGAGAATCAACAGGATAAACCCAAAACTGTTCCTCTCCCTAATTTCGATAAAAATGGTCCAAATGAGGTTATGAAAACACTTTTATAAAGATCACAAAAATTTACAGTCCAAATATACATTATACTAAAAATGTTGTATCTCGGTTGATCAGAAAGATGAAACAAATTATTATTACACTTGAAAATGCATTAAATATATTGAAAAAATATTAAAAAACTTGATAAATTTGAAGCCAGAAAAATCACAAAAACCTTGTCATTTGTAGAACAGACAGGTGAACGACTGGACTTCCCCATTCTTGCTTTTGTCACACATTTTAATCCTTTGAACTAACTATGATGATGGCTGTGACGAACCTGTGGAGAAGAATCCGTCAGATCAAGATGTTCATGAAGCTTGCAAAATTATCAGGCAAGGTTTAAAACTGCAAAATAGTGTACAAGACAATATGTTCGACTGTTTGAATATATGTGAGTCGTTTATTGAACATTATGTTTCATTCAAATGCAAAATTCAACTGAAAATTACTCTCTTTTTCAAATAAAACATTAACAAATAGGAAAGTTGAGTTATTATAGTATTTATACTGTATTTATCGCCAAAATTACCGTATTTTGTGTTCAACCGCCGTGATA